>NC_090937.1:1096332719-1096635870 GCF_040938575.1 Ambystoma mexicanum
GACCCATTGCTCCCTTTGCGCTGAAGCCAAGAAACCTTCAACTGTTGTGGTTACTTACCATAACGACTACCCTCCTTGTCAGTATCCAGAGTGCATCCCTTTTCCTTCTTTTAAACTTTCTGTCTTCTGCATTCCTGTACAGGGTGGGTTGTATTTCGTACTGTTGCTAGAACTGTCTCTTGTGATATAAATAAAGTACATATTATTGATACAACCTTGACTGGACAATCCCTTTTATCACTGGATAATAATTGTATTTTCACTGTGTTGCAACTAACCAACGATCCACAACCTTTTGGAGACAAGCCTGTCGTTACGTCCACGTTTCCAAAATTCAACAAGGAGGTTTATGATTTGTTCGCTATTTCAATCTGTCCGGATCCTTTCTGGTGTATTAGAGGCTTGGGGTTGATTGATTTTTTAGAAATCGATATTCACCCCTGGATAACTGTTATCCCCGTAAGTTGATTCGTCACAATATGAAAAGTGGGCACCAGTCGGTCTCCTGATGTTGGTGTGTTCACTCACAGACCTGGCTCGTGCTCCCTCTGTTAAAGCTGTAATCACCGCCGCTTATGCTTCTGTATGTTAACTATTGACGCTGCACCGGCTTGCGCTACTGTTCATTATTTGAGAAACCATGAAATGACCTGACCTGCAAGTTCTATCACGCGATCAGGTGTCTATTTATGTATTATTCATTGGTCATAAGCCCACTTTTCAGTATATCTATAATGTATTACACTATAAGTGTGAACAAGATAATTAAGAGACTGGAGAACGTACTTATCTGCTTAAAGAGCAGCCAAAAGAAGAGGAAGGGACCCAAGCAGGAAATGACTCATAAGGAAAGAGAGGGTCCGGATTGGTTACATTTACACAACAGGAAAACTACTCAGGAGAAGAGACTTATGTCGAGTGCTAGTCTTTGCCAGTTTTCTGAAAGATGTAGAAATACAGTTGTAAGAAAAAAAAGAGAGAAACGTTTTGAAGAGCAGCTAAATAGTAGCAATAAAGAAGTGAAGACATCGTTTACAGTGGTGTGGTTCCCTTCTAGTTGTCTGTAAGGGGCTCAAACCTGGCTGTTTCAAAATCTATTGCCTGGTGAAGTGATATGCAGAGTGTTCTGCCTGCAGGAAGTGTGAATACAGGTACAGGAGCATTGGGAGCCCTGGGAGAATCCAGGATGGTAGGGCCCATCTGTGGACTGATGCTTCTCTCCTGGCTTCTCTGTCTCAACGCCATTCTCCTGCCTGCATCAAAGAGTATCTGCTAATGGCCACGCACAGGTGATTTCCCTTTCCCTGGCAGAGGTTGTCATTTGAAGCAATGGACCTCTCCCTGCCTGCTGGGAGCAGTTCCCTTTTTTCTTTGAAGGTGATGTCTCTTTCCCAGGGAAGAGAATGGATTTTACTGGAGTTGATCCCAAACAGTCAGCATGAAACTCTGTCCCAGAAAGTGTGTACACAGGAGGCCTTGACAGGAAGGTAATTCGAAAGCAGCTCACAATAAAATTACACCAAAAGGTTTTGGCCAGTATAATTATCTATGCCCAGAAACCACCATGTCATAACCAGACATGGCATATTTTTAATTAGTAATCAAAAGCCACCAGTTTCTAGGAGCACACAGTTACAGAATTTAATTTAGTGTCAGGACTGCCACGGGTAAAGGCCAATCCTGGCTGCAGGAGCTTGCTGGAGCTTTGGTCTCCATCAGTCTCTTGGCAGGAATACACATGTCACTTGCACTGCCATGTTGCCAAACTGCAAAGCAGATGCGGGGAGGTGTTATTAAACAGGTCCAGCAGAGTAACATGCTTGCACTATGCTTTCAGCATAGAGCATTATGAAAATGGGTTTGATTAGCAGACCTCACTTTCAGAGACAGATCTACACGCATAATTGTATTACTAAAAATCAAAAAGGCTCTGGCTATTCTGCCCTCACAGATCAAATTTTGTCACAATTCTTTGTAGACCAAGGGAGGGGTCATTATTGTAAGTCGATGACCCACATTTAAGTATTTAACCCCTCCTGAGGTCTACACGGATAATAGCACATGTAGTTGTGCAAGTAAAAAGAACATTGTTTTCTTTTGAGGGAGGAAAATGACTACACACAAGTAACTTGAAATATTAATTTAAAGAACATGTAACTAGTAACAATAAATGTAAAAAAAAAAATATTTTCATTGTTATTTGTTAGTTTGGGAAATTAAATTGCACATGCCCCTCTGATCTTTTAGCCAGCTGAAGACAACTGTTTCAGTACTGCTGGCCAGGCTGCTGCCCAAGTCTGAATGAGAAATATTAAGGTAAACTCTATTGAAGTTTGCCGAGATGTTGAGGAGGGTTCTTTCAACCTTTGTTTGGTGTTTTACATCAGGCCGGCATGCCACCTGGCAGCCTATTCAGAACATTTTGAAGCACTGTAAATATGAGAAAAGGCAAACAACAATATGGGAAATCAAAGAATCCGAACAGTCAGAGCAACAGAAGTGAGGGCACTGCTTTCTCACAAATCCAGTCAATACTTGATTGATTGTGATTCCGCGATTGATTGATTGAGAACATGTGCATAGTGCACATTCACTGTTGTATCCATCCCAACTTCGCGGCAGTTCTCATCCTCCGGTCCTGCTCCGCATTAGCTGATCAGTGCTTCCAGCCCCACTACAATTTCCTCTCACGAAGTGTCTAGAACAATAAGCGTAAATCGTTCACGTTTGGTGTACTACTATCCTACAGCATCTCTGCAGCCCTCTTTAAGGTTGCTCATATCCAGCAGACCTACAGCACGCTTTTGTATTTCTGGTTCCCTCTCCTGCAGTTTGGAACTTGACTGTAATCATATGCTGGAACTTGTCTCTCTTGTTTTACTAGTGCATTTGAACGCTTTCCAGTACATGCACCACCCCGGACCTAGTGCGACCCTCGTGCCGATCGGGTTTTGTCTTCCTATACTAACTTCCCAGTTTGTTGTTTTATCCTGCGGTTGTGTTCTACTTCTTGCTCCTCCAACAGTTCCACTTCAGGTTGGTTTATCCAAATGCACACTCCATAGATAGTTCTGAATCATACAGGGTTCCTCACTTTGGGTATTTCTATTATAGGTGCAGGGTTCCGGTTCAGTCCCTATCCTCCTACGCTAAAGTCAGGTACCATTTGTTCTAATTAGAATTGCTATTAAACCTGTTTTCATTGACCTAATCATTTATTGTATTTCCTTGCAGCATTGGTTGGCGGTGCGTGCATTCCCCGCTCTTTTATGCGATAGACGGCTCTGACTGTTTTTACCTAAACAGCAGAGCAGTACATCGTAAAGTAGAGCCCCTCATTACGAGGAAGCCTGATCCTTAGAGATCAGGGGTTCTAGGATTCTGGAGACTGATTACTGCTTCGTATTCCACTACTCACCTTGGGCGGTAGCATCCTCCCTTCCAACGTGGTGAGTAACATTCTGTCGATAGTTCTGTTTTCAGGGTTCTCCTGAATTAGAGTAGATTGTCTTCATTTCTCAAGTAGCCTTATCTGTTAGGCAAAGTATTTGCCCTTGATGTGCATAGGTTCTGTATCCCAACCCACACACAGATTTCTGACTATATGCTGTTGAGCCTCAAGAACAATATTTGTGTTTTTGATTAGTGTGTTGTATTTTTAGTTTAAATAAAGTATCCTATTTTTATAGAACCTTGGCTGGGAATTCTTTTATTTTGATACCACAGTCCTATTGTATTAATTTTATTTTATTTGTTTATTTGTATATTTCGCTGAAACTGCGCAGGCATTGAGGCGCCAACAAAGACACATAGGGACAACATATATAAACAGGACTGGAGGCAGGTTAAAGTAGCATTAGTTGAAAAGTAGAAGATGTTATATTCCTTCCGTGATCAGAGATCAGAGATCGGGTGCCAACGAGTTCCATATCCTCATGGCAATGGTGGGAAAACATCTTCTATTGCTGTTAACCAACTTGAATTTAGGACTTTCCATTAGTGCAATAGTAGAGGAATACAACTTTCTTGCAGGCTCATAGGGAGACACCATGCTACTGAGCCGTATAATGTTTTATGGACCAATGTTGCTGCCTTAACCTGTAGGCGGGCCGTGATCGGGTGCCAGTGGAGGTCCGGTCGGCATTGGGTGATGTGTTCTCTTTTGGACTTCTTTTTGATTATGCGTACCTGTATAGCCTGCCCTCGGCCCATGCCACCTTAAAGAGGTGAAGGAGGTATACCTTTTGGGCTGTGCCTGTTTCACCGTTATATTTGAGATCACTGCTGGTTCAGTAGTAGTGTAGAGCTGACTAGGAGTTTTATCCACTACTCTTCTGTATACTCCTGCAGAGCGATAGCCATTTTGTCACAGTGTTAATTATACATCTGCATGGATTTAAGAGGAGAGTTCTGCACTGCTCTTGTTATTCTTGCAAAACTGCACACAACAACTGTGCTGATGGCACGTGGCTATCACAGGGATATATTATCTCACCAATACTGTTTAACATATGCATGGAACAACTTGGTGCCATGATGAACAGCTTGGGCAGGTCAATCAACGTAACGGTCAGTACTCAACTCTAGCTGACGCTGCAGAAGATCCTTTCACTGAATGCCTGCCACCTGTCTCAACCTGGAGGACAACCTAAATCCCAAAACACCGAATTTCTGTTACTCTCAAATCTTTAACCCCCCACTACATTAACAACAATGTGATATCGCCCACTATAGTTCCAAATTGTATGTCGTTGTAATTACGAATTAATGCCAAATACACCTCAAACTCTCCTTTAAAAGAAGCACGAGTCCAACTACACCTCTTATGAAAGGTAAAAAGAATAGCCATATGAATGATTATCTAATAGCCATACAGGCATTAATCCCAATATGTTTATGCATCCCTACATATATGTCTTGCCATCGGCAGCCAAGTGGGTCCCAGGGATTTGGGGGACAGAACTTTCAGCCTCCCGCCCCCACATTTTATGATGTATATATGTCTTATGGGCAAAGAGACCTATTTCTTCTGATGTACAGTACATAGAGAAGGTACAATGGGCTCGTGAAAAGATGACTATCTTTCTATGAGTCTCTGGAAGAAGCAACCCTTCTGTGCCATGGTGCGATGTCCTTTCATTGCCTGCATGTTCATCCCCAGGCATTTTAACGTGCACATTTCATCGAATGTGCTCATCGAATTTTTTAGGGGGGTGGAAAAGGGCAGCTAAGGGTTTGGGCAGGTGGGCAATAGCAAAAATAGGTGCGGGAGGGTGGCTTGGGAGGGAACCTACCCAAAAGGGAGGGGGGGAAGAGGGGAAGAGGGGGAAGAGGGGAAACCCACCCACCCAAAAAAAAAAGTAATAAAAAACGATGAGCATTTTCGATTGGAATGTGCACGTTAAAATGACAGGGGATGAAACACTTGGTTAACCCACGGTAATAAATAGCACAATTAATATCCTGTTTGCCCGAAAGAGAGTGGAGCTGGGGCAGATGGTAAATGAGGATCACCCTGCACATCACAGATTGTTTTCACTTCTCGACACAGAGCAGCTGAATGCAGGGGGCCGATGGTCAACATTTTGTGAAAAGCACAGAGTGTAGATGAGATAGAGCAATCATTACCAAGGCTAGTAGCAGAGGCAGCTTTTGGTGAAGGGGTTGTGGATAATAGGGCACCAGCGGGAGGCTGGGTCACGCACTGGGCACCAGAGGGCAGCCGGGTGGGGGGGCGGACACCACTCCTCTGTCCCTCCCCTCCCTGGCTCCACCACGGCCAGTAACCTGATGAAAGGGGGACAACCAGGGCTGCTTAGTGATGAGAGTAATAATGGGTCCATGAAAGAAAGACATTGTCCCAGGAGCAGAAACAACTGATGCACAACAGGTGGGCACTATTTCAGGGGTTGGACATGATAGTTTCCGATGGCAAGTCAATACCAAGCCATGAGTGTCACTCAGTGGGGACTTACCACAGAAAGCAGAGGTGGAGACACAAAAGCACAGGTGAGGGCATGGTGCAGTGCTACATTACAATGTCACACATTGGAACCAATAAGTCATCCCATGCTGCTCCTGATCATTCATATGACTGTGCATCCCTGCTTGTAGCATGGTTAGTTAATGGTTATCTATAGTCCAGCTCTTCAAGGCCGGTTAACGACTTGTAGCCTGATGAGGCACTAGTGCTGAACCTCAGCACCAAACTGCATCCCGCTCTTGCCCAGGGTTCTTGGCCACAGCGACCGACTGCTGCACCAGATGGAACCATCCTTGTAACTGCCACAGTTGGCAGTTGTGGCAGGTAGACAACCCTGGAGGCACTGCAGTGAAGCAGTTTTGAAGACAACGTGTACTCAAAGATAGAAAGATTGCTGCAGGCTCCAAACAGCAGTCTGTGTTACCCCCAACCACACCTGCAAAGACAAAGCAAGTCTCCTCAGATCAAATCAGGGTCACAGGAGGATAGCTCAGGGGCAACATGCTCGCCTTGGAAGCAAGACGACACGGAGCACCACAGCTTCGATCCCCGGGTCCGCGCTTAGAAACCTCTGGGTATTAAGCTCATTATAAACAAACTATCATATCATAAATCACCCTGGAACGGTTGTTTGAAGCTGTCACAACTACTAGAACTAACAGAGAGGTCAGATATAGCTGTTATGAAACGTGACTTTGCCAACTTCCCAACAAAGGTCTTCATGGCATGCAGAGGCAATACAACAATACAACAGGCACATTTACAAATTAGCAGAAGGGCTAGAGGGGAGTAATTGAGGGGTCTCATTGAAAGATGATTGTGGGTTCTGTTGTGGGCAGGCCCGTGTCTCGGGCCGCCCCACACACGCACTCGCTCACACGCATCCACACAAGGAGACACGGGACACGTGTGTGTGCCTTACGGCGTCCCGGCGGCAACTGCCCGCACGGACGTTCTTTATTCTCAATGCGCATGCGCGGACCGGAATGAGGCTCGCGCATGCGCCGTTCATGCTTGCAACATCACATCCCTTTTTTTCTTCAACCAAAAACAATCTAACATCGACCAGAATGAACCATATACCTGGTAAACATAAAACATGTAACCCGACGTGGGTTGGCCGGCTGCTGTACCCTCGCCTCAGTCTCCCGAGTCCAGAACATAGTCCTTGAGGCGAGCTGGCAGTCTGCGGTTTCCTCACACAGGGTACCGGGGGTGCTTTGCGGAGTCGAGCGGGGAACAACTGCATGTGGAATGGCCTCCCTCTGGGCGTCCTCCGCCTGACCTTCGGGGACCGCTTCGGTGGAGGTGCTTTCGTCCGGTTCACTGGCCATCGTTGATGTGTCCACTTTTTTGAAAAAGGACCTGTTGCGGGTGACGGTCCCCCAGTTGCATGCTGCCGTGAGCATGGTTCCTTTCACGTGCGTGACTGTCCACGGGTGAGGTTCGTAAGGCAGTGACAGTTTGCCTTCCGGGTGACGATTCCGCACTAGCACAGAATCACCTACAGCCACTTCCTTGTCTTGGAGACCCCTCCTCTCACTCTCTCTCTGATTGCGGGCTGCCTGCTCCTCCCTCACTTTTTCATTGTCAATGACCCCGGGTATTCTTCCTTCGGTATCATGCTGCGAGGGCAGTGCCCGAATAGCGCTTCAGCAGGAGCTACGCCCATCGATTGATGCGGCGTGGTCCGATACTCTCACAGGAATTCCACAACCTTCTTCGGGAGGTCCTCTCCTCCGCTTGCGGATATTCTCAGCACCTTGTTTAGCGTGCGCATGAGCCTTTCAGCTTCCCCGTTCGCACGCGGCCACAACGGGGATACTCTCCGGTGATGGATGCCCCTCGCTTTGAGATACTGTGCGAACTGGCTGCCCGTGAACGGGGAACCATTGTCTGAGCATAGTATTTCGGGGAAGCCATGGGTCGCAAACATTTTGTCCAGGGCCCTGGTGGTGTACTCGGTGGCGGTGGACTCTACGATCTCCACCTCGGGATATCTGGACCATTGGTCTACCACCGCTAAAAAGTACATGCCCCGACCCGTTGATCCAAAATCCACATGGACGGTTCCCCAGGGCTTTTCGCTCCGTTCCATTGAGCTGATCGGTGGAGCTTTATCCCCGGGATTCACCGCCTGACACAGCAGACACCTTTTTATGAACAGCTCGACCATTCCCTCGAGGTCAGGGAACCACACCTTGGGTCGAAGCCTGGCTTTGGTCTTGGCCACCTCTTGGTGCCCTCTGTGAGCTAATTCCAACACACGATTTCTCAGGGCCTGCGGGATCACAATTTGCCTCCCCCTCAGCAGTAGTCCGTCATCGGAAATGGATAGTTGTTTGTTTTGTCCCCCTTCTGGGGGGGTCTGCCGTGTGTGGGGATCTGCATCACTCTTCTGCTGGCCTGCTGGCCCGTACTGTCCTTTAGTCCTCAGAGGGAGCTTCCTGCTACTTTTTGGCCGGTTCCCTTCCACTGTACAGTGCCCACCGGGCGCTACTCCAGTGTGCTTCCAGTTGCCCTAGTGTGTGTCCCGGTGTTGTTGCCTACCCAGGGCTGCCTGCCTAGTTGGACCTGTGGGGCGCTCTTGTGCTTGATGTGCCGTCTCTCGGCCCTCTGCTTAGTTCGTGGTTCACAGGCCTCGCTCCTTTTATCCTGGTTTTACGCCGCTGGGTCTTGGTTTGCGCCTTATCTTGCTGTTGACCGGCCTCAGGGCCTGGCCTCTTTGGTGCTGCCCCTCTATGCACACCTGGTCATGCTAGGGCAGGTTCTCCCCTCACCGAATAGTGCCAGCCCAGCTTGCCTCTGTGGCTGGTGCGTGTCGTTAGCCCCTGTCATAACATTTCTGGGCCCCCATTTCCAATGTCAGTGGGCCACAGGTTTGGCCCCCCTGCCTCATCTTGGATCTCCTTCCTTTTTGTTTCTGTGGGGACTTACTGCCGCATGTCCCCAGCGTTCACTGGCTCCTCCTCACAGGCTTTTAGCTTCAGTGTACCCTTGCCTTCTGCTATTCGGCTGGGCTAGACTGTGTCTGGGGCTCGTGACTGATACCTCTTTCTGTGTTTCTCATGGCCCTTCCAGTCTGCAGGCTGCAACAAAGTTTCATCGTATTATACGCCCGGCCCGCTACAAATTGTCACCTCTGGCTTGCTGCGCGCACGGCTGTCAGAGGCAGTCTGCTCTCACTCTCCGTGGGCACTCCGGTGTCTCGGCAGTCAGCTTCTTCTTCTTTGGGGTGCGTCACGGGCACAACGTTGATCCCGACCTGCTCCGCTATGTCCTCCTTTGTCTCCTCGGGTCTGCCATCTTGTTTTTCCACCTCGGGATCATTCTGTATTTCGGGACCTCATATCTTCTTTATATTCATCTCTTTCCGAGCCGCCAGGCGCTTATACATGTGCTCCACATGTTCCCATCACCGTCAGACAAAGTGTTGCTTCTTATTGCGGTTTTTGCACATCGCGTGCATCAGGATCGCTGCAGGATGTTCGGGAGCTCACTGGAACCAAAGCCTACTCCATGGCTGCCAAGCCACGCCCCTCCTGTTCCACTAGAAGGTTAAATCCAGTGCATTGCTCACATTCTCATTGTAACTATCACCCCATTGGTGATTGCTGCCCCATATTAAAAGTATATGATTTCTTTTGAATTTTAAGATAAATAAATATTGTATTTTACCAACCAGCCTGGTTCATGGTCCATTGTGACCCAGGCTATTTGAAAAGGGGGTGTGATATGAGCAGTGTACCATCTCAATATTGAATCAATATAAAAAGATAAGCATTTCAGTTGTGCGCTGCATGCTAGGCCGAGACCCAGGTGTATGTTGCCTAATTGAAATCCTTAACAAAAGGCAGCCCCAGAGGGACAGAGATGGAGAGGCCATGCAAGGCCCCTATTGTGAGAGTGAAGCTGGCTAATGTGGAGTTCAATTGAAATATAAAAGCCAGTACAAAACAGTGATTTCGACATAAGGCCTAGTGAAATGGAAAAAAATGTATGTAAAACTGCAGCAGTGCACATGGAAAGAGAAAAAAACACATTTGAAACACTGCGCATTTAGAAGATAAAAAGGAGGAATGATACCTGACATTTAGGAAATAAAGTCAAGTGACAGATTGCGTTTATCAGGAATAAAGAGACGTAATTTCCACCATATAAAATGACAGCCTGTAAAGAGAAAGGCATCTTTCGTTTTTGTAAAAGTGAACACTGATTTCCAATCATTAACTGTGTTCTTTCTGTGTGCATTCGAATAATAGTGAATCTACATCTGTTCTAATATAGTAGAAAAGAAAGATTGCATTTATGAACAGAAGGCCTAGATATAATGCTAACATGTTTCATGTAAGCACAGCTTTGCGATTTAAAGCTGTATTTTCGGAAGCATGGATGCAGCTAGTGTTTTCCCCACTGAATTGAAATCTTTGTGCCTTTGAAAATGTGTCCTATGGCTGAGGATCTCCATGAAAAGCTGGCCTGAAAAATACAAAGAATGATGAGAGAGAGATCTGAACTGCGGCGACACAGATAATATGACCAACAGAAATTACCTTTAAGGTCAAACCTCCCCATATATCTGTGCATTGCTCTGAGCAAAGACCTTTGAAGCTCAGGAGGGGAGGGCAGAATCACATGGGCTGAAAAGCCAGATGCCCCAGTCATGTGGTTTCGAGAACATGCTTGTGTTTGATCTGAATGTGAAACTGGAGGACCATGTGATGCCTTCCCATTGACTAACATTGGCCACCTTTTCTTTAATTAAAAGAGAATCGTATGTCCCCCTGAGCTCACTCCCCACTCATTTTTAAAGGGGATAAAAGGTCAGTTGGGACCATGTAAAAACAGAAATGTTATGATGGATACATCTGGAGTTATGATAATATTTATGATTCTGGCATTTTCATAAATCTGAGGAACTGGAACATTGGTGAAGTGATAGATCCTAAAATTAATATTTGAATTGAGAAGTGTCCCATTTTTGACTATTTCAGCTCAGGAGCAAATCGTGAAAATTGATAGCTCCGCCCAGCAAGGGCATGCTGAAATAAAATTAACATTGTCCGACTCACCATAAAGTGTAGAATCCAAAAATGTATAGGTTCATGTGGTTATCTGAAAAGTTATCATAGCTGCTATGTTGTTAGATTTTCAGAACCCAAAAAGGTAAAACCCAACTTTCATTTTGAAATTATGTATTTCTACTCCTCCCTCAGCCTGAATCATACACACCCCCAACTCCTGGTCCTATAAGCAGCAAGTGGGCGCCTTGGTGGGTTGCGAAGGGAGGGTGCTAGCCAATCCATACTGTGGGAATTATGATAATGTAGGAGTGTCATCTGCCCTATAAGAGACCAATTTTGCATCAGAAAAAGGCTGTTCCACTTTATTCCAGGAGGTAGTCTACTACTGGACTCTTGTGAGGAACAACTAGCAGAGAGACCTCAATCTTTGCACTGGAGACAGTGGGCCTCATCACGACTTGGGCGGTAACGGTAACGCTATTAGCGCGGGCGGTATTAGCCCTACCGCCGAACTCCCCAGCGCTAATAGCGCCAAATCACGAGTTCGGCGGTAATGTAAGTCCGCATTCCCCACTGAGCCCATTCGGGAATGCTCCATTCCCCATTGGGCTCAATGAGGAATCTTCGCGCTAATACCGCCAGTGGATTTCCCGCCGGCGGCAATAGCGCAAATTTTCGGCGGATTTCCCCCCAGCTCAGAGCTGGGGCAAAATCCGCCGAAGCCCTGATTCGGCGGACCCTTAAATCCAGCGGTAATAGCGCTATCGCCGGATTTAAGGGTTACCGCCGAAGTCGTGATGAGGCCGAATGACAGGATAATCTAGAAGCTAGCTTGGACCCGCTTCAGAGGAGCCAGAGAAGGTCTGGGTGCAAGACAAAATCCTTGACTGAAGCCCTTGACCAGATCTGCATTGTCCTCAGAGCAGCCATGCTGTTTTTACCTAGATGCCCCATAATCAAGGCCTCATGTGTAAGTAGACTAATCCAAAATCCATCAATGTGTGAGTACCTACCTGCCTTTATCCCTTTCCATTAGTGGGTAAAGGGGTGAAACGGGGTGGGCCCTTCATACATTTGATTAAATCTCACTCAAAATTATTTCCCCATAGAAAATCACCCTCTCTGTGGAATTTGAATTGTGTGGGGAACTGCCTGCCTTAATCCTTTCCATTAAATTGTGGGGCAGAGGGGGAAGCGTGTGTATCCTTAGCACCTTGAATTAAAATAAATCAATGAATTCCCATATTGAAAAATCACGGGATGAGTGTTGTTAAGAGTTTGAAATTAACAAAATTCATGCCCAGTGGGTTAGAACCGGTATAGACAATAAAGACTTGGGTGACTGTTCTTCTGCAATCCCTGACTTCTGTCCAGAAAGGGGGGGTCCTTAATCCCAAAAGAAGTAATCCTAAATACCTTTCAAGTGAATGGGCGGGGACCAAACGAAATTTACCATTTTTCCCTTGCATCTCAAACCAGAATTACCATGCATTACATCTCCTTTGTATGTGTGTCCCAAAACAGAATCCCCAAAGCACTGCATGTCCTTTGAATGTGTGTTGAAAAATTATTTTTCCATTCAGTTCCTTTTCCCAACTTTGTTTTTCAAATAAAAGCCTAAACAATGATTTCCCCATTGAGTTTCTTTCTCAAACATTGACTTTCTCGAAATAAAGCCAAAACGATTTTTCCATTGAATTGTGATTGTTTTCTATTGGTTAATTTGCAATTAAATCTGATGTAAGTTGTGACTGCATATTTCAAAATGCTACCTTTCTTGTTTTGATAATCGAAAATAACTAGCAGTTGTGACAGCATTGGTGGTTGAGGTTATGGTTGCTATTCCATTTTGGCAAACCTTAAATAAATATGTATATTCTTACTATACACTGGCCTGGTTCCTAGCTTATTGGTGGTCCAGGGGGTATTTATTGGGGTTGTGTGAGACTGGTTGGATGCCTCACTAAAGTTGAATCTGTATAAGCGATTTGGGTGCGCGCCACCTTGCTTGGGGGGGAAAGGATCTCCCTGAGTTGAGCGATATCGAAGACCTTCTGAGCATCGAGTGAAACTGCAGCTGGAGAAACTTCTGGTGATATTCTGGATAATACATTGAAGAGACGCGCACATTGAGTGCTGTAGATCTGCCAGGTATAAAACCTTCTTGGTCCTTGTGTACCAAATGAGGCATCAGGGGTTGTATTCGGTTTGCTATAACCTTAGGATGCATTTTAGTATTTACGTTAATATGTGATGGTGGTCTATAAGACTCGCACTAATCTTTTACCTTCCCAGCTTTAGGAAATACCATTATCATAGCCTCTATCAGTGTAGATGGCAAATGCGTGTGCCTGACACAGTCCTCCCAAGCTTGAAGTAAATATGGAGCAAGGGTAGTTGTGTATTACATATAGAGCTCACCTCCCAGGACGTCCGGGCCTGGTGCCTTATTTCTTGGAAGCTCCATTGTTACCTTGAGGGGTGTATTGATCTCATCTCTTGCCTTGTTTGAAATTTGTGATATGGGAATCCCATCTAGCAAGGCATATTTATGTGCCTCACTCTTTGGGGGTGGGGCAGTGTAGAGTTTTCCATAAAATTATTGAAATATATTGTTAATATCCTGATACAAAAACCTCATCTCCTCTTGCTCCTCTCTTATGTTCACTACATACTCAGGACCTTTCTCCATTCATATTAATTTCTCCAGCCTCCTCCTTGGTCTGTCAGCCTGGTCATATTTCCTCGCTGCTTTAGGTTGTGCAAAATATTTAACCTCTCTCTCCTCGTGTTCCCTGAACTTATCCATCACCTCATTCATTTCAGCTAATATAAGTGGGCTCAGGGGTTTTAAAGGCATGATCCAGTAAAAAAATGTATTGTCCCTACGGGTTGGCCATGTTTTTTTAAGCCTAAGTGGCTCGATTTTAGAAAACTTTCCTATGGACCTTACCCGAGTTTTCGTCCATTAAACTGACGCGAAAACAGGCACCAGGGAGCCGCCATTTTGTGATAATACTATCACTTGCTGCATCGCCCTGGCTGACCTGCTTCTGCGGCACTAAATCAATTCCCCCACCCCTGAGCCTGTCATCAGCAGGCTCGTACCGCCCATTTCCCAACGCCAAAGCATGTCTTGTGTCAACATTCGCTGCGCTTCAGCTAATGACGTGTCGCCATGGAAATGGCAGGACGCCTCTTTCCTCAATAAGTATAAACAGACCGTTTCACAACACACAGCAGCAAATTTTCGATTCCATTCCTCTCTCTGTGTTACTTAGAGTATTTTGTGACTCGTTTCTGTGCTCTGGTCAGCTACCTTCGCCGCTTGTAGCCCGTGTGAACACCTGTACCATCTCGGTAAATTATTTTACTTTGTTTACCACACAATGGCTACAATAATGCCCTACACGTACGAGCCCGAGTATACCGAGGAGGAACTACTGGAAAGGGAAGCACGCGAAAACGATGGGGATTCGGACGGCAGTTGGCAGGACGAATCAACAGATGAAGAGCCTGGGCCTAGTCGCATGGACGGCGTCTCCACCTGGTGCACATGCAATCAGTGCAAGCTAATGCCAACCGAGGAGGAGAACTGCTGCTGCCGAGAAAACTCGGGATGCCTGGCCTACATTTCGGAAGGCGAGCCACGACCGCAATGCATCACCGAGCTGCCAGACTTCAGGGCAGCCTGCCTCACACGGGCCGTGTTGAGAATAATGATGGTGGTTATGCACGGATTTGTACTTCACAACCAGCTGTGCTTCTGGTGGACATGGCACAGTTGCAATGTTCCGTGGCAATGGATCACTGCTCTGCACAGAAACATCCAAAATTCCATATCTGTGCTTCTCTAACACAGCAACAATAAGGCCTTTCACAAAGTCGAACTGCATTTCATCATAGACTGGTTTGATCACCCATTGTTTACTTCGTTTTGAAAACACCTTAGTGTAGCGAGGCATCCTTACTTTACCCCTAGTCCTAGATTGTTCACGTCCGAAATTGCTGTTATGGGCCAAGACCGCTAGTAGAGTGCGATGTTTCATGCCCCGAAAGCTAAAATGCAAGCGCTTTGGCCTGTACTTTAGGCACATATTGTGGAACACCTCCAAATCTCCTGTGTGACAGAATTCTGTCAGTCCTCTCAAATCTCTTGATAGAGTTTTGTCGAAAACAATCTTCTCAATGGCTTTGTGTGTAGGTGAAGATGGAATCAACCACTTCTTCTTCCTTGCCTCCTCTGGGGACAAAGGGCCATGTTCACATTGGTGGAAATGTAGGTTTTCTGACCAGCGGTGAACGTTGGTACAGTGGTGCATCAGTGACCGCCATTTTTCAAGTAGTATTTCCACTCACCCTTCACAAGTTTTTGAGCTCCACCAAAGATGGTTAGTGATAGATTGGGACCACTGCAAAATACTTTCAAAACCTTTTTTTTTTTCCTGCAGCCGAGATTTTCTTACTGATTGATTTAGCAAGATGCCATACGTCAAATTGATGATTAATAAGCGGGAACTGGTCTCTCATTGTCTTGGCAATTGAAACGTGTCTGTCCGTGGCTATGAGGTCGATGTGCATTCCCCTTGATTGTAGATATTCCACTGATTTTATAAATCCTAGTTTCTCCATGGCCACTGAAGATGTACATTGTGTTACCTGCACGACCACCGAACTCACAATTTTCTTACTATCCATGTCTTGAAAGTGGTAGGTGCAGTACTTGGCAGAAAATCCAGGGCTGTCGCACTGTCCATCGCCGGCTAGCCTGAAACGTTTCCCTTCGAATGTACTTACTAGATACAATTGTTCAATTTTCCAAGCAACACTAATGGCCGGAAACAGATAATCACGTTGGTATATGTAGTACAGCGATTTAGAAATGAAATGGAGTCCCACAAACTGAAAGAAAGCCTCTAACTTTCTTAAACTGGAGCCACTAAAAAGTGATGCAGCTGCACACAGTAGATTGCCTGCTGGCATTTTCCCCAGCATCGTTTGTGCAGACCATGAGAACCTATGATTTAATCTACAGGCGGCATTTATTTTGACGTTACTGCCTTTTATTTGACGAGTCACATTAATCAATGGCTTCCCACATACTTTCCCTCTAACGGAATGCACACATTTCAGCATACTTATAATTTCCATCAAACAACTGTCGAATACAATGTATTTGCTCTCTTTCATTAGACTGTCATCCTGCCTCAACGTTGTTTCGGCCTGTGACGTTGCGGAGATTTCAACACATTGGAAAGTAATATCGCTGATATCAAGTTCTGATGCGTCTATGGATGCTGCGGCTGGTTCATTCTCTGTCATTTCGACATCTGTTACTTCAACATTGATGGGAGAACACAACAATGTCGACAGGTTATTGGGTGGCAATTTTTTGGCGGGTGTAGATTGTGTGAATTGATCTGCAACTACTTCAGAGCTATCTTCAATACATTCAATATCACCTTCTTGTGGTGGTGCGGTCGCACTGTAGCAATGGTCCAATGCAACTTTGCTGTATTCTCCAAACACAGTTAATTCATGTTCTGGCCATTGGACATGAGCATCTCGAGCCTGAACACGCCTCACCTCAATTAATAGTTCCTCCATAGTGTACATGGTCTGGCAAGCAACATCTCTCATTCGCTTCACTGTCTGTGTATGTATAGTTCTGACACCCACGGGTAACTAGAGGAGAGATTGGAAAAGGGATGTTCAGTTTAAACACAAGATAAAGTGTAGTCCAATTGACTGGAAAAAAAACACAAAATAGTCCGCAGCACAAACATTTTTTTAAAGTTATGAACTATTTGTAACTGACCTTTTTTTGGGTTTTTTTCTTTGCAACTTTTTTGTCTCGACCTTCAACATCTGCACGCTGTAGCTCCGATTCGTTTCCGCATGTCCTCCCTTCCTCTTGCGCTGCAACGACTATATTTTCTGTATCCGCATAGACAGCACGTAATGAGGCTCCATCGTCTCCCTGAAACATAGTACTTTCATTACTATGTATCAAAATATTGTTAGCATAAAACACACGTGAGGACGAACACACAGGTACATCTCAATAGCCAAACACGATTCAAACATTGTGTGCAACAATCAAACGACAAGTATTCGACCAGTGATGATCTATTTCGATGGAGCTGTCAGTATCCATACCTCTGGCTCTGCATGGACTGCCATGAATGGTTGTATTGGAGAGGAGGCATCAGCATCTCCCTGAAACACAGTACTTGCATTAGTATGGTTTTCAATATTGGAAACATAACACACACTTGGGGTCGACGGCACAGGTACATATAAAGAGATAACCACAAATGATGCATTGTCTAAAAGAATCAAGGAAAATCTATATATGATCACATTTCATCGACTTATTTCTCCGATTTATTTACATCTGCATCATCTAAATGGGATGTTGTGATTGTAGTGGAAGCTCCGTCGTCTCCCTGAAACACAGTACTTGCATTAGTATGGTTTTCAATATTGGAAACATAACACACACTTGGGGTCGAACGTACAGGTACATATAAAGAGATAACCACAAATGATGCATTGTCTAAAAGAATCAAGGAAAATCTATATATGATCACATTTCATCGACTTATTTCTCCGATTTATTTACATCTGCATCATCTAAATGGGATGTTGTGATTGTAGTGGAAGCTCCGTCGTCTCCCTGAAACACAGCACTTGCGTTAATAGGGAAGAAAGTATAGCAAATGGAATCACATTATATGATCACGCATGATGGAGCTGTCAGTATCCATACCTCGTGCTGCTGAAGAATATCTATGGATGTTGCAAATGTAGTGCGCACTTCCGAAAGCTGTTGCGCCGATTCGTATACGCATGGTCCCGCTGCCACTTCCCCTGGAATTACTTGAATGTCAGGCTCTGCATCAAGTGCAGGGGTTGATGCTCCATCAACTGCCTGAAACATAGTACTTGCATTAGTGAGGATTACAATAGTGAAGACATAACACAAACCTGGGGTCGACAGCACAGGTACATAGCAACGGCTAACCACGAATGAAACATTGTGTAGAACAATCAAACAACAAGGATTCCAGCTCTGATGATGACGCTCGATGGAGCTGTCAGTATCCATACCTCCTGCTGGTGAAGAACATCTAGAAATGTTGTAGATGTGGCGGACGCTTCAGCATCTCCCTGAAAGACAGTACTTGCATTAGTATGGATAACACTAATTATAACTGAAAACAAACACCAGTGGACGATAACTAAGGTGTATATCAATTGGAAAGCACTAACCAAACATTCGGTAAAATAATTACATGATAGAATAAAACTATTACTTGACATGCATAAAACAAGTCAATAGCGGATTAGCCTAGTAAGATTACCTGATACGCGCTAGAAGTGGTTGATAACTGCAACCACGTCAAGGATGTAGAATGTTCTTGCTTCATATTCAAGGGATAGTCAAGAAGTTGTAAAGGTAAATTAATGATTGATAATGAAATGCCAATATTAAAAATAGCCATGTAACGCGACAGAATACTTGAAAAACGCTCAATACAGCACAGTTCCCTGTTCCCATATATATACATTGCGTTTGTGGGTTATGAAATCGAAAAAGAATATATTGATAAATGTCATTATTCAAAAAGCTATACATTCATATCAATATCGAAATTATTACAAGGGATAGAACACCTACAATATCCATTAATCCATTCGGCTACCTACACACTACCGCAAGGCCTAAAGCTAAATCCGGACACTTGACTCACCGATGGCGGAATGTGGACGAATAGAGTGGGAATAGCGTTTTCGAGCAATTTCCGTGTCGTTCGCCGTTTATTCTTCTTTGTTACCCAAGATGTTGTGTACATGTCCAAGGAAAAGTGCCGGCTGCAGATGTGGTATCGATCACCCCTCTTGTCCTGTAAGACTTGTTGGACTCTACTTTCCAGCTCATCCAGTGGATATCCGCAATGTCTGACCCATTCTCTTATTCGATCAACAGTTTTCGGGAATACATGCATTGTAGTGCCTTCAGATTTCGCATGGGTCTTCGAAGGGCAACCGCTAATCGAACAGGCAGGCATTGTTGATAAATCTGAAAAGTAAATATCGACATTATTATACAATCTTCAAGAATAAAGATTTGATACAAAAGTAAATGCATCATACAATGATCAATGCAAGGTTTGTTTTGGTCGCAGGAACTATACCAGTTCATTATGTGCAGCTTAGTATTTGCATAAGTTGCAGAAATGTATAAATGATGTGACTAAAATCTGAACATGTGACTCGTCCCTTGGATGTTCTGTCTTGCACGATAATGAAACATGCTTAGATTATAGACTGGACCCCCGAAGGATGCAATTCGATGACAATAGACACAGATGAACATAAATAGATCTATTGATAGCATAGCAATGGAAACTCAAGTCAATAGCAATGAGACCAATGAACATAGCACTATTGTGTACTCTACTCGCAAATAGATAGAAATTTAGAAATCTGCGAAATATGACTAGGATACATGGCCTTACCTTGACCAACAAACAGTTGGATTCAGCAAGCAGAGCAGTATGTTGCAGGAGAATAGGTGGGTGGCCACAGGTAGCACACTGATGGGTTTGGTCTAAGCGGTCACAGAAGTTCACGGATAGCACGACGACGAGCAGATTAGCGTAGATCTCAGTGGTTGCCAGGTAGCACGTTCAGGAGTTGACTTGCAAAGCACAAAGATGTTCTCATGAGACATATCAAGTGGTTTATAAAGTATTAGAAACAGGGGTGTGTTTGTGAATGAATGACGTATGTATGTCGTGGTATTAGGGGGGCGGCCTGCTTCAAGGGGAGGCCTGGCTGGAGACATGGGGTCTGAGGAGGCCATGTGACCGATGGCCCCTTTGCGTGGGATACCTTTTGAAGTGTACATGTAGTTTGGCACCTTGGCCTTTCGCGCCCCTGACAGCGCGCATCCACTGGCGCGAACCGCCTTTGATAGAGTGTGGGTGGGATGGAGGGGCCTGGGGCGTGCAGATAAGGCACAGGAAGACTGTTGAATGGAGACACACTTATGTGGATTGCAGGGTGGCGGCCTGCTTCAAGGGGAGGCCTGGCTGGAGACACGGGGTCTGAGGAGGCCATGCGACCGATGGCCCCTTGGCGTGGGATACCTTTTGAAGTGTACATGTAGTTTGGCTCCTTGGCCTTTTGCACCCGTGACAGCGCGCATCCACTGGCGTAAGCCGCCTTTGATAGAGGGTGGGTGGGATGGAGGAGCCTGGGGCGTGCAGATAAGGCACAGGAAAACTGCTGAATGGAGACACACTTATGTGCATTGCAGGGGGGCGGCCTGCTTCAAGGGGAGGCCTGGCTGGAGACACGGGGTCTGAGGAGGCCATGTGACCGATGGCCCCTGGGCGTGGGATACCTTTTGAAGTGTACATGCAGTTTGGCACCTTGGACTTTCGCGCCCGTGACAGCCCCCCATGCCAGCGCTCATCCACTTGCGCGAATCGCCTTTTATAGTATATCGTTGCTTATCAATAACAAATGCCACATACCAGAGATTCTTGTGAGCACAGACCCACACTTCAACCGATGTATTATAGTGGTCAAGACCCTAAGGACTGTATAATCCAATGGTAATTGTTAGTATAGATATATGTGTGACTTTTATAGAGACATAACCTACTGAAAGACTTTGAACAAGTGTTATTTATTGCATGCATTATCGAGAATACGTTATGTTAGCTTAGATAGATAGTGACCACCCTGCTTCACAGCGACCAGACCTTCACCCATTCGGAGCACAGATGTCTGACGTCCATCCTTGAATGGAGACACACTTGATTCATTTAAAAAATCGAAACAACCGTTGTTAAAATATATGTGGTGCTTTATTTTGTATCTTATTTTCATGACACAAAAATAGAAGACTTTAAAGATTATACAGGTCAGGTTGCAGCACAGCGAGAGAAAATCCCCTGTACTGACCGCTGTCACTCGGGAACGTTTCTCTTATGGCACGAACGGCACAGGCGGGTATCACTCTTCGAACGCGGTGTCCAAGCCTCCCGTGGAGCCACCATGTAAAGGAACGATAGGCCACCAGCCTGTACCACCTGTGAAAAGGAATGAAACAAACTGTTTTTAAATGACCAAGATAAGTTTAATAAACGTTTGTTGTAAATGACAATTCTTGTAACTAATGGCATTCTGCACGGACAAATGCTATCTAGACAATGCCCACTATTGAACGACTTACATGCGTTACTATGATATGAATATATAATTTTGGATATAGTAGAAGAACATGAAATAGGAGTGGCATGACAAGCAGAGTGTACTTACTCGTTACTCGGATTACGAGGACGAACAGTTGCGCAAAGTTCGTGCATAAGCACCATCATTATTCTCAACACGGCCCGTGTGAGGCAGGCTGCCCTGAAGTCTGGCAGCTCAGTGATGCATTGCGGTCGTGGCTCGCCTTACGAAATGTAGGCCAGGCATCCCGAGTTTTCTCGGCAGCAGCAGTTCTCCTCCTCGGTTGGCATTAGCTCGCACCGATTGCATGTGCACCAGGTGGAGACGCCGTCCATGCGACTAGGCCCAGGCTCTTCATCTGTTGATTCGTCCTGCCAACTGCCGTTCGAATCCCCATCGTTTTCGCGCGCTTCCCTTTCCAGTAGTTCCTCCTCGGTATACTCGGGTTCGTACATGTAGGGCATTATTGTAGCCATTGTGTGGTAAACAAAGTAAAATAATTTACCGAGATGGTACAGGTGTTCACACGGGCTACAAGTGGCGAAGGTAGCTGACCAGAGCACAGAAACGAGTCACAAAATACTCTAAGTAACACAGAGAGAGGAATGGAATCGAAAATCTGCTGCTGTGTGTTGTGAAACGGTCTGTTTATACTTATTGAGGAAGAGACGTTCTGCCATTTCCATGGCGACACGTCATTAGCTGAAGCGCAGCGAATGTTGACACAAGACGTGCTTTGGCGTTGGGAAATAGGCGGTACAAGTCTGCTGATGACAGGCTCAGATGCGGGGGAATTGATTTAGTGCCGCAGAAGCAGGTCAGCCAGGTCGATGCGGCAAGTGATAGGATTATCACAAAATGGCAGCTCCCTGGTGCCTGTTTTCGCGTGCGTTTAATGGATGAAAACTCGGGTAAGGTCCATAGGAAAGTTTTCTAAAATCGAGCCACTTAGGCTTAAAAAAACATGGCCGACCCATAGGGGCAATAAAAATTTTTACTGGACCATGCCTTTAAGTACTCTGCCTCCAATCGCTTTAGCTTGCTCTCGCAATTCTTAATATCTCTGTGTATTGCCTTCAGAACTCCCATGTCCTCAGACATGGCCACCCCACTTATATACACCTTGAAGGCTTGCCATATCACATCCATTGATGTCTCCTCCTTGTCATTGAGGGTGAGAAAAGTTGTTCTGTGTTTCCCTACACTCTTCTGGTCTAACTACTGCCTATTTTTATTGTTACCACTATATTAATAATGAGGTCTCTGTGCTGAATTGCTTCTATCTGCCTCCGTTTTTGTTAACTAAACACACCTGCTCCAGACTTCAAACTTTTATAAAAGTGCAGGTGAAAACAAGATGTTGGGCAAAAAAATAAAAAGTGTTTTGCAGACGGTAACTTGATCCTGTTCCCCACCGCAGAGCTACGTGTGTGGGCAGGCAAACCAATAAACATCCTGCTCTTTGCCTGTGACCTATTTCAAAAGTGGCTGAAACGACAATCAAAAGTACGGACCCTCCTGTTTCTGTCTTTGTACATCGTGGTTGTAACACTTTTTGAGTGTGTCTGGAACCCTGAGTGCAATAATCCGAGACCCGGTGTTCCCCTTTTCTACACCTTTGTGGACTTCTGCTAAAATGTTGGCGTCTGTAATTAATGCAAAATGTGTTATATACCACAAACATTAACTACGTCAGTCACGCTGGTTAAAAACACCGTGCTCAAATGAAGCCAAAGCCGAGTTAGTACACATGTGCGTGGGGCTGCCTTTATCCCGAATGGGATCACCCCCAAGCTGCTTGCCGCAGTAATTCTTAATAGTTACACATTGGGGTGAACAATGTCGCTTTTCAAATGCCTCGTGCACAAATGTAACAAGCAGGCCTACAGTACATGTTACAGAGAAAAATCTCTACTTTTACTTTTGGGGTAGCCATAGCTTTAAACTCTTTTTTGTAGCATTGAAAGATTGCTGGAACTGAAACGTCTTTCATGACTTTTTCTAAGATGTAGTGTTTTTTACTTCTACATATCAGCAACTGCGCTCTCTTGTTTAGTCCCTTTTCAGGACTTCCACTGGAACAGCCATTTCCTAAAGACACCCTCTTTACTCTAGACAAAGCACTAAGCGAGGCAGGGGACCACTGGCCCAGAGCGGGGATCAAATGGTTGAGCAGACGCGTTGTAAAGCATCTTCATACTGTGAGCGGCTTCTTATATAGATGAGGGGGGATAGCTCAGGGGTAACGTGTTCACCTTGGAAGCAAGACGACATGGAGCAACACAGGTTCGATCCCGGTCGCGCTTAGAAACTTCTGGGGATTAAGCGCATTATACATAACCTATCTTATAAGTGCCGGAAAATCATAAGAGGGTTTGCACATGATTCAGCCATTTCCATTTGAAAATAGATTCATGAGGCCCGCCATCCTTGAAATGAGAACATAAACTCATTTGAGGAGACACCCACCTAACAACACACAGCATAATATTAGACAGGACCACAGCCACCTCTGTAGTAACAGTGCCATTCCCTTATGCAGCATTGATGGTGATGATGATAGCCTGCTAAGAGCTGTACCCGCAAGCCCCACACTGATGCAAAACTGATTCTAATGCACTAATGCATCAGGACATCATGGTGGCCAAGCATCAGCAGGCGCTCCGCTTGACCCAAACACTGAAATTAGCATCGCCATGTCATTCAATAGCTGTTGGGATGCATAGTTAGCTTCTGTGAGAGGCCTGCACCTGCCTCCCCGAAATGAGACATGACGTGACCTTTGCCCACTGAACCTTCTTTTCCAGGCAACCAACAATGACTCATCGCCTGCTCTGTGGATCGTGAAACAGGTCCAACCTCACTGTCATATCAAAGTTGATTCTGTAGCTCACCAGTCAACCAGCAGAGATCCAGTAATGGTAGGTTTGCTAGTTGGTGAAAGTAGAAATTTGCATATTTTGGGGGGATATATTTTAGGGTGATACCCAAATAAAAAACCTTTCATATATAATAGGATGTCGGGATCATTTTCTGTGTCAATATAATATTTACCTAAATTAATTAATTTAAAAACAAAATTCAACATTTCACTTTTATCACCAGAAGATGATGTTTAAAACAATGACAAAAATGTATTCAAAAGAAGCCCTTTTTCACATGAACTACCAAAATGTTAATATTTCCATTTGCAATCTTTTTTAATGTGATCCCTACTTTTATGGCACATGTGTAAACTTCTAATTGAATTAGACACTCATTATTTTCCATACAACAGAGGAGTCATGCGCATGAAGCCTTGGTGGGGTTTAGAAGGATCCATTCAGATTTCTCTTGCTATTGTGCTCAAGTAGTGAAACCGATGGTTCTAATCATCAAACAAAGTTGTACTTTGCTTAAATGAAAATACACTGCAAAGTGCTTCGAAGTTGGTGAGAAATAACAAAAGCGCCATTTGCATTTGGAGAGTACCATTTGTCAGTTTCTGGGCACCACATAAAATCTCCAAACTAGAGTAGGGAAACGTGTGAACAGGATCTGATTTTAAATAAAATATGCTCTATTCCTTCTTCAGGGATAGATTTTGAGAGTTGGCAGATTTACAATCCACAAACTTTCGAAAGTTAGCTAAGTGTGAATTGGATTCTATTAGTGAATCCCAGCCATGAAGCTGCCATATGCTTAAGAAATATGCGGTGACATTTTAAAGCAGAGCCACTTCAAATCGAGCACTATTAGTGTGTATTATTGTGCAGTGAGAGTAAAACAGAATTTTCTTTCTAGAGAAACCTGATTTGCATGATCCATAACAACCCATACATATAACCCTGATCTTTTATATTTTGAAATGATGTTGTCAATATTTTTGTGGCCTGTCCAAGTGGGAGATATGAGCTGAGAAAATTATAGATTCAACTGTGAATAGAGGTTTTAATATGAGAGAAATACCCCCGTTACAAATAATTCTGACACTTTAAACAAGTCAATTGGTGTCTTGGAGTTCTTAATATGTCAAAGGATCCAATGAGCCAATCCAAAACAAATGGAAACTACAGAAAGATCCCAACATCACAATATCTTACAAAGGATATAGTTAAGGGTGTGTGTGCGTGTATGCAGTCTGACACTATGGGAGTTGGTGGACAACTAAAGAGAGATTCAAGAATGTGACAGAATAATCCAGACCAAAACCAACAGGAGACAGAAAGGAGGAGTACTAGAATAAGGCTCTGAAGCCATTTGTAAAACCCCCATCCCGATTGGACCCGAGCAGAGGAAAGATCCAGTCTTTAGAAGCAGAACCAGAAAGGTTTAAATGTGTGGTTGGTTCACATAGATGCCCTCCTAATATTCTAGGCACTGAGGCAGGACTTGCCACTCATATTGTCTAGTCTGAGCAAAGTCCACCTGCCCTGTGCTTACTAAAGACATTTACTAAAAATGTAAGTTGTGTCTCTGTGACAAAGAGTGAATGTAGGTTCTAAGTGGTGATGATGTCAGCAAGGTTTGCTGTATGTAGGACTGTAGAGTGGGCAACGATGACCATGATGGTGTGTTTGTGTTTTGGAGGTAGAGTGTGGGTGGTAATGAATTGGGATGTGGATGAAGTTCTGGTGTGTGGACTGCATGTCTGAGTGTGTGGAATGGAATTGAAATGTGTGAATGTGCTGCAATTCACATGCTGTTGGTTTACCAGGATGCATGAAACAGGGTTGCCAGCCCTTTCAAAGACCTAGCAGGACCAAGCAAGAATTGCACTTTTCTGTGTCAGCACTTTGCTTCAGTTTCCAGTGCAAGAAACTCTGCCAACTAAAGGTTAAAAGGGAAAGGAAGAGAGTGTGCCATGATTGGAAACAATTGAAATGATTCAGCCGATTGCAGAGGGGTCAGGCTTCAGAAAAAGGATGTCTCCACTGCCCTAGGTAGGGCCGGCCATCTTTGAAAGTGCCCACAAAACAGCAAAGTTAATGCAGGAATATTGAAAAATGGCCCCATATAAGTTCTTAACAACTCGGATGCATCACAATCTTAAACGCTTTCATGATAACTTCAAATTAGCAACACTTGCACGCTTTTGGGGGCCTACAGCTCTCTCTGGGGTACTTGATTACCCATTGGCTAAATATTTCCCCATTAGAATATCTAGTAACAAATACCATCTATTGACAACCTTTATAATATTGACCAGATCCATAACATCTGCATTAACTACAACATGCTGTTAAATAAATCTTTTCCTTATAGCACTACATGTTTTCTAATATTGAACAGTAAGGTGTGATGAAGCCTGCAGACTCCTCACAGACTCTCAGTCTAAAGTCTCCTCCCATGTGGCCAGGGGAAGGCAGCTGTTACCTGATCCTGACTGTGAGGGTGGTATTAGCCGGATAGATTACATGGGAGGAGAAGGCAATCAGGGGAATGTGAGGGCTCCGCCAGAGAAGCCATGATATTCATCATTTCCTGAGGGTGAGGGTTCCCTGGTGCCTGACTATTTGATGGCATGTTGTTATTGTGCAACTTCCCCTCCCAAACTTCCTTGAAACAAGAAGTGTGAAAACCCTCATGATAAACATGGAGTCGGAAATCCAGGAACTAATACCACTTTTTATTATCATAGTTCTATATTATATTCGAATTGTGAGGTTAAAACACAGCTATTAGTTTCCTTAAAAACTTCCCCTCAGTATACATCTGATAAAACATCAAAGCAGAGTAAAATAAATGAGCTAAAAGGAACTAAAAAAACATTGGGGACTTCAAGTCCCATAATACCCTATGTACTGGGACGAGGAAGAGGGGCTCAGAGGTGCAGAACTGCAATATGCAGTCTAGTGGTTCTGATGGCCCACACCTGAGTGGGACTTTGAAATGTTTAAAGCCCCTTCAGTTGCAGGACATCAGAAGGAAGAGAAGGAGATGCAGGAGTCGTGAGAAGCAGTGGAAGCAGCTGTTCGAATGCAGTGCAGCAGACGAGGCTGCAGCCTATGTAAAAGCGGGACACCATGGTGAAGCTGTGGCAGAAGTTGAGTATCCTGTAAAGTGAAGACAGTGCACAGCAGGAAGCAGTAAAGAACTGGCTGCCCAGAGGGAGAGAGGCGCTCTCCCCATCCTGTGTACTGCTCACGTGTGTGGCATTCGCCAGAGTGTACTTGGACAGAAAGCAGCTCCAACTGTGGAAGGCGCGAGAGAAGGAAACCTGACCGGACGTGTCAAGAGCATGGGTTTCCCTGCTAAAAGCAGGAACACAGGCAGCGGGTCCGGCGGAGACGAGTGAGCAGACCAGTGAGTTGGCCTTGCCTCGGTGACCCTGTGGCACTCCTAACCCGGACGCCGAGTCAGTTTAATGATTTTGAATACCAAACTGATAACAAGAAAGATTTCAAATGCTAAGTTAATAAATTAAAGTGATTTGGGCGCAATTACCACTTTAGCAGGGAGAGTGGAATGAACCATTATAACCATCATTGTCCAAGCCAAGAGGGGACAACATTTTATAACCACCATTGTCCAAGCCAAGAGGGGACAATATATAACAAACGTTGTAACCATCATTGTCCAAGCCAAGAAGAGACAATATTTATCAAAGGTGAAAAGAAACATTGTTCTGAGCAAAGTGAAACAGAATATTGCAACCACCATTACCTAAACCAAAAGGCAACAATATTCAAGCGAGGTGGAGGTGATGTACAAAAGGGGAGATTACTGTTAAAAGGAGATTGTACCAAGTATGGACTAAGCCAAAAAAGACAAGTAAAGAAAAACAAAGTTGGCAGATCAGAAGCCCTCCTTGTGATAGTTATCAAGGGGGAGAGAATTATAATCTGCATTGCCAGGGGCAAATGAACCAGTGTGAAATACACTGTCAATGAATGAAACAATTGTGGATGCAACATTCCCAATTAAAGTTTTAAAGTGTAGGACATTCTGAAGCAAGCCTCACCACAAGGTACTGATAGTAGCTGTGGGAGTTATCTCCTGGCAGGCCACTAGAGCAGGAATGGGGAACTGTTAGTCCTGGCAGGTGAGTGGACCAGGAAGAAGTAGTGATAGGAGGTTGTGGCCGAACAAAAGAGTACATACGATAGTTTGCTTTGTGGAACTGTCGTGAAACCATCCTGACAAAATTGTGTTTGCATATGAAGAAATCTTTTTGGTTTATCAAACAGCAATCTGTGAACATTGTATTGTATTTATATAGCGCTCTTTCCCCATTTGTATGGCCTCAATGCGCTTTGTAGTTGGAACGCCGTTGGTGACCGAAGTCAATGTGTTGGAGGTTCTAAGAGTTTTAGATTAGAAGATGCATGTGTGCATTTTCGCCGTACTAGGATTTAGGTGGCTGGCTAGGCTCGACTATGCAGCCCAAAAGGTCAGGCACATGGGTGGGTGCTGTTGGTGGTTTGCGATAGAGGGCTATTGTTCAGAGAGTCGATGTGTGGCCAGCTATACTGAATTCTTTTTGGTTGGTAGTCGATGTATGCTAGTGGCAGGGGTGTTGAGGTAGGTCAGGTGTTTCAGTCTGGACGGCTATATGCGATGTTAAATCGGAAGAGCATAGCCATAGCGCATTCTACGGTGCATGTATGCTTGGCAGTGCCTGCGGCCTGTGTCCACAGGTGGAGTGAGATATAAGTAGGCTTCCTAGATTTGGGAGTCCTGTATAGTGGGAGAGAGGCCTAGGTTTCACAATGCAGTAGGTGTTACAATATTATAGTCAGAGATAGCCTAGGTTTCACTGTGCAGTCAGTTTAAATAATAAATATGCAGCAATATGGGACACACCTAGATTTGAGAGTCCTGTATAGTGGGAAAGAGGCCTGCGTTTCACAATGCAGTAGGTTTCACAATATGATAGGCAGAGATGGGGAATATACCTAGATTTGAGAGTACTGTATAGTGAGAGAGAGGCCTAGGTTTCACAATTCAGTTTGGTACAGGAGAAGACACACATAGCTTTGAGAGTCCTGTATCGTGGGAGCAAGGCCTAGGTTTCACAATGCAGTAGTTTCACAATATGATAGGCAGAGATGGGGGATATACCTAGATTTGAGAGTCCTGTATTGTGAACATTTCCTTGACAAGTGCAATGCAGTAGAGTAAATACAGTATATCTGAAGGTGTGCTTTGATGAACTATAAGGAAGTCATCCTGATAAAATTGTGTTTGCATATGCAGAAGCCTTTTTCGTTGATCAACAGTTTTTGGACACTTTGAACATTGCCTTGGAGAATGTGAAAACCTATTGGGTAATAACACAATTGTGTTGCCAAGTAAAAAAAACCTGTGGAAGGAACCAAACCTTTTGCCATACTTTGAGTGGGATTTGGCTATTGAAAGAACTTGCTCACTTTTGACTTTTTGTTGGAAGCATCCTGATTTGATCCAGGGGAAGGGGATTCAACCCTGGATACAAGGATTTATGTTTCTGATTTCTGTACGTGCACTTCAATGATATTTTGTGCAGTTTGAACAGCCAGATAAAGCTTAATGAGTTTGTTGTATGTACGAGTGTGAGGGACAGAGATGTTTGGACATTTGGTCAGTTTTCTTTAGCTTTGGGTCTGTTAGGTTATGGGGAGTTAGGTATTTGTCCCACCCTTACTGTTCAATAAAATTGCTATTTGTGAGAAAACAATCTACTTGTCCATCTTGCATTTCTGACCGCTCACATAGGACTGTGTATATATGATTGTAATCATCCATCACGTTTTACTAGTAACGTTGAGATGTTTCTAAAAACAAAAATGAAAAGTGAAATACTCGCCCAAAATTCTCTCTCCCCAATCAGGAAACTCATGATTTCCTTATCCAACGTATGTAGTCACGCACTCTCAGAGGCACTTAATGGAAAAAAGAGCCCCACGGTTATTTTTGGTGTCCCGTCAAATACTGGCCAAGTGCCTAAATGTTTCAAGGTCTATACCTAAACATTATGTGCTAAGCAGGAGAGCCATCCTTTGAATTTCCTGGGGAGGTGTCGTCAGGCAGACATTTGGGAAGTTGCATTGCAAGGAAGGATAGCTCAGCGGCAACGCATTTGTCTTGTAAGCAAGACAACACAGCACAACACAGGTTTCAAAGCACCCTTGTACACTGCACCTCGGCACCCCTGGTGCTAAGTATATGTTTACATATGACAACTAATTAAGTGTGGTATATGACAATTAATTAAGTGTGGTTAATATGGTTTTTGTAGCTTATCCCAAAGGTTGTGTTATCCAGGTATGTAGAATGTGAAAATTGCTGGACAACAAGGCGAGACAACGGGCATTATGTTGACCGAGTGGAAAAAGGCCTGGCAACCTTTTTTATAGAGGCATTTCTGTTATATATTTTACACAACCAGCATGTACATATGTTTACAATGGCAATGCTGTCATATATTGGACAAAGCCTTTCAGAAGATTTGGTTTTACAGGGGCATACTGCTGGCATATAATGGAGACAGGTAGCATGCAAACATATTAACAGTTGCAATTCTGACATAAAATGTTCACTTGCTCCCTGGTAAGATGTTTGGGAAATCCTGGAAATATTGAGGACTGGCTGCACATCTATGTGTTGAGAGACCAGTCCTGGCACGTATTGGGAACTAACTACTTGACAATGTGTTTTACAAGGAAATGCTGGCATATATTGGGCACCGCAAGCATTAAAATATGTTTACAGTGCCATTACTGGCATGTATTGGGTGTTTTACAATATCATGCAAACTTGTATTGGGAACTGCCAGTATAAAGATGTGAGTTACAGTGCCATGGTTGTCGCTTATTATAATGAAATGGCACCTGCCACACAGGAGTTCAAGGATGATAAGTGGCTAACCCACAAACTCAACGCACACACTTCTACAAAACAAGAGTGATCCTAATCATAGAGGTGAAACAGGGCCTTGTAAAAGATATACCGAGGGCAGAGGGCAGGCTATTCTCTTAAGAGGACCATGAAAGTGAAACAGTAGTAACCCAAACAGAAAGGTTCAATAAAGGAGTGTCCAATCAAGGTTCTATAAAAATATACATAGTTTAATTAAACCCACCATATTCAAAAACAACTGAATAGATCAACACTTCAAAATCGAACCCTCTGGAATGAACACAGAATATGGAAGAGATCGAAGGGTGCAGCGCTCTGAATAATGAAACAGGGGTGAAAGGCACTACAAACTACAATGTTTGTAAAAGGATATGTCGTGTGCGAGAAATGGTATCCAAGTGACCCAACCAGTATCAAGGGCCAAAATTTGGAACAAGGGGCAATTGAAAGTCAATAATTCCATCTCACTGTTCTTGGCGAGTTCGACAGCATTGAACCAAGCTTCTTGGCCCTGTGCGAGTGATTTGAACCAGGCTTGAATACGGTGGTTGCAGAGATTCAACCAGAGAGCAAGTGTCTTGTCGGGGTTGCGCTTAAGTTGACTGTGGTTTTAAGCAACTTCCGACAAATGGGAATTGTGATGTCCACAAGGACTGGTTCAGCTGTTGATGGATGTTTCGATTGTAAAGCTGCTGGTGACTGAATATGCAGTTTGACATGATGCAGTTCAATGTGTCGCATTGCGGTTCATGAAAGCCACAAGGGTCAGTTTGAAGGTCGATTGGATTGGCAACGATGAGGATGGTGGCACAAAAGGTGTCTTGAATGTGGAAGTTGCAGTAATGAGCTTCTAGTTCGAACAAAGGCAACGACACACTCAGCTGGTGCTGTGTGGCGGCGAACTGGGTCAAATGTGCAGCATAGCAGTTTGAAGATCAAAAGAGTGCCAAAAGCAGCACTGGAGGGTCCTATTGGTTTGAACAGGGTTGTGTGGTGTTCAAAGACATCTCAACGCAGTATGATGGCAAAACAAAGGGATCCTGGATGTTTTAGTTCCTCAGGATGCTGTGAGCTCCAATCCAGCATTTTAGGGACAATATGGTTCTTTGTTCTCATTCTCCCAAACAAGGGGGAGGCTAGAAAACACATGTAGGGATCCTTCGCCTCTAGTGAGATCCTGGGTACAGGTGTAACTGTCAGAGAGGCAGGCCATGCTCCAGCAGCAGATCAACCACAATTTGCCCTTGTAATGGGTAGGCAGCAGAGCTTGCCTCTGCTTTGGATCACCTTCCGTTGCCTCATAACTGGAGGACTCCGGAAAGGACTGCTCTCCCAGCAGGAGCTAAGTGAATTATTTTTGAAGTCCAAAGAAGAATCAAAGAAGGAATTGACTACCCCTTTTTTTATATGGAAACCTCCAGAGGTGATTGGACAAAGGTAATCCTGTATTAAGGGGACCAATCCCTGTTCTTGTGACACATTGTCTTTGCCTTCTTGCATTTTACCCAAAGTGCTTTGTAGTAAAGGAAGTGTAGAAGACAAGAAGGTATGAGAGGTATAGAGAGAAAGAAGATGGTAAAGCCTTTTCCCAACTGTGCTGAGATCCCGCTGGTTGCACTAACCCTGCCCCGTTCTCAGACCCATAGCATCAAAGGCCCTTTGGTATGCAACACCGTGGTGTGGAGCTGGTCCTTTTGTGTAGGCTGTGCGTTTTGCTTCCTATTTCCCAGGACAGCTCCTGCGGAGGGACTGTCTTGCTGGATAGATTTGTTAACCCGACCTCCAAAAGGATCAAAGAGAGGCAGTCCCAACTTGCTAAAATCCTGCTTGCTGAAGCAAATACAGCCAATCTAATGGAAATACACACAGTCTGTCCACAGCTGGCCTGGTCTCACAGTGTAGACAAGGGTATGATACTAATCCGATGTGACTTTAATAATTATGAGAAATATCAGCCACCATGCCCTAAACTCAGCTTTGGCTTATATTTAAAGTTTACTGCCACCAGAATAGTAACTCTCATAAGTATGTGGTTTTGTGACAGAGGTGCATGTTTAAATGCAGCCTCTGCAGTGCAGAAACTTGGCTGTCCCAACAGCTATCACACAGGGAACCTGTGACCTCTGAATCTGCTCTGTGCCACTAGAGAGTAGGAGTTTCTGATCCCAATACATATGCAGTAATGTGCAGGTGTATGTTATGCTTTTGGTGAGGAGCTTATGAAAGGGGGATCTGATTAGAAGGCCTACCTTTCTGAGTTGGGATTACTGGCATCATTTTATTATGTAATATACATTTAAAAAGCCAGCGCTTCTACACCTTTGTCACATGGCAACTCCTCACACTTATACAGGCATCATCAATCTATTTTTAGTGGCAGTTCTGGCATATATTGGACAGTGGCTGCATGAAAACATGCTTTACAGGACAATGCTGGAAAATATTTGGTAAAGCCAGTTTGTCAAAGATTTTACAGTGGAACTACTGTCATATATTGAAAACAGACAGCATGTGCTTACAGGGGTATGCAAGCATGTGTCTGCCACAGTCAACACAGAGATTGCAATGTGTGCATATATTTGACATAGACAGCCTCATGGTGTTATTTTAAAGTAGCATGGTGGTATATTTCAGGCACAGCAAGCATGAATATAATTTACAGTGACAATGCTGCCATATATTGGGAATAGTTTGATGGTTATATGCAGTAGAGTGGCATAAAGGAATGAACTGGGCACATCCAGCATGAACATATTTTACAGTGACAATACTCATTTATATTGGACACTGGAGCATATAAATAGGCTATCACAATGGCCTGATAGCAGGGTTTGGGCACAGCCAGCATTAGGATTTTTTTACACTGGCAATGCTGGCCTATGATGGACGCTGGCAGCATGAAAAGGTGCCTTATAGGGCACTGCTGGCATATAACGTTCGGTACTGGCAATATGAGCAGGTGTTTTGCATACAAGTTCTGGAATATATTTTTGAGACAGGCCTCAAGGTGTTTGTTTCGGCACAGCCAGCTTCAAAATGTTCTGCAAAATGCTGATGTTTGCTGTTGAAGCCATGGCATCCATTGGGGGTTTTCATATGTTCCTGTAAATAGTACAGTATGGCTTTTTTCACAATTTATAGAAATATATGCTGTAAAATGGAAAATGTTAATACATTATTCAAAAGAAAAATATTGGTTAGAGATATTAGTGGGCAAATCTCACCACACCACCCTGAATGTTTCAGCTTGCTCAGGCCAATTTGGGCAAAATATCCACTTAAATGAATTCACCAGCGCCGATTGGCTATACTGCACAGAATAAGCCCAGAATTAGCACCTGCCTATAGTCATTGCTACATTTACTGTGCAGCTTTCTGATGATTGTCTTTTAATTTTGTAACTTCTCTATCCTGATGTATTCCATGTAACATAATGTAGCACTAGTTAGGGGCAGACACACTCCACGCATCGTTACAAGCCACGCCCATGGAAGTTTTGCATTTGCCAGATGCTCAAATAACATGACAAAACACAACTTGTATATTGTTGGAGTTTGTGGCAGCTGGACCAGTTGATAGAACCCAGCAACGATAAAACATCCCTTTTCATTCGTCTGAAGTTAATCCAACGAGGAACAAATCCAGCGGGCAATCGTGATATATACCATGGCTGACTAAAGAGCATGTCTATGAGTTTCAGTTATAAAAGAAACACGTGTAATATAGACAGGAAGTTACCTCTTCATTAATGCGAGAAATTATTCCAATCAAGTTCAACGTTATCTTTTTATAACTGAGAGCTGCATTATCCGACCATTGTTGGTAATATTTGACAAGTTAAAAATGCATGTCATCCAGTGAAAAGAAACGCACTGCGAACGTCTTCTTTGCGTTGCCCTGCACAATTCTTCAGTTCCTAAAGCCTCTCCCGGTCCCCTGCTGTTTCCCAAAGCCCTGCGACTGAATTCAGATATGGTACAAGCAGCTGCACAGCCCAGAACTAAAGGGCAGCCTTTTAGCATAGCTAATCGGCTAATAACCTCAACAGTGGCAATTTATGTTAACACATTAAACTAAAGCGTTCACACCGGTCAGCGCGCGCGACTCAGGATTGGCAGTAAAGCCTCTTCAGTAGCAGATGTGATTGGCTGAAGGAGATAGCGGGGATTTCCCCTACCAGCTGGAAGGAGGACTTTTTGTGTGGTTTCTGTCAGGGTCGGACTGGGGTGTAAAATTGTCTCGGGCACCAATGAAAAGTGGGCCACAGTTGCAAAAGGCAATTCATTCCTTTTGTGACTGACTGTTTCAATAGTACCGAAGGTGGATTTTTCTGTTAAAATGTCATGCAAATTGTGAAATTTAAAGACTATTTATTCAGCAACATTGGTCAAAACTACGAGCCGCATAGTGAAGTAACTCATTACACTGGCCCACATTGGCCAAAAAAAGTGTCCCACTTTGACCACAAAAAATGGCCCACACTATCATCTTGGGTTTTTGGCTCGCGCATTACCCTATTGCCCTATAGGTTTCCGTGGTCTCCAAGAATTAAAAGATGGCAAAAAAACAGAGGAACCACAGATATAGTATCTAGATGACATTTTGTTATTGAGGAACATGGTCGTTTTGGTCAATATTGCTCCCAGGTCGAAATACCATAATACGCCCGCCCCACCCAAAATACCCACCCCTCCCACCCACCATGTGGCTCCTCTGCTGCTACACTGCACTCTCTCGCCGAACTAATTGAATGATTGCAATTTAAATACTGTTTTATTGACTTGTACTTAAAATACAACATATACAACAATATTTTAAACAGGAATTCATTTATCTCATGTTTTTTTTCACTATGTAAATGAAGAGCACGCCCCTCGATGATGCTTCTGCAAAGGTGTCTATTGCTGCTGTGTAATCTATCTTTCCAACAATTGAAAGTGTACCAAGAGCCAATAGCTCTCTCCAGTTGGTGAACAGAGCATTCTGAGGCCGTTTCCTATGCTCAAGCAGCAGAATGGAAGATGGGTGTGAAATAAAGGTGAAAGTGAGGCAGTGGGGGAAAAAGAAAGCAGTTCCTAACTACATTAGGTAAGGTTAGTTCATTAAGGGTGCCTTGACACTACTTCAAAGCACTGTACGGGACGACCAGAGAATTAGGTAGGCCATGGGGCAAAGCAGTCATGTTGCCACATGATCTGCGTACCTAAACAGATTATAACAATGCTTGCCAAATGCTGTGAGTGCATGAGCATTCAATAGGAAAACCTGGTATAAGTTATGTTATGTTAAGAGAATTTCTTGAGCGCGCAGCCACCCTAAGGTATCTTGGCACTAGAGAGTCAGGCAACATCCACACACAGAATAGCAGAAAGATAACCAAGACGGACCTTCTAAAAAAGGAATGTCTATACCACCTTTCTGAAGGCCGGTGATTAGAGAGTTTCTTAATGTATAGCGGTAGCTCGTTCCATAGTATAGCAGCAGCTATGTAAAATCTGCATGCGCCGGTAAGAGGGCACGATGAGCAATTCAGAAGATGCAGAACACAACCGGCGATTAGGATGATAGTGTGCAAACTTGGCCTGAAGGAGCTCTGCACCCTGATCATGCAGAGCCCGGTGTACTATGCATAACGCCTTAAACCTGATACGTTGGATCATGGGCAGCCAATGAAGAGATCGTAATACCAGAGGTATATGGGCCCATTAGGGGTGCCAGTGGCTATCCGGGCAGCCAGGTTTTGCCGGCATTGCAGTTGTTGAATAAGCCCCTTCGGTTGGGCCAAATACCGAGAATTGCAATAATCCAGCCGGGATAGTATCAGAGCTGCTACCCCCGCCGGACGAAGAGGCGCAGAAATCATAGGGAGCACTTTCTTCAGTACTTTCAACTGAAATGTCCTGCTTGGCACACAGCGGCAACTTGGCTATCCATAGATAAAGAAGCCGACAGTATTACACCCAGGTTTTTCCCCTTACCCACCGGAGTAAGGAGGGAATCAAGAGACGAAGGCCAGAAAGAAGAAACCCAGAGAGAGGGATCGGGAGGGCACCACACCACCAAGACCTTCGTCTTGTCTCCATACAATTTGAGCCAATTGTGGTTCATCCACTCCGCCACGGGCGCCAGGCACCTCCACAAGCATCAAGTATATGGTGAGAGTACTTGAGTATTGGAAGGACCTATCTACAAAATATGATGTCAACAGCTACCCAATGGGGCATATTCCTGGACATGTAATGTTAACTTCTGGCAAATAGTTGCTGTATTGCTAGCTCATGTGCAACATGCTGCTTTTGGGAATGCGAAAATGCCATGCGACATGTATGAAACTCGGGTGGCACCAACTAGGCCCTTCTTCATCCGGAGAGCGATGAATCTAGTGCTGTCAGTCGGTAATAATAACACTGATTAATACAGAGCTTTGGAGTGGTCCATCTACATGAAGCTCTATACAAATCACCAAATTATAATTATTTGATGCCAGTGCAATGCCAACTTATTGAAATGCCTAGTGAATTGCGCTAGTTGCTGTTGTCCAACGGCAAAAGCTGCCTGTTTGTGTGAATACCTAGCAATGATGAGAGTTCCTGGCTGTATGGTAACACTGCCTGTAACAGGTGTAATATTAACATATCCTGGCAACACCTATGAAAAGGCTAATCTTTGCCAGACACATAGGTTTGGTATGTTTTTGTCGTTCACGAATGACGAGGAGATAAGGGGATGAGGAGATTAGGGTATGGTTGGCAAATAACTGGTTTGTTAACACTTCCATGTTGCCATGACTGCTGGAGGGTGCTATAGTAATGTGGTCAGAGTCAGGTGCTGTGCCCCGCTTTAAAGTGTGTCTGCATTGCACAGGTGCACAACACTCCCTTTTACACATTTTATTGTCTGCAGAGAAGAAAACAGGCTTTAAAAATTATGAAACTGGTGAATAAAGGGGTGGGTGACATTGTCATTCAGGACACAGGACAGTGTGTTGCAGAAATGTATAATTATTATTGGGAAGTGAGAGCTACATCAACTTGTACTCATATGCAACATCTGAGTTAAAGAAAATGTATGCAAGGAAACGGATAAACGGGAATACAAAATAATATTTTTTGCAGTTACTAAAGAGTTGAATACACTCCTGAAAATATGTACAATGTTAATAATCTAAAGGGCCACCAAATCGTGGTATGCATCACTTCACTTTGTAAACATTATCACCATAACGCGATCACTTTCAATATATCCATTACCTTCTAGAACAGGTAGGACAAAATATCTCACCTTTTCTCAAGGACAGATTTGACGGAGAAAATTAAGATGGAAAAAGCAGACGTTCGCTCTCGTCGGCCGGTCCAGTAAAAAAGTGCCGGTTTACCGTTATTTTACCGGAATGGCCAACTATCGGTTTGCCGGTCTGGTGCCTGCCTTGCCTGCAGCTGGTGGTAAGGCAGGCACCCTATCGGCAAAAAAAGCCCTCATTGCCGGCATTGCCGGTGCCGATAATGGTGGCAAATCCCTTCATGGAGTCCTACTGGAATCCATGAATGGGGATTTACACCATCACTCTCACACTCGGAATCTGGGAGCATTGCTGCCGGAGCCAGTGCCAGAAATGGTATCTACATTTGCCATTATCCTGCCAGCTCTACCACCAGGATCCTGGCAAAGTCAGAATGAGACCTGTTGTCGTTTGGTTCAAAACGAATGTAAATAACTTATGTAAGCATACCTCAAGATCAAATAAGAACAAGGCTTTGGTGCCCTCTTTTTTGGTAACGGGGGGGGGGGCCCTGACTCTTGAGGTATGCTAATGGAAAAGGGAAAAGGAGTCAGAGCTACCTCTCCTTTCAAGCACTAATCGGAGGTTAACATCTCTCTAGAGTCTAGTGGGAGAACATTAGATCACACTAGTAGGACACTTTTTTAGTAGGCTTTTTGCAGGCGTTAAAAACCAACCCGCTAAGAGACCTCGGAGCTAATTACGGCACCGCAAAATTGCGGTGCCGTAATTAACGCCTTCCCCATTCCCATGGAGCCCTATGGGGCAGAAATGGGAATGGGGAAGGGCAATGGCGGAAGGGGGATTTACCGCCCCTCCAACCTTGGAATGGGGCGGTAAATCCCCTTTCCGCCAAGGCGGTGCCGGTATTTTACCGGCATGAGCCATGGCGCTAATAGCGCCATGGCTCACCGCCTTCTGTGTAATGAGGCCCATAGTCTTCTCAAGGAAAAGAAAAATATAGAGTGTAGTGGGAAAGAGTAGGGGGAATTAAAGGGCATGGGCCTCATTACGCGGTAGGAGGTAACCATGGCGCTATTAGCGCCATGGCTACCCCTTACCGCATTCCGGGTCCGTTTTCCCGGAATAGGGACTTACCGGGTCAATCCGACCTTGGAGGACCCGGTAAGTCCCCATTCTGGGAACCATTCCCCATTCCCATTCGAGCCCCCATAGATATTTGGGGGCTCGACAACTTTTCTGTTTAAGTTGTATACTGATGCTTGTAGTTGGCATGTTAACCTGTTTGGTGTGAGGTTTGGAATGAAGATGTAATGAAAGTGTCTGTTGTTGTTATGTCAATTTATCTCTACAGTTTGCATACTGCAGCAAGTCACCATGGTAGTAGGCTCAGTGTGCCTAGGCTTGCCTTTAGAGAGTTGTATTGTGTCACTCCATTAGGTCTACTATACATAGGGGGTAATTCATAGAATCCAGCGCACAAGTGGCGCACGCGGCTGGCGCACAGTGTGCGCGTGCGAATCCCTGCGCCAGCCGCGTGCGCTAAAATTCAATTCCGCGCACAGCGTATTCATGGATTCCAGCCACCAAAACCAGCCGTGGCGCACAGTGGCGCAGCGACCCTGCAGCAGCACCAGTTACGCCCCCAAGAACGCCTCTCGCGCAGGGAAAAGCCATCAATATACCCAATCCAGCGCAAAGGGCTGCGCTAACCCTGTACCAGCACAGCAAGCGGGCTACGTGTATCACTGGGGTGCGCGGGAAGTACCTCATGCAATTCCATCAGGGTACGTGTATTTTGGGGTGCGCGTGAAGTTCCACACGCGATATCAGCAGGGTACGTGTATTTCAGGGTGCATGGGAAGTTACACACGCGATTTCCGCAGGGTACGTGTATTTCAGGGGTGCGCGTGAAGTTCCACACGCGATATCAGCAGGGTACGTGTATTTCAGGGTGCAGGGGAAGTTACACACGCGATTACAGCAGGGTACGTGTACTCCAGGGGTGCGCGGGAGGTTCCACACGCGATTCCATCAGGGTATGTGTATTTCAGGGGTGCGCGGGAATTTCCACACGTGATTGGGCCCGTGCGAGCAGGGTACGTGTATCTCAGGGGTGCGCGGGAAGTTCCACACACGATTCCATCAGGGTACGTGTATTACCGGGTGCGGGGGAAGTCTCACACGCGAAATCAGCAGGGTACGTGTATACCAGGGGTGCGCGGGAAGTTCCACACGTGATTCCATCAGGGTACGTGTATTTCAGGGTGCGCGTGAAGTTCCACACGCGATATCAGCAGGGTACGTGTATTTCAGGGTGCAGGGGAAGTCTCACACGCGATTACAGCAGGGTACGTGTATTCCAGGGGTGCGTGGGAAGTTCCACACGCGATATCAGCAGGGTACGTGTATTTCAGGGTGCAGGGGAAGTTACACACGCGATTACAGCAGGGTACGTGTATTCCAGGGGTGCGCGGGAAGTTCCACACGCGATTCCATCAGGGTACGTGTATTTCAGGGGTGCGCAGGAATTTCCACACGCGATTGGGCCCGTGCGAGCAGGGTACGTGTATCTCAGGGGTGCGCGGGAAGTTCCACACACGATTCCATCAGGGTACGTGTATTACCGGGTGCGGGGGAAGTCTCACACGCAAAATCAGCAGGGTACGTGTATACCAGGGGTGCGCGGGAAGTTCCACACGCGATTCCATCAGGGTATGTGTATTTCGGGGTGCGCGTGAAGTTCCACACGCGATATCAGCAGGGTACGTGTATTTCAGGGGTGCGCGGGAATTTCCACACGCGATTGGGCCCGTGCAAGCAGGGTACGCGTATTTCAGGGGTGCGCGGGGAGCACCACACGTGAATTGCACGTGTGGGTCCTCCCAGGTGTTCCCTCTACACCCTCCACGGCCCCTGCAGGTGGCTCACACCACAGGGGCCTACCCTGCACATGTCCTGCAGGCACCCCATCCACCATGGCCATGCCCCCCAGCCAACCCACATGTCAACTTGCACTACTGCCCACCAACGCATGTCCCCCTGCACCCCCAGCCACCCGGGGCACCCTCCACAGGCCCCCACCCATGTCTCCCAGCACCCCCACCCCCCAGCAGTGCAGGGGCACCCACCACCAGGCCCCCACCCATGTCTCCCACCACCCCCACCCCCAGCCACCAGGGGCAGCCTCCACCAGGCCCCCCACCCATGTCTCCCAGCACCCCCAGCCACCAGGGGCAGCCTCCACCAGGCCCCCACCCATGTCTCCCAGCACCCCCACCCCCCAGCAGTGCAGGGGCACCCTCCACCAGGCCCCCACTCATGTCTCCCACCCCCCCAGCACTGAAGGGCACCCTCCACCAGGCCCCCACTCATGTCTCCCACCCCCTGACCCCCCAGCACTGTGGGGCACCTGCCAGCAGGCCCCCACCCATGTCTCCCAGCACCCCCAGCCCCCAGCACTGTGGGGCACCTGCCAGCAGGCCCCCACCCATGTCTCCCAGCACCCCCACCCCCAGCACTGTGGGGCACCTGCCAGCAGGCCCCCACTCATGTTCCCCACCCCCCCCACACCCCAGCACTGTGGGGCACCTGCCAGCAGGCCCCCACCCATGTCCAACTCATGTTCCCCACCCCACCCTCCCCCCAGCACTGTGGGGCACCTGCCAGCAGGCCCCCACCCATGTCCAACTCATGATCCCCACCCCTACCCCCCACCCCCCAGCACTGTGGGGCACCTGCCAGCAGGCCCCTACCCATGTCCAACTCATGTTCAACACCCCCCCACCCCCCAGCACTGTGGGGCACCTCCCAGCAGGCCCCCACCCATGTCCAACTCATGTTCCCCACCCCCCGCCCCCCAGCACTGAGGGGCACCTGCCACCAGGCCCCCACCCATGTCTCCCACCACCCCCACCCCCCAGTCACCAGGGGCAGCCTCCACCAGGCCCCCACTCATGTCCCCCTGCACCCAGGTCCTCACAATCCCCAATCATGTGCGTTATGGTCAGCCTCCACAGCCAAAAGGCCCTACCAAGTAACCTATTCACCCACATGGAAATGGAAATTACATGTTACACCCCCAATGTTCATAAAGCAAATGAACCCTTGTCCGTCACACACAATGGTTGCAAATGAATGGGAAAACACCCAACATGACATGCATGAAACCAATGAGATGATACCACACAGTGAAGTATGAAAACAAAATTGTATTAAAAAAAATTGAATGCAAATGAAATGAAACAAACTACAATGGCAATGAAAAAAAGATAAGCTGCATGTCCGTCCAAAAAAATCAAAACTACAAATCTAAATCCAAAAAAAAGTTGTTCAAAGTCACATTAAAAATAAAATCAATCCAATGAAGAACTATGTACAAAACATCCAAGGGTCCATGAGCCCAACTGAACAAAGGAAACCTACAAAAAACCCTAACTAAAATGCAACTATATACAAAAAGTGGAGCTGTGTCCGTCGACTCCAAATCATAAGAAGAAACAAATGAAACCTAAAACCAAAGAACTATATACAAAGGTGGTGGGCAAGTCCAGCGGCTCACTCCGTGGTGTTCCGGGCCAGGGCATCATCAAACTCCTCGTCTATGTCCCGGAGGCGGTCCTGTTCCATGGCCCCGAGGGTCCGCAGGGACGACGCCATCTGCTCCTCCAACCCCCTGCGGATTGTCTCGAGGCACTCGGCCCGCCTCCGGGACATAGACGACCTCTCCGCCCTGACCATTGTGAGCCGCGCCTCTTCCGCCCGCCGCCGCTCCGCACCTATATGCTGGCCCAACCGCTGCCAAACGGACGACACTTCCCGTCCTGGGTCCTCCTGCCCTCCGGCCGATGCCTGCCCCTCCGATGTTGATGGCCCCGAGCCATAATGCCTCCCCCGTTGACTCCGCTGCTGCCTCCGACGCCACTGCCTCTGCCAGCACAACGGCATCCAGGCTGATGGAATCCACCAACGCCGTTGTGCACGTGCCCTGCCTGATGATGCCGGCACATCCTCCATCTGCTGGGGTACAGTTGCTGTGGTGTCCACCCCTGCTGGACCTCTGACTCCCGACTGTGGCAGGGATGGGATCCCCACCGAGCTGGCTGCATTGGTCAGGGCAGGTCCACAGGGGGCCCTGGTGGCATCTGGGCCGGAAGACGGCAAGGAGAACGACTGGCGTATAGTCTCCACAGAGGAGGAGAGGGCCGCCAGATTGGCCGACACATGCAGGAAACCCCCGAACATGGACGATCCCAATTGGGCCACGTCGGCACGGTGCTCTTCGTGATGACGTGCGTGCTCCTCCTCGGAAGCACGCACGGCATCACGAATCACAGCCGTGCGCATCGCGACCCCAATCAGGACCTTCTCCATACGGCCAGGGGTCCCCTCGTCCGCAGGTGGAGGGGTGTCAGATGACATGGACATCCCCTCTACCTGCGGACGGGCCTGGGACGGGGCATCCCTGCTGGTGCATGGTGGTGCACCCACAGGGTCAGGGACAGCGACATGCACAGGCCCCTTCATGGTGACCTGTGCTGCCTCCTGCCCCTGGACTGCACCACTTGCACCAGCAGGGATGCCCCCACCAGGCCCCATGTGCGCCTCAGTGGCAGCCTCCTCCTCCTCTGTGGAAACCACCAACCTGGATGGCTCCTCACCGTCTTCCGCCGTAGCAGGCCCCTGTGGGGGCTCACCCACCCCTTCCACTGCAGCCGTGGGGGCATCCCCGCCGCCTTGCTCCACAGCGCCGTCTCCGCCCTCTTCTTCACTAGCCGCTGCGTAGAGGGAGACATAGAACACAAGCATCAGGGTACTGTACAATGGTCCCCTAGACAGGAAGCAATAGCAGATGAGTGCCACTGTCAAAGTGCACTTCCATCATGTCCCTCCACAACACATGTGTCAGTCCAGGCAAAACACACACAGTGACAGTATTGGTGCATGCCATGGACATTTCCATACATGTCCAATGGACTCTCGAAACATACAATGTAATGGAACTCACATGCATCATGGGTCATGCCTATCACATGCACACACTTCACCTCAGTCACATCCATCTGGCCCCGTACACCCCAATCACAGTGGATACAAGGATGACTAGGCTGCATCAGTGAATCTGTACATTGTCACAGACATGTGTCATGCATCCATGGCATTCACAAGTCACAGACACGCAGGTCAGGCACACAGACATGGACACCATATATGTACCTGGCATCAGCACCCATCCCTCACCCCCACCCATGTCCAGGAACAGAGACTGCCATGCTCTCATGTGTACAATCTGCATAGGGCTCCCCATGTCGCATTTAAACACATGCAACAACCGTGTGGTTCACACATTACTGGTCGCACATGCATTACCATGATGTCCCTGCACACATACATGCGTACATGGCCTATGTCACACATACAGGCAAGTATCAGACAACCAGCACACTGCAACATGCCCTGTCTCACACAGCAATGCTTGGCCACTTACCGCTCAACTCCAGACGGGTCTCCCTCTCAAGGACCTGGGCGTGGAGCGCTGGGTGTACGCGCTCCAGGACCCCCATCTGGATGGAACTCATGCGGCTCTGGCCCCCCTCCACGAGGCGCCGGGCCTTCATGAGGGTCCTGGACCTCATGTCTTCCCAGCGCTTCTTGACCTTCTGGATGGTGCGGGTTGCCACCCCCTCTGCGTTGATGGCAACCACACAGTCGGCCCAGATCCTCTCCCATCCTTCCTTGTTGGCGCGGGACGATCCGAAGAGGGCATCATACTGCCCCAGGACTTGCCCCACCAGGACACCAACTTCGGTGGCAGTGAAGCTTTTGCCCCTCTGCCTCTTTGGCCGGGGGTTGCCACTGGTGCCAGATGTGGATGTACCCGACATGGCAACCCCAGGGGCAGGAGTGGGTGGGCAACTGGGTCCTGGGGCTGGGCTGTGGAGCGATGTTATCTGAGTCGGGAGTCTTCTGTTCCAGCAGGGGTGGACACAGCAACTGGACCCCTGCAGATGGCTGATGTGCAGGCACCAAATGGCAGGGCATGGTGGCAGCAGGCAGGCAGGCAGGCAGGCAGCAGCAGATGGCACGTGGGAGGCTGCTCGGGGCACTGGGGGGCAGTAATTCGGCCTTCTGGGCAGGAGTGTGGTCTTCCGTGTGTTTTCGCGTGGCCAGCTTGATACGGAGCGATTTGGCACGTGAAAATCCTGCACGTCAGCGTGAAAATCGAGGAAAGGCCCTTAGCGCGTAAGCGCGTCAGCACGCGTACGCGATTTCATTGGACCAAAGGCCCTTACAGCGTAAGCGCGTCTGTGACGTTTTGCGCACGGGCGTTGCCCTGGCAGGCCTAGGAGATCCTGCGTGCCTTTACACTGTTCTGTACATGCTTTTCGTGCGGTGCGTGTGTTTTCCATCCGTTGGGGTTCACACGCTATTACTTCACAGCGGGTGTTGGCTACGCGTTCTTCTACACGCAAGGCAGACGGTGAGTGGTACCCCGCTCCCACTTCACCGAACCCTGATGTACACGTAGCCCGCTCCCCCAGGCCCGATTGCGTGAGAAACTTCACGCAAACCCCTGATGTACACGTAGCCCGCTCCCCCAGGCCCGATCGCGTGAAAAAGTTCACGCGAACCCCTGAAGTACACGTAGCCCGCTCCCCCAGGCCCGATCGCGTGAAAAAGTTCACGCGAACCCCTGAAATACACGTAGCCCGCTCCCCCAGGCCCGATCGCGTGAAAAAGTTCACGCGAACCCCTGAAATACACGTAGCCCGCTCGCACAGGACCAATTGCTGTATGTTGCCACTTTTGTAATGCGCAGGGACGCTACCGCCTGCCTTCGTGTGGCGGACGTGTTTCGGCTTGTGCGTGTCTTTGGCTGTGCGTGGCTTTGCCCTATTCGATTCCATGAATACGTGTGGTTCGAGTGCGTGTGGGCGTTCCGTCTGCTTCCCTGCAGTACATCCCCAGTTACGCCCTTATTTCCGCGCGTTGTTCCCCATTCCGTGTGTTACGCCCCGTGTCCCGCCCACTTTCTGGTGTATGCGCCGAGGTTGTGCGCTTTCACTGTGCGCGTCGCGCACGCCTTTCGGGATGTTGCAGTGACTTGTGCGCCATGCACGGGTTTGGCGCACATCCCGGAGTGTACACGCGCAGGGACTTCCATGAATCGCACGCGTGCGCCTGTTTTTTTCCGCTTGCGCCTGCTTGCGCCTGCTTGCGCCTGCTTGCGCGTAGATTTTCGGCGCACGTTTGTTCCATGAATCGGCCCCATAGTCTTCTCAAGGAAAAGAAAAAGGTAAAAGTGTAGTGGGAAAGAGTAGGGGGAACTAAAGGGCATGGGCCTCATTACGCGGTAGGAGGTAACCATGGTGCTATTAGTGCCATGGCTACCCCCTTACTGCATTCCGGGTCCGTGTTCCCGGAATAGGGACTTACTGGGTCATTCCGACCTTGGAGGACCCAGTAAGTCCCCATTCCGGGAACCATTCCCCATTCCAATTCGAGCCCCCATAGGGCTCAATGGGAATGGGGATAGAGCTAATAACGGGCCCACTATTAGCGGGCCCGTTATTAGCTCTGAAGTCCCTTAACAGGTCCCATCCATAACACCTGGTAAAACCAGGCCTTGAGGAAGGGACCCGCTAAGGGACCTCGGAATAGGGTCGTAAGGGATTACCGGCACTGAAGCCCTTAACGGTGCCGGTGATCCCTTAGTGCCTACCGCGTAATGAGGCCCCATGTCAGGATACGTGAGACAAATAGGCAAACGAGGAGAGGGGTGATGATTGTGGTAACTTGGATGAATGAATACGGTGTAAGGTGAGAAATTAGTCTGTGGCCAGAGGTTAGTTTAATGTAAGATATTATAATTTGCAGTGTATAGTTGCATGATGGATTCAAGAAGTGCGCAAATGATGCCTTGAAGGATGAGGCTTACGCTGTCAGAGAAAGATAGTAGCAAATTTTGTTTAAAAATTAATAATGGGGTGGTGCTGTTGCGCGGCACAATGGAGTAGCTGGACATCGAGCTGATCCGCATCCGAGGTCCCATCTGGATTTAAAAGATAAATGGGATGGCAAATCTTCCTAAATTATGTGGAGGGCTGGATGAACCTCTGTGGCACACGGTGTAAAAGTCTTGTCAGCAGAGACCCGGGGAAGAGAATATAAGAAGCAGTGAAAGTGGACCAATGTGTCGGGCCAGATTCAGAAAATGGCTACAGTCCGAGGGTAAGTGCACATTGCCCAGAACGCACAAGCAAAGCAGAATAATAGCACCAGGGGGCCCTACAGGAAGCCAAGACATAAATTGAATGAAGAATCAACACATTTGGGCTAGATGTGGGTCTCCTGAGGGAAGACCTGCACAAGGTTTCCACAAGGATGTGAGAGGGGGGAGATCACATATTGGTAATTGAAAAAAACACAGCAAATGGAGGACAGAAAGGAGGATGCAGAAGCAAGGTCAAGGTGCAACAACTTACACCTGAGTGGACTGCCAGACAAAACTGAAGGTCCCTCCATGGAGCTGTTCTTAGAGGAATGGATACAGAAATGGATGGGACCACACGGTATATCCAAATTCTTCTTTATTGAAAGGGCACATAGAGTACCGAGCAAGGAACCACCCCTGGGTGCAATGCGAAACATATTATTGAAAACTACTCAACTACCATGACTGGAACTTGGTTCTACAAGCAGCACGGAAGAAGGGACCATTGGATTACAACAGAGGAAGGATTGTTACATACCCAGATTTCACCAAAGCAGTTCAGAAAGTGGGGCAGTCCTTCGAGGTACAAAGGAAACTGAGGGTTAATGGCATCAAATAAGCCACAATCTATCTGGCAACTCTATGAGTGTGCGGCCTGCAGGGAGTGCGGTTCTTCACGTGCCCAAAAGAAGCCTGAGACTGGGCCGAAACACTCAGCCCACAGCAAATGATGCAACAAAATGGGCAGATGACGATGGTGGCACTGGAATCGGTCCCAGGAAAATGGAGGGTGCCAGATACACGGGGTAGTGAAACATGACAATTGGAAATCACAGTAAATAGAATCAAGGAAGATATAGGGTCGAGGACATGGGAGGAGGAGAAACTGAGACAATGGAAGAAATGCTGAAGAAGAGTGACAAGCTTAAATGTGACTATCAGACATTGGGGTGGAGTGGCCAATCTGCACAGCCCCTTGAACTGAACTGGCCCTGGTTCCTGCAAGAAGGGCTGGGATAAAAGTTGGGAATATTTGGGGTCGACAGGTGCTTCATGCTGGGGGGATTTGTGGTGGTGACAAGGGAAGTGTGGGAAATGGTTGGAGGGTTTAAACAGCTTTTAGGAGGTTGCTGATTCATAGTTGGTTTGACTGACAGAATGCATATTCAAATATATTCCTTCAGATTTTAGTCTTGGCCACATGGCAGGCCCTAGGATACAGGGTAAATTGGCATTGCACGACAAAAGGAAAAGATGGGGGTGAAACTAAAAAAGTATTGAAATGCCTGACTTGGAATGTCAATGGCCTAAATGATCAAATAAAGAGGAGGGATGTCTCAAAATATTTAACCAGAAATAGCTCTGATACAGTGCTATTACAGGAGACATATCTAATGCGGTGTCTGTGGCTGGGGGCAATACTCAGTTGTCAAACATGCAGGCTACTATCAGGGTTTGAGGGGAGTAGCCTATTATGGCCAGAAAAGCAGATCCAATAACAGTGACGGAAGTGAAGAGAGAAACACAGGGGCGATTTATGGTGATAGCGGAAGACCTGTAGGGGGAAAGTAACATGGTAATGAGTCTTTACGCACCCTCTCCTCAGCAAATGGAATTTCTGGAGGAGATTCAGAGACCTCTGACAAAATACGCGGCAGATTTAACGATAATAAGGGGAGACTTTCATAATGTCATGTGCATGGAGAAGGATAGAAAAATGCACAATGGGAATACCACCCTACTACCATGGCTAAGACTGGGCTGGCAACGTTTGTAGAAGCATTTGGGTTGAAAAATGTGTGGAGAGAGCTACATCCAGGGAGCACTAGATTCTCGATTCATTCAGGAGCACATAACACACTCTCCCACATTGACTATTTGTTTATCCTCTGTACCGGCCTGGGAAGGGTCACAGAAACAGAATACCTACAGAGGGGCATCGCAGATCATGCCCCGCTAGTCATGAAAGTAGCCAGGAAAGACCCAAAGGGTTGGGGAGAATGGAGGCTGAACGCGTACTATCTAAGCAATGAGGAAGTGTTGAAAGGGATAAGGGAAGGGACAGATGAGTATTTTACCCTAAATGAGGTGGATAGTAAATCGACCCATTGGGAAGAATATAAAATGTTACTCAGGGGGGAGCCATTAGAGAAGAAAAGAATGGGGAAGTTGATAGAGCTTGAAAAAGAAATCAAGGATGAGGAGAAGTATATTAGAGAAATGACAGCACAAGCCAAGAGGGAGCTAAATCAGGCCACACTCTGTTTTAAAATAAAAGCAATGGATAGGCCAAACAGGCACATTGGGCCGCTAAAGCCAGAGTCTATGAGATGGGGACAAAGCAGGGAAGATGTTGGCATGGCTTGAGAGGAGGGAGGAAGGATCGAGATGGGTCAGAGAGATTGTAGCAGGTAGGGTTTGTGGCTTTAAACGAGGTCAACAGATAGCCGAGGAATTTGATGAATTCTACCAAGAATTGTATGAGGACAGATTAGGTCCAGAGGTGAGTGAGATCAGGGAATACCGAGGGGCGGTGCTTTTACTGGTGCTGGAAAACCAAAAGAGAGATGAGCTGGATAGGGATCCCACCATCAAAGAATGCAGGCAGCAATTTGGCAGATGCAATATGGGAAGAACCCGGGTCCGAACGGGCTACCCGTAGAGTGCTGGAAAAGATTGAGTGAGCGAGCAAGTCACCAAACAATACTGTAGATATTTAAGGAAAGCAGGAATAGAGGGGATCAAGCTACCAGTGTGCTCATACATATGAAAGGGAACGAAAGGAGCTTTGCTCTTTGTACAGACCAAAATCCTTACTGAACAGTGAAATGTACATTTTAGTCAAAGTCTTAGTGAATTGGGTGATACATTTATCCACTATGGTCAATGTGTCTTTGTTCCTGGCAGAGCCACCAGAATGGGCAAACTACACCCCTTAGACGCTAACAGGTGACCCAATGATGCACTCCTGTGGGGAAAGTACCCCAATACAATTTTGTCACAAGTGTTGTGAATATTAGATACAGGATCGTGAACTCCTAGTACATAAACATTCAATAGGTACAATTCAAACATTGCGAACCAATTAAGGTTCATCTGATACCATATTACTATTCTGGTTCATAAAGTTGTACTTAATGCAAGCAAATTCGTAAAAGAATATTCAATTTTAATGAACAAAAAAACGGTACACAGTTTCACATATGTACATGGATATTCGCAAGGGTGATTACACAAATGAATGTAAATAGAGACAATGACAGTGGTTTATGTTAACATTTCACACCCCACAGTCCTTCTTATATGCAAAACAAAATTTACAGAATTTTTGTGTCAAAAACATGACTTCATACACATCTAATAGGCTCCTTGGGTGATAAAAATGTTTTGCCGACGCGTTTCGGATTTACAAGAATCCGTCTTCAGGGCTTGGATGCCTATGATTTCATAAGCTATAATGATTCAGGTTTCCATGGCATAGTCCGAGCAAAGGACCTAGGGGTGATATATAGAAAGCTTAGTGTCAGGAGATAGACCTGCAGTTTTAATGTAACAATGTGAATCATAATTAAATGACGATTGTGAAGGGAGAGATATTAAATTAACTAACCTCAGGGCCACAAAAGTGGTTGGATACATTTCTCAGGGTTGCACAATATTTGCAGATTGTCAGAAGTCCAGTAAGGAAAGTACCGACTTGATAGTTATGCTGTTCGTTTGTCAGAAATCCATGTATATCCCTACCCCCTGCTGTAAGGAGGAGGTGATCTGTAGGAGACATAAAGTAGAGAGAGTATGTCAGCACAATAGCTAGCGTGCTGAGGATCTAACATCCAAAGACATAGTGAGACAACAGCCCCAGGGAATATCTCACGTGTCGCATTCCCCAGTCTAGGTGGGGCGTAACGTGTTTACATAGTCTATGTGTAAGTTACGACAGGATAGTAAGATAGTGAGAACAGTCCCACGTGCAGGGAATGTAAGCTGCCTAAACCGTAACACAAAAAATACCGCAGGTAGGGTAAAAATCTCCAGGGATGTGAAGATAATCATGAAGGTGGCGGGCCTTAGTGCAGGTTAGGGAAACACATCTTACCTCCGTACACGGCGGCTGCAGGTGATTGAGATACGCTGTGAAGGTGCTCTGTCGGATGATGCCGGGTATTTGGTCTGGTTGCTTGGTAACTCACGCGCATGCGCAGAGGTTCCGAGGGTTGCCATCTTGATGTGGGAACATTGTCATGGCGACGTTCCACGCTGGAGGCGACTTACTACATTCGCTGCCAGAGTCAAACGGCTCACTGACAACAGCGATGTCGTCCCACTGGGACTGTGGAGCAGTCATCCAGAGGTCTGTGGGATTGAGACTAACAGGGAGAGTGGCATCGATCCGAACCAAGTCGGTTGGGTGCCCCTTCCCTGTTATGTTCGTGCTGAGTACTGGAAAGGATAGCTATACATTTGTATGGAGACCGCTATAGTCTGTGTGGGTGCTAAGTATTGTGGCCCTGAGCCAGATATTACTGCTCTATTTGGCCACTCCCTATTGTATAGAGGGGGGAATATGAAACATTATATCCGTCACTCCAGAGCTAACGTATGAAGAGCAGAGGCCAATCTTTCTCAGTGCATTATATGGATATCAATGGCATGAAACAACTCCATACATGCAATAAGCTGTTGAAAGTACATTATATGCAAGAAGAAAGTCCTAAAAGTGATAGACACAAATCCAAATTAGCATTTGTGCATTGAAAAGAATACATACAATTTTAATCCTTTTCCAAGGTATGTGAATGTGAGAAAAACCTGTTCAAATCTGTCTGCACATAAATTCCTAAGGAAGGTCAAGACATGCCTAACCCACCATGCTGAAAGTCACCAATAACATATATGCATTATTGTTCAACCTTCAAGGAATCTCATTAATTTAAACCATGGTCAGGAGGGATTACGTATCTCTAGTAGAGTCATGCATTCCTGGGTCTTCCCATATGGTGGTCAGTTTGGAAAGTTAACAACCCATGTGTGGCTAAAAGAGATGGATCATTTTCAAACAAAGCCCATAAGATCTGGTTCACAATTCATTCATCTTGGTTGAATACAGCCTAGGAGGTAAATCCAAAGTACCTCATGTTGGAGCAGTTTTCTGTTGAGATCACCTGCTCGCCTTCCCAATGTCACCCTTTCACGGATTAGACATTTCAATTGGGCAATTGTGTGCCGTGCCTCCAAAAAGTGCATTGCTACTGGTGATTTGGAGTTTTTTGTTCTTATGTTCGATTTATGCTCAGTCCAGCGAATTTTCGCTTTCCTTGTCGTGATTCCAACATAATAATATCCACAAGGACATTTCAACGCATAAACCACATTTTTGGAGTCACATGTGCAGGAATGTCTTAACATAATGGTTTTGCCTGAATGCGGGTGAGTGATGGTGTTCCCTGTTATTAAATTTCCACAATGTTGACAATTATGACACGGTTGAGTCCCTCTGAATGTCTTGTTGTGACGTCCTGGTGTACGCATCTCGGCATTGATCAAACTGTTCTGTAGAGCTTTGCTATTGCGAAATACAAATATAGGAGGCTCTCTAAACAGAGGTTGTAGGGTTGGGTCCATCTGCAGCATGGGGCAGTTTTTTTTTTGATAATCCACTTTATCATGCGGCTTTGTGTGGAATGTGTAGTTATGTAGACCAGTGTTTCTCCTTGTTTAGGTGGCTTTGGCATCAGAAGTGTGTCTCTATCAATATTGTCTACTCTTGATGCAATGTTTGAAATAAGTGTAGGGTCGTAACCTCTTTTGTGGAATTTTGTCCAAAGAGTGTCGCATTGTTTCTTGTATTCATCCCCCTCCGAAATATTTCTCTGATATCGGAGAAATTGACTCAGAGGCACGCTTTCAACGGTGTGCTTGGGCTGGAAGCTTGTGGCTAGTAATAAGCTGTTCCGATCAGTAGTCTTAGTGTAGATTCTTGTCTCCAAGGTATTATTTGCATTATAAACCTCCACATCAAGGAAATGGATGCTCATCTTGCTTGTACAGGTCGTAAATTTGATGCGTGGATGCATATTATTCATCATCTCAAAGAAGTTGTTCAGTTCAGCCTTTGGTCCTGACCAGATTTCAAAGACATCGTCGATGTATCGGACAAAATGCAGGAGATGTTGAGCCCATCTGGGTGAATTTAAGACATGTTCATGTTCCAAAAAATACATATACACATTGGCGTAGGTGGGGGCCATGGCCGCTTCCATGCTTGTATCTGACAGCTGGAGGAAATACTTATCCTCAAATTTGAAGAAATGATTCATTAAAACAAGTTTTAGGAGAGGGAGAACAAAGAGTCTAGCCCCTTGACAGTCCAGTGATCGTAGTAATAGCCATTCGATAGCCTCTAATCCTGCTTCGTGTGCAATGTTAGTATAAAGGGACATAACGTCCATTGTAAAGAGGGTGTCTCTATCTTTCACAAATTGGATGTTTCTCAGTTTACTCTGAAATGCATCATATCCCGTATATAGGTTTCTGTGGTCTGAATCAGTGGCTGTAAGACTTTGTCCATATACTTCGCAAGGGGTTCCAAAATGCTATCCGTTGTGGCTATTATAGGTCTTCCTGGCAGTTTCTCTAGTCTCTTGTGTATCTTGGGAATGATATATAGTACCGGAGTAATAGAGTGTTTGTTTTCCAGAAATCTGTATGTTTTTTCTGAAATGACATCTCTATCAAATGCCTCATCAAGGACATGTTGGATAAGTATTCAAATCTGTTCAGTTGGATTACAAGTGATCTCTATGTATGTTTTGGAATCTGATAGTTGTCTCTGTATTTCCTCAAGATAATCTTATTTATTCATGAGGACAAGTACTCCTCCCTTGTCCGCTGGTTTAAAAATTATACTGTCGTTATCCAATAGATTGTGGAGGACCTGTCTTTCATGATTGGAAAAGTTATCGTGTTTTTTGGTAGTAAACGGCAATCTCTTCAGGTCTTCTAATAATGTTTTCTCAAACACAGTCAACACATGGTTCTGTACTGATGGGTTAAAAGTACTTTTTGCTGGTATCTCTAGGCATTCACATGATTCTTCATTTGTTACTTCCATCTCCAGTTAACTTAAAGAAATTAATCTTTTCTCTGAGTAGACTGCTGTAATGTTCAGGGACAAAAGAAAGTCCTTTTCTTAGTACCCATAGTTCCAATCGTGAGAGGTTGTAAGAAGAAATGTTGACCACTAGGTCTTCTTGTTGAGTCGATTCTTCCTTTGAGGATTTTTTCTTTTTTCCTCTTCTCGTGGGCCCTTTTCTAAAACAACCACCAGAATGAACATCAGAAGAGTTCATAATGCACTAGAAAAAGTGAAGGAAATGGACCCATATGCCATCATGGCAGTCGACTCGGAGAAGGTTTTTGACTCAGTCAGGTGGGACTTCTTGCGGGAGGCCATGGTAAGGATGGGGTTCAGGGATAGATAAATGAAATAGGTCAAATTGCTTTATGCAAAAAAAAAAACAGAAACAAAATTAGAGTGAATGGCTATACATCCAGCAGCTTCCCAATTCATAGGGGCGCAAGGCAGGGATGTCTGCTGTCTCCCCTACTGTTCTTAATCTCAATTAAACTATTTGTGGCAAGGATCAGAATGGACCAATTGCAGACAGGATTTGTCTGGTCGGAGGGCTTGGAGGATTGCATCTCCTTATATGCGGATGATCTGTTCATTTTCCTTGTTGAGCCAAGAAGGACCGGTCCTAGACCCATAGCTACAATCCAGGAATTTAGAAACTATCTTGGCCTTAAGGTCAACTGGTGCAAATCAGTATTTGTTCTGGTGAAAGATAAGGAGGAAGCAATTACGGAATGGGGCCCTCTGCAGATTACTGAAGGGCTGTTCACCTATCTGGGAATTAAAATACATATAGAGGTACAATCTTTCTTACAGAATAGTCTGGATACAGTCTTTCAGAGGCTACAAGGAGACACAAAACATTGGGCAACCCTCCCCCTCATGCTTCCAAGATTGCTCTATGTGTTATCGAATACACCTGTTAAAGTGCACAAAGTTATATTTAATAAGATGGAATCTATGTTGCGTACAATCTTGGTGGGGCAGGGCAACCCTCGGATTGCATTAAAATACCTGAAAAACTCAGCGTGGGAATGAGGGCTAGGGGTATTACTGGGCTTCAAAGTTAGTAGTCACAAATGAGTGGGTGCTCGGGGACTCAAGCACATCCCGTACTAGGCTGGAGGTCGATATGATGATGGGCCGATTCCTGCTACAGGTACTGTATGGGAGCAGGGGCGGCCACAATTGACTATCAGCAGGGCAGAGGATTGTAAAGATAAGGAAGGAGTTCACAGGGGCAATGGGTTGCAAAGGTATGATCACCAAGATGGCACCACTATGGGAAAACCCAAACATACCGGAAGTGCACAAGATGGCCAGACAGAGTGGGTATATGACAGAGGCATCACCAGGTTAGGAGACGTCATGGAAGGTGATACATTGAGCAAATCCCCCAATCTCCAGAGGAAATATAGGCTTTGTGTAATTAACCACTTCACGCATGTAAGACTCAGAAATGCGCTACATACACAATTGGGGAGGGAGTCGGATATACCGGAATACACACCATTAGAGGCTAATTTGTTATCTGAAAGAAAGCCATCACAATCTTGTATAGAGAAGGTGTACAAAGTAGACAAGGAAAAATTGCAATTTTGCCAGGAAGAAGTTCTGCACATAGGACACTTAATATTTCAAGAGGGCAGAAATGTGAGCCCTGAAAGATCAGAAGCAATTATGATATGATATGTTAGTTTATTTATATAGCGCTTATACACAATGATTTTCAAAGGGCTTCAAGACAAGGGAGGGAACAAGGGAAAATACAATGACATTCTTACAGGCCATGAACAGTAAGGATGTGAAATTAACTATCGTACTCAGCCTGACGACATTTCAGATAGTGCAAGAGCTAAGCCATAGATAAGGAAGGTAGGGTGAGAGTGGGAAGGAAATGGAAACAGACAGGTGACTACCGTACTAGGCCTGGTGACATTTCTGGTAGAGCTGGAGAAAAACAAAAGGTGAGGGAGAGGGGTGCAGAAAGGGAGGGGAGGAACAAAAGAAGCAACTATTGTACTAGGCCTGACGACATTTCAGATATTGCTGGAGTGGGGGGTAAGGAGAGGGGGTGGGGGAGGAGACAGACGAGGTTAGTTTCATACTAGGTCCAGGGACAATTCTGATAGAGTAAGTGCATAGAAGAAAGTAAGGGGAGGAAGGGAGGAGATAGGAAAAGTGAGAAAGGGAGAAGAGGAGAGAACAGAGAGTAAGCAGTCAAAAAGAGTGGAGAAGCAAGAGGGGAGAGCGAGCACAATTGCAGAAGTCAGTAGTAACACATAACGTTGAAAGCCAGGATACAACATGAAGATGGGAACAGCATAATTCAGGGCCATCATGAGTACAAGATGCAAAGGAAGTCCAGCATGAGAGTTGAGAAAGGGTGACGCACCGTGAATCAATGAAGTCCATAAAAGTCAAATCCAACATTGGCCACAAGACGGTGATGGTGAAACCAGAATGTATCAGGACAGAATCCTGCAGAAGTAGGCTGGGGGGGCAGGGTATGAAAAAACCTCAACCAAAGACAGTAAGGGAAGTGAAACAATTTTTGGGCCTTTGCTATTATTGTAGGGCATGGGTTTTGCCTACAGTACACATGTTAGGACCCTTTTAAAAGGACTCAAGGAAGCTCAAAAAGACGACAGTGCCATAGACTAAACAGGTGAAATGACAGATGCATTCAAAGAAGCAATATGCCCAGAGAGGGGTCCCTGATTACAGTGTAGAATTATTCCTATTCTCTCATTTAAATGGAGTAGTAATGCCAGCAGTGCTTGCACAGAAACCTACCCTACAACACAAACCACTAGCATATTACAGTGGGATCCTAGACCCACTTATAAGAGGCCATTATCCCTGTGAACAATCATTAGCTGAAGCGGCCTTTGCCATTGAGAAGTCTGCCAGTGTCACAATGGACTGTGCAGTAACGTTATATGTGGAGCATGCCCTATTAGTGATTCTTGAGAAACCCAAAAGAACCTTGACCACACAGAGAGCTTCTGGGTACGAGATGATCATCTCAAACCCAGCAATCATAATTGACAGATGCAGAGTAGTGAATCTAGAAACATTCATAGCAGAAGCAGAAGAGGAAGGAGACCACATGCCTGACTGCACCAAATATACTGAATATTATGACGATATCCACCATGTCATTGAAAATGCCCCCTGAGGGGTGGATGTGATCTTCATTCGTGGTTCTTCATCAATCAGAATTTGAGGAAAGACATACAGGGACTGCAGTGGTAAATGTAAAAGAGAATGGCAACTTTGAAGTAGTGGCAAGTGCAAGATGGCTTTACATTTTTCAGCACAAGCAACAGAATTAGTAGTATTCATTGTGGCACTCGAGACGCGTGAAGATGAGGAAATCACAGTGTATTCTGACTCTGCCTATGTAGTACATGCAGTACATGTACAGTACACGCAGGACTGTCACATACAATACATGCAGAGCTGTCACGTTGGAAGAGGCAGAGTTTCCTACTGTCATGCCCTGTGTCGCTTTGCCCGTAAAAAGACTTGTTTACAAGAAACCATGGCAACTGACGTGGCGGCTGTTACATCGCCACCGTTTACTAGACTATATTTCCTGGCATCCCTGGTGCAAGTAAAGTCACGTGATTCACTCGTGACTCGCTTTTCGTATTCCTGGTATGCCGCGTAGTGTACCAATAAGTACGATAGAAGTGCATGACCCTGGTGCTCATTAACTGTTGTCTTGTACCACGTTGAGTCGCATCTTGTTTCTTGCCTTACTATTCTGGTATTCTAAACGCGGACCGCATTCCCGATTACGCTCACGGATTACCCTTACCTGATTCCGACGCCTGCCTCCTTCCCAGACTGCTTTCTTGGTTACCAAACCCATTGGTTTCCTCCTGACCTTGCTTCTGCTCAGCGCCACTTGGATTGTTTACCCATTCTGAATCCCGACGCTGCAGGCTGGTATACTCACACCTTTCCTGTTTTTGTTTATGGCCGCCGCATATTGTTTTCTTTTGGCTCTTCCTGGGAGCCACAGTAACTCTTCTTTTCCCCAAACATCCCGATCCTGATTTATTCCCCTCACATTCTATCTCTGAGTGACTTCTGGACACTCTGCTGTTGGTCACTCCTCATCACAAAACGAAGGATTCATTTGGGATGCTATGCTGCACAGGTGGATTCCTTTTGGACACATTTAGGTGGATTGCACTTTTTTGGGAAACTTTGCTGCTCTAGGAGGATTTCCTTTGGACTCATCTTGTGTGGATTGCACAGTTCTTTGGACAGTAGTTGCGCCCTCGTTCCATTCGGGTTAGCTGTATGGGACATTTCTTCTTGGAACACTTGGACTTGTTCACTGGACACCAACACCCATTTCCAGCACTCCAGTAGGTTTATCGTTTGATCACTTTACACCGCAGGTAAGAGTGGGAGAAAGAGGGCAGTGCGTGGGTTTGCTTGCTGTTGTACAATACATGCAGTGAACCTGTGATCTTTATTTTGTTTCCTTCCTTAGCTCTGTTGCTGCTCCTGACTTTTTACTCAAGCCCCTGGCCTGTCAGGTGTTTATTGTCCTGCAAGCCGTGCTCTTGAGGGAAAGGTTTACTGTCTACGTTCTACTGTTCAGCTGGTACGTTATTTCAAGGGTGAACAGTCTGTTAGTGAGGATACTGATAGTTAGCCTCCATTGGATCCCAACACCAACATGCAGTTGGCACACCAGTGAAGCATGCACCATTATTGTACAGGCTCATAGACGCACTCCAACTCCCATCGGCCAATGCCGTGGTAAAGTGCGTAACCACACTAAAGGAGGAGACTTAATTTCCCACTGCAATTAACCCACTGACACAGAGGCCAAAAAAGCTGTGTATTTTCCAGAGATATCTGAATGTGACACACCACCTAATATACAAAAATGAAAGCGCAATATGGAAGTTAAAGAAGGCTTTAATACCTTGCCCATAGCACAGATTACATAATTACATGGACGTGCACCACCGGAAGAGCAAGATTTGTGGAAATGTGGGGGGTGCTCATTGTCCCCCACAAATGCAATGTGGCAGCAGGACAATATCAGTAAACCAGTTATGCCTCTTGCACTGCTTAAAGTAGCAATAGAGCAGCTTTACTACCCAGCATACAGAACACTAGACAGTCTTGTAGCTCTGATATCAGAAGACTGGTTCATGCCCAACCTCACTGAACATGTTGCTGTTTTTATTATAAATTGTATAGTGTGCCAAAGGTTTTTGGTAAGGCACACACTGTCAACAGTGAGAGGAGGAGCAATACTCCATCCTACTGGACCATTCTAACATTTACATATCGATTACATACATATGCTGCAAAATTGTAACAGCTATAGATACATGCTAGTATTCATATGTCCCTTTTCCCACTAGAATGAAGCCGGTCCATGCGCATATCCTGATGCCACATGTGCTGCGAAGTTCCTCATATGTGAGGTTTTCCCAAAATGGGGAGTGCGCAAAATCCGTCAGTCTAACAATGGACCGCATTTTGTAAATGTATTGTTTGAGCAAATCACAATCCTACTTGATATTAAGTATATATTCTCCTCTGCTTATCACCCACAGGTAAACAGCATGTGTGAATGCCTCAATGGCCTTCTCAAAGAACGAATAGCCAAGATAAAAATGACCCTGAAAAAAGTATGGCTCCATTGGCTACACTTAGCCCTATTTGCATTTCGCAATCAGCCCGGCCCAGACCATCACTTGACTCCTCATGAACTGGTGATGGGATGCTGTATGGATATTCCTCATGCTCCTCCCACTAGAGCACAAACTGATACCCATAATGCCACTGATGTTTTGGATTCTGAAATACATTAATATCTGGCTGCTATGAGTGTTGCTTTTATGTTTCAACAGCTTTGAGATCATCAGGAGGGGTTAGAGAAGAATGAGAAACAGTTTGAACCCCAAACGTTGCTCAAACCCCTGCCCTATACCCTGGTGATTGAGTTCTTATAAAGGATTTTATTAGGAGGTAGCACAAGCCTCTTTTTGAAGACTGCCATATTGTTGAGGAAGTAACGGCCACTGCTGTCCGAGTGCAAGGCAGGCAGGCCTGGCTCCACATTGGTGATCTCAAGCCCTACAAAGGAGCGAACCCTCTGCCACCAGTCCCGGAAGTTGAAGGTGAAGAAGAGGTGATGCAGATGCAGACACGATCAGCGACCAGGAGCCAACAGCAACTAGCAGATGGAGAAAACTAATGAACCCTGCGTCTTCTTCCTCCACGCTGATTCCTGACTATCTGTCTGAAATTCAGTCTTGGTGTGCTGCTAACAATCTCTGCCTCAATGCCCGTAAGACAGAGATCATCCTCATTGGGACACCTGGCATCGCTTTCCCAATTTCCCACTGGCCGACCTACCTTGGACAGGCACCTCACTTGCTAGCGAGGCAAAAAATCTGGTGTCATTTTCGACTCCACTCTCTCCTTCTCTTCTCACATCTCATATATCTCTAAAACATCCCACTATCGGCTGCACCTCCTCAGAGGTATTCTGCCTTTTCTTACCTTCCCCCAAAGGCTCACCATCTCCAGAGACCGGGTTCTCTCTAGACTGGACTATTGCAACAGTCTCTTTCTCAATCTTCCTACTTCTACTCTCCGTCTACTACAACTCATCCAGAACAGAACCGGGAGATCCAGGGACCACATCTACCTGGTGCTGAAATCCCTCCACTGGCTCCCCGTGGCTGCTAGGATCAAGTTCAAGACCGTCTACACAGTCCACGGGGCTTTCTGGGGCCAGGGCTCAGACTATCTGCAATGCTCTCTTCCTAAATATTCTCCTTCTAGAGCCCTCCACTTGGCCTCCTCCAACTCCCTGCGTGTGAGCCATTTTTCCAAGCAAAGAGTTGATGGTAGCTCTTTATCCTCTGCAGGTGCCTCCCTCTGGAACAGCCTGCCTGCCTCTCTCCGCATTGAGCTCCTTAAGTTCCGGAAACTCCTCAAGACCTTCCTCTTCTCTTCCTATTCCTCTTTCTCTCTCCCACTCTCTTGCTAACCTCATCACACTTTCTCTCCAGCTTTACTCCTACATCTCTCCCCTAACTCTGTTCAGCTTTGCTGACTGGTCGCCTGCCTCACCTCCAGATCCTCACAGGTCCCAGGCACCTCTGCCAGTCTTTGCACTTGCCTGCGGGCCTCTGCACTATGCTCAGCACTCCTGCACTTTCAGCATACGCTTCATGAGAGGGGTTACCTCTCTGCACTTTACCCTGGGAACTACTGGACTGGGCACACTTGTTGCCCCTGCCCCCTCCCTTGCACCTCCATCTGTACACTTGCATGACCTGACTTTACTAAGCCTAGTGAGTTCTGTCTTGTTCCCTCTTTGTCTCCCCTCCCTTATCAGGTTCGCCTTGCTCTAGGGGAAATGCCGTCAGGCCTAGTACGCTAGTTACTTTTTTGTTTGATCATTTGGAAACTTTAAGGCCTAAGAATGACTACTGTATTCCTGTGTTCCCTTCCCACCTTGGTAGACTTGTGTACAAGTGCTGTACAAATAAACAATTACAATTACAATTACAACTGTCTTGTCTTAAATAAAGTATATAAACTGGTTGAGTGTACTTTCTCCCCAAAGGACTTCACCTGCATAAATAGAAAAGCACACTTTCGTGACTGGGGGCAGCTATGAACACCTGATTTTGCCATTCAGAGTAATACTGTTTGCAGTTTTCTTTTATAAGTTTGGCAGTAGTCGTCAGTGGTTGAATTGGGCGGGAGTGGTTGGGAGCCGTGCTCCTCTACTTTTTTAAATGAAGTTTTACTGTTCCTATACTTTTATTTTGAAAAGAAACCATTTCAGATTGGTTTCATTTCAAAATACAAGTGTAGGAAGCTTGCACTTCAACTTGCACTTCAGTGCAGTACACTGAACATTTCCCTTAAACAGCAGGTGTGTTTGTTTGAGGTTTGGATTGCATATGGGAGGGGACATGGTGATGGGGTTTGTGTGGGTGGGGGCAGGCCAGCAGGGAACATAGTTCCAGTACTTCTTTTCATACACTTCGACCACTGGTAATCACGCTTTCAAAAGAAGTAACATACCGCTTGCCACTCTTTTGGTAGACCCAAAAACACATTTTATTTTTGAAAGAATCCTTCTAGCTATAATTGTGCAGTTCTTCTTGTAGGTGCGAGCATCTAGGAAATAATGTCCAAACCACAGTGAAAGAAAAAGATGGGTCTTTTTAATTTTGTTTGATACAAACTGTTGGCACAAGGACCACCCAACGCACTTTACAACATGTGGATGCATTTGCTGTAATTCTTGTAGCTAAAGAAATGTAATTCTGTTGTCTCTCTTTCTTTATTCTTTTGGCATTACAAGATCTAGTTCCTTATAATGTACCCAAGCCAGTGGATATCAATCTGACCCGTATTTGCATGCTGGATGAAGCAATAACACATCCTTTCTCTATTGCCACCAAGCAGATGAAAAGGCTGAAGAGAAATGTTGATACTCATTTCCGATACATACATGTTTACATGGCTGACTCTGCCCAAGTGATCAATAATATGTGGTATCAGCACATGACCCAGGTGGGGAGAGGGCCATCTGATGAGAGCTGCTCTCTCATTCCCCATGGCATGATGGCCTCCAGGACATTTGTGGCCACAGAAGTACACACCCACGATGCCCATTTCCTAACTCATTTAGCACTCTACACCACTATGGGACTGTTTGGGGGAACATGGGCCACTTTATGATTGTTGTCAAGAGACATTCCCCTATGAGGATAGCTATATAAAAACAAAGACTATATTGGATGGCCCAAATATGAAAATTAAGATACAATACCTATTAGGTGGCCCAAATAAAGGAGACTCTACAACAGTAGATCAAACGTTGTTGCAATGTCCAAATGTTGTAGGGAAGGGGATAGGAGGGTCGCCTGGATGTTGGGATAGACCCCAGTTATTAATATGTGGGCAATTATATGCTTCAGCAGGATGGGTTGAAGGGGTGATGGGGTGAAAGGCACACACACTCCTGCCAGTGCCTGTAGAAGTAGTACAGAATGCAAATGATGGATGTCTCAAAGAATGGACCAAATATTCCAAGCTGCTCTCATGGGTAGAGGATGAAGCAAGCCCTCTACCCATGATTCCCGTGAAAAATTACACATTTTGTTTCAGGAATACTGGTCCTGTGAATGTAGGGGCAAACAAAGGGTGAACATGCATTTTTTTTTATCCCTGGCATGAAAATCAGCACTGCTCTATTTATGGACCACAATTGGGGTTGTGGACCCAGAGCATATATGAAGCTGACCCCGAATTGGGGGGTGGCTGTGTTTGATTATGCTGATAAGCATACCCACTTTGCCAGTGCCCAAAAGTGATGTACACATTACAGAGTTCCCTAAAATGAATAAACATATGAGAAAGAAAAGATCCCTTGAACGAGCAAAAAGGAGTAGTAACTATATCTTCTGACAAAATGGAAGAAGCATTTAATGACATACCATATGAGCACACATTTTTCAGTATAACAGAAATATTCTTTGCATCTCTTATTACTCCCAGGTTGAAAGCCAATACAAATGAAAAGTGGTTGAAGATAACCCACTGGGAGCTGCTACAAACAATTAACACAACTGTGAAAGTCTTTAATGCTATAACGGAACAATTGAGAGCAATAAGCCTCATGACTCTTCAATACAGGTATGTCCTTCATCTAATAACAGACATGGGAGGTGGCGTGTGTGCAAAAAATGGCTTATCTTGCTGAACATACCCCCCTGCCGACGATCAGGAAAACGGGACCCTCACAGAGGCCATAACACTGTTGACTGATCTCCACATTAAAATGGTAAAGGTGGTGGAAGAAGTCGAGCATAAAGACTGGCTCTCTTATCGATTTTCCTAGATCCCCTCCTGGCTGGCTAATGTGTTCAAGATACACATAGCCATACTAGTGTTAGTGCTATTGGGATTCTGCATCCTGTGAACAGCCATAAGCCAATGCAGGAAGACTGCTAAAAAGGCGGTAGTGATGAAAATAGTGATAAACTTGGAAACTAAGATGCATGAGTGCACACAAACTGACAATCTACCTCACTTGGAGTTAAGACAAAGTCCTATCATCCCGCCAGGCTCAAAATGTGATTAGCCCTGAGATTCTTGTAATTACGTGGGACACTGGGTATTCTGTAAACCAGGTGGGGATTGCTTCTATATGACATGGAGTGTGAATGAGCATAAAAAGAAGGGGTGACAAAGATATGGACTCCCATGGTACCTTACTGGGCAGAGGGTCCTCCAAGAGATGTGGTTGAGGACTCGACCAGAGTGGGAAATGTCAAGAGGCAGATGAATGTGTTATTCATAGGGTCGGCTCCTCCCCCACCTCTATATCATAAGAACAAGAGTAGTACATGATTTATGGTGTCTGCACCTGCCCCGCCACCATAACGCAAGTTCAAGAGGCGTTATTCACTAAGGCATCCCTACCAACCTTATCATGGATCAATCGAAGAAGAGATAAATCTGCAAGCTCAAGAATACATTAACATGCTGTTAACCAAAGATGACGAGAGCAAGTGCCAGCACTGTTAAACTGACACGTAGATGTATTAGACACGAAGCAGATGTGTACTCACCACGAAGATACAGAGACATTAGGTCAAACATGCATTTAGACATGAAGAATATTACCTGCAACCAATGGACACTAGTGAACATATCATAATTGATGTATACACTGAAATGCAAGGCAAAATGAGAGATATGCAAAGCTTTCATATTGTAGAAATGCAATGGTAACGAGTGGCAATTTTGGATGAAAATGGACAGCACAGCCACGTTAGAATTAATGGAAAGCAGCGAAGAAGCTTTGAAGTTTCAGGGGGGTTTGTTGTGCAGAATTAGCTGAAAATACATATCTGTGTAGGCCAGACAATAGCTCCACAGCTCCTGCCAAGGCAATTGTGGAAAAGAGAGGTTTGAATAGCCCCGAAGAGAACAGAAGATAATAATTTCCAAGCGAAAGGCATATTTCTCTAAAATTACTTAAAGAAGCAAACATCCCTTTAAAACCAGGTTCCCACCAATTAAGGCTTAGTATCGGAAGAAAGGCAGCTCAAACAAGTCTCCAGTGGCCAGAGAGAGTAAAGAAGCCTGCATTAATATAGGCTAAAATATAAATAAAAGTTGAGGAGAATAATTCAAAACGTGGTCTTCTCACACGTTACCTGTGGTTGGAGAACAGAGCCTATTCATTTACTCTAGATACAAATAGGGCCATTCCTTCACTCCACATAAGTTCTCAGAACAGAGATGCCAGACAAAGCCAAGTTCAAAGCTAAGTTCTGGCTTCTGGCTTTAGGAAGAGAGCGATGTAGATAGTGAAGGCCACGGCCCCTGTAAGCCTTGTGGATTATGCAGACAGTCTTGAACTTGATCCTTGCAGCCACAGGGAGCCAGTGGAGGGATTTCATCACTGGAGAGATGCAGTCCCAGGGATTGAGGCCAAGGATAAGTTTTTGCAGCCAATATCATGTTATTATAATTTTTTTACCTGTATCATTTTAGGGCTGGTCTAATATGGGGTCATCAGATATCTGTATCCAATGAAAAACACTAACTCCTATGCATTGCATATGTAGATGATTCCCCTAACCAATACCGGATCCCTTTAGGCTTTTGTAACCAAGTTTGTGATGAGACATCAATCATAACTTATTATAAGTTGTTGTTGCTTATAAGAGCCTTCAAACGCGTGGAGAACCTTGGTGTTTGCTGCTGCTGTCCCAGTTTTACCTGAATTATTAATAAAAGAGGCTTCGCCAATTACCTTGACTAGTTCTATTATTGTTCAAGTTTGAAGGGTTAATCCGGGGTACAACTACTTATGTCCACGACCTAATGTCACTTCCGTAAAGATGTGTCGCGTTGGTGTCGGAGGTTGTGGAGGAACCAAAACCCCTACCTCTGTGGTTAGTTGCGTAAAGAATGTTTTCCCACACAATAACTGCACCATACCAGATTTCTTTTTCACAGAAGTTGTATTTGAAAGAAAATTGTGGTAAATAAAAAAAGGCTGTGGTGCCCTGAAATTTACACATGTTTCGGCTTCAAAAGAGCCTTGGCATGCATTTGAGTCACATATTCTGGTCACATATCCTAAACGTGGTAAATATTCTCATGTGGAAAAAATGTCCACCATGTTTTGATGAAAAATCAAGGGTTCTAATCCCTCCTAACGAGAGCGTTTTGCAATCTCTGCGCGTCGGCTGTGCAGTTTCGTTCAGTAATGGATGGGATCACACAGAATAACTCCAAGTCCAAATAACCGAACCAACTCAGGAAGATGGCAAAGTACTGTTTTATTAACAATTATCTAAAACAGGGAGTTTACAACGAACATCAATGGATGTACGCTCAGGTTCTCTCAGCGATCTTTTCACAAAACATAGTTATTTATCAAAAATACATCAGAGGTGACGTCATACTACGTAGCAAATAATGAAAACCTACTAAGGGTCGGGATAGGCTTAAGGGGAACATCTAAGTACACATTCTATATGAACTAGGATTGTGATTGGCTGTCCACTATCAGGTGGACAACATATGCCTACATCTAAAACATGTAATCTTCAGAAACATTAGATACACAATTTCGCATTGGTCTTCAAACCATAAGGTCCTTTGTTATATGGACCACTACAATTGGTTGGCATGCTTGTGTCATGTCTGGAACATTTGGTTCACTTAGCAGCACGTAAGCCCAGGTGCAGGGAGATGGGGCTTGACACTACCTCCCTACCCAATTAGCCCAGCATCTCTCATCGCCCATCGCCCATGCCTTCTGCCATGAAGATTGTCTTTGAATTTGGCCTCGCAAAAGTATCCTTGTCTTCAGAATACATGGGAGTGCGAGCACTCATTATCGTGTTCTGGGACTCCAAGTTCGAACTCTAGTTTCATCGTTGGCCCACGTGACAGGAGACCATGATTTGGTCCATTTTACAGGTTTTAAATGCTCCAAATGAATTCAACTTGGCATTCATGGTGTTGTTTCTTTGCATCGTAACAAGGGATGATTCATCCTTTGCATGTTTGCTCCTTTGCAGAATAGATAGCTGAACTTGGCTGCTTCAGTCTTGACTTCAGGTCACACAACCTTGCCATGCAGCTCCACGGTTGAGCTTATTCTTACTGCCAGTTTTCCCTTTCCTCTTCATGGGTCCTGGTTTACTATATTCATGATACCGATGTCCAGCTCCTATACAATGGCGGCTTCACCTGCATTCTATTTACTACATATAGCCAGCTTCTATGATGACTTAGTCTACCTGCGTTTCAGCATCTGTACAATTGTTGATCGATTAATTTTCTGCAGCACTTTGTGCACATGTAATCCTCTTCTTTGTATTTAAATGGTTCTCTTGATTCTTTACTTCATTATTAAGTTCTGTAGGATCCATACATCCTTTTCAGCCAGTATCTCGGGACGTCATTTATGTCTCTTGTGACTTCACTAGCTTCTTTCCTTACTCTTTTTCATATTCCTTCAGGGAGTTGCTCCCTTAGGTTGTCATCACTTCGGGGATACATTCGATAGGGTTGTCTGAACGGGTATCTTTTTTTGAAACACACGCTGCAGTATTGGCACAACTGGTGGTGTCAAACACAGCACTATCTCAGGTCTCCATAAATATGGGGGCAGGGTTTCCTGCAGAGGCATGCAGCTGCTCCTCTGCAATCCTGCTTACCTCTTTGGATGCTCCTAGCCTTCATTCACTGGCGGAAGCTGTAAGGCAGAATGTACCTTCAGCTAAGGTCCAAGGACAAGTTCTTCTTCATGCTTCAAGTGAAGTCTTCGTATTATCTGCTTGAAAGAGGGCCTCCAGCCCTCTCTTAAAGTGAAGTGCGCCACAGTGTTTGGTGTAGGCTGAGCTTACCAACATTTTCTGTATTTGTGAGGTTATAACCAGAGTGCTTTGCAACAGGAAAAGGTAAGGGGGTCCCACAGGAACTAGGAGTGCCCCAGGACCAATATGGCTTAAACCGTCTCTCAACAGAAAGCGTTTTGGGCTCACTGACTTGTGATGCTAGGTCCCACCCACCTCTTTGTTTGCTGTGTTCAAAGAGTCTCTCTGGTTAAAGGTTCTCCATGTGTAGCTCCTTTTAAAAGTGGCAGATCTCCCTTGAAGATGCTGAGAGAACAGACTTGCTGGCTTCTGCAAACCACATTATCGTATCTTATGAATGGGATCCCCCTAGTGCGGGTTGTCTACTGCAACAATAGACTCAGACACGTCAGTTCGCTGACATTCATACTGAGAGGCCTGAGCTGGCTTCAGGTTGACACAGTTTCATATGAAAGGTTTTTTGGGTTTCCTATTTCCCTTGCTATCCTCTGCAGCCAGGCCCCATGGGGCCTGCTTGAAGTACCCTCTTTTGGTATGTTAATCGCCACCACCAGCTGCAGGGCTAACATAGGAGCAGGGTGGTTCCATGGAGCCCTTGTCAGTTAATCAGGCTTTCCCTGGCAGAGGGAAGCTTCTCTCCCCCTTTTTGGGATGACATTGTGCTCTGCTCTCCTGTCATATTCAAACTAAATATGACAGGGGAGGACTGTACCTATAGGCTGTGTCCATGCCAAAGTACACAGGTCTATGCGTTTGTTGTTGTATGAGCATAGGAAATTGTTTGTGAATTAGCCCCACACATTTTCCTGAGGCAGGTCTATGATCATCAATTTACTTAAAAACATTTAAAACGTCCAGGCGAGCCCACGTCCACCATGCGTTTGGTTAATTTCCTCACAGTGAGGTGTGATTGTAAGCTTGATAGTACTCTGTTGTTTTTAAGTTATCTAAATGCAGAGGTTGGTCCAACAATTACTTAAGTTCATATAATGTAATTTTTTACAGCAATAATAGATCATTGTAACTCCGGAAGAAGAGGATGTAGCTTCCTCAACACACTTTTATAAAGAGATGATCTCATATGGTCACTGTTTCTGTGATAGGTAATAGATGGATATAGTGAATATGAATTACGTTATGAAAGAAAACATGAATATAAATGGTAAAATGGAAAAGTATTAAGACATTTTTGGAATTAGACCTTGTTAAGATAAAGTGGCACACCTCATCATTAAGACTTCGGCAGTTGATAGGGTCTATCCTTTCTATCATCTGAAACAGAATAAGGGTTTGTCAAGGTTGGGAATTTGAGAGTTTTAACTTGCAACATTAGGAGGGCTTACAGCTATTTTCGAAAACCCCAGCATAGTTCTAATATTGCAAACCCAGTATTTTCCAAGTTTACACAATCCCAGTATATGACCAGTTTGACAAACCCATGCTACACTGATCCTGCAAAACCCCAGCTTGACAATGGCAGTATACGCCCTATCGAGGACTTAAAGTATACTTGAAGCAGTTTCTCAGTAATGGCGCCAAAACTTTGGAATACACTCCCATTACACACTAGAAATGAGCCAACACACCTGTGCTTTAAGAAGGCACTAAAAACTTGGCTATTTAACAAAGACTAGTCCTATCCTCCGTTCTCCCGGACTAACTTCAGAAAGCTTTAGGTAATTGATGTAAACCTATCACTATCCAATTATTGTACTTAGGCCCCCCCATTTGTCTTGTTTACCTGTATCATGGAATATTATGAAATGTTATATACAAATCTGTTGTTCTCCACATGTAAATGTACCATGAATCCTGCTGTTGCCATATAATCAAGATGTCTGTAACTATGCCATGACACCTACAGGTTTGGGCATATAATAAATGCAATAAATAAATAAATAAATAAATACTCATAGTATGACTTACAAAGTACATTTCCACTTTACACAATTCCATTACACTCCAAGCTATTCCCAATGTATGCTATGTTAACATGCATTCAAATATACTTCTTAAAAAATTCCCAGAATACTTCACTTTCAACAACCCTGTTCATTCTCTCTATGCCAGTATATCCCCAGTTTGCACAATTCCAGTTCACACCACTGTGACTACTCCAGTATGAGTCCAGTTTAACAATCGCAAGTACACTCCCAGTCAGCAGTCAAAATATATTTCAAAGATTGCCAATTCTAGTGTAATGCCTGTTTTTACACTCATAGTATATTCCCAGTTTGAGAACCCAGTATACTTTCAGCTTACACAATTGTAGTTTTCTTGTGGTCTGCACAGTCCCATTGTATTCTGAGGTTGTCAATCCCAATGAAATGTCTGCTTTTACAACCCTAGTATATTACAGATTTCACAACCCGAGTATTTTTCCAGTTTTCAGAATTTCAAAATACTCCCAGTTTGACAAATTCTTATTATTAAGTATAATTATAATTCAGTATTATTTATATTGTACAAAATCTCAATATGCTCCAAGTTTTGTAATTATGTTATTCTTCCAGTTTAACAATCTGATCATGTGCTCAGTTTGCAAAATCATAGAAAATTCCCAGATACACAATCCCTGTTTACTCGGACTTTGACATGATGGTGTACTCCAAGTATAACAGCCTTCTATACTCACAGTCTGAGCAATCCAAGCACTGCAATTCAAGTATCCTCCCTATTTGGTGGCACTATTCTTTTTCCATTTGACCAACCTCGATATACCTCAGTTTCCACAACCCAGTAAATTCCCATTTTACACACATTCAGTATATTCACCATTTGTAGGCCATTTGCTGAATCCTAGTGCATGTTGCATACGTCCATTATAGTCCGTCTTCACAAAATCCAAGTATATTTCCATTCATTGTTTTCATATGGTCACCCCAAGTGGGACGGGTATGACCAGAAATAGGTCCCATGACTGATGGGCCCAGAGACCCCAGCTACTCCTCACTGATGAGGTCCAATGAGGGTGAAACATGTCTGGGGGTGCTTGCGGCCTCATGCAGAAGGGATATCCAGTTTGGGCTGGACTGCCCCCTTTTGGGGTGGAGCAATTATGATTTGCATATGGTCTTTCCTCTTTTGTAATGGCTTGGCCGTCGAATTACGATGGTCTGGAGAGGTGCCCAGAGCAATGCCAGAGGTTAAGATTAATTTGAAACCTTCCAGTCATCATCCCTTTTGTTTTCCCTTCCAATAAATGTCACTTTCATTTAACCTTTCTTGACCCCAAAACAAACCAATGGCACTCCTTGTAAACTCCCCAGAGTCTGTCTTCTATTTTTGGCTTGTCCTCCATCATCACGCAATCCTTTGTGTCATTCTGGCCTGACAATATCCGGTGTCCAACTACTTAGGTAAGGGGCGTAGTGACACCACCCACTGACATGCTTCCTGCTCTATTGTTTGGCTCGGTCCAAGCTGGTTTATTTCAAAGATGGCGGCTGGGTGTTCCTCACCCAATTTAACCAAGATGCTCTGAAAGCACTGCCTCAGCAGTCCCACAGTGCATGTCCCTTCAGAAAGCCCTTGTGGAAAGCATTACCAGAAGCCAATAAGATTCTAAAGAAAAACAATAAACGCCTAGGCCACATGAAGTGAGTGAAATTTCAGGTTTTCAGATACTCCTCCCCATATTATCATTTACCCACATATTAAAAACTGCAAATCACAAAATGCCTTTTTGGAGCTTGTCACAATGCAATTCCACCCGCCCTTGCATGGGGGTTGTCTACGTTCACAGTGGCATCTATTTGTTTTGAACCTTTATTCAACTCTATTCTTGCTTAAGCTCTGAAGGGAAAAGATTACTTTAACAGTGGCCCCTTTACATGCTAAATTCCTCCTGATACTCTCAAGGTGGATTCTGAATTCCCACCCCAGCAATATAGGATGGATATTGTGGAAAGTGTTGTTTACTTGACTTAATGTGTTAGTTATGTTTGGATAGTGAAACAACATAACCCTGCTCTGCAGTTCTTAAAGAATGGAGTACCCTTCTGACAACTCACCATTAGGAAACATACTCCCTTATCCTCTGCTCACTTTAATATAAATCTTACATTTCACACTCATGGTTCACTATATCGGGCCTAAAGACGTTAGTTGGAGCTGCTCCCAATGACTGCTCTTGCCGACCTCTTCAATTCTCGTATATTGTAGCTGTTCTCAAGAGTCTGCTTCCAATAATTATTTATTAGCCCAAGTGGTCAACTTTGTATGTAGGCTCAATCCCTTCTAGTTTCTGTTATTTTTTAAAATGCGTATTCATTGTTTCTTGGTTGAACAAAAGCTCAACTGCAACAATATAATTTATACAATATATCAGATTATAAAAATACATCATACAATATTTAAATATGTACGTCATATTACAATGTTAAATGGGGAAGAATAAAAAATAAAGGTATGTCCCGATTCACTAATCCAAATTCATTTGTCATATTCCAAATGAGTCTCCTAATTCAGATTATTAAATAAAACAATCACAGCCAATGAGAGAGAAGTTGAACGCCCTGATAAACAAACCTTCCATAAATAATCACAACCATGTGTAATCCCTGCCTCCATAAATCTCTTAAAATAAACGGTACGTTACGAAGCAAATGTTTTACAAAACATTAAAATATGTTTGTGTGTTTCAACCTCCCCAAAAGATCACAAAATCGACAGCATCTGTTATTTCTTTTGTGAGGTTTAATTCCACCTGAACCTAATAAGCCTTGCCTATACCTATCCCCAGGAATAAGATTAAACAGGGTGCCACAGAGCCAAGACATTTATGTTGTGTTTCAGATAATTCAAACTCCTTAACAAGTGAAATGTTTCCATTGTAACACTCCAAACGACAGGTAAAAGGCTTTACTTTCCTAGGGTCATTGATTAGGTCAATGTTGGTCATATTCACAGATAATAAATGTTTTTCACAGAATTCAATAAAAACATTTTGAATTCTTTCTGTTTTACTTTCCATTGCCTCCTTTAAATCTGCATAAAGGGTCAGGCCATTTACAGTTAAAGCTTGATAATAAAATGCTAATATTTTCCAAGACCCCTGAACCCTGAAAGGATGTGTGCCTAGGTCATATTTTATCATGATAGAGACAACAGCTTTGGGAATACACATGACTTTCCTCCATATCAAACTCTCCAATGACTCGAACAAGCACAACACTTTTTCATATGACACCTCTGCACCATATAAATGTTTAGGTTTGATCTTTCCTACATAAAGATTAATAAGTGGTTTAACTGAAAACGTACAATAGGCACGTTTTAGGTACTTCATTTGCAGGATAGGTTTATCTACCATCTGCCTATAATAGTTCTTAAGGTATCCTTTACCAAGAGTGCTTGTGAGCGTAAAACCCAAGTAAACTAGATATTCAACCACATTCAACCTAAGACCATTAATAAAACACCTGTTAAGAACTTTCTTCTTATTAACCTTAAAATCCAAAATGTTATATTTTGAGACATTAATTATAAGCGAGTTTTCCTTAGCATGCCTGGAAAAAGCAGCTAAAAGTCTCTGGAGGCCCCATGCGGTAGAATCTATAAAAAATAAAATCATCATCATAGGCCAACCAGGACAATCAAATGTTGCCCATTTTTAGAGAAGCTAATGCTGCATGACCATTAATTTCCCCCACATCAGAAATGTATAAATTACAGAGGCAGGAAGCCAAAATGCATCCCTGCCTCAAGCCATGTCTTGTAGGTATTCTCTTAGACTAGGATCCTTCCATATTTAAATGAACCTGTACGTTCGAGTTTTCATGTAGGTTTATTATTAATTTTAGCAACCCTCTGGGAAACCCCCACTTGGAAAGTTTAAACCATAATCGATTTTGACTAAGTCAAAAGCTGAGGAAAGATTGATTGCTGCTTGTCAAAGTACCTTATATTTTTTACGTAAGACCAGGTCTTGCAACATTTTAAAAGAAAACCGTTCAGGTTGGTCCCATGAGATTTACGTAATCTTGTTTGTTGTTTATTTACTCTTCATACTTAACACGCCCACTGGTCCAAATACTTCAGAATTATGGTTGCGTAAATGTTACTAGCCGCTGGCTGTATTGTAATGGGGAGGTAATTATGTGGATTTTTTGTGAAGACCCTTTTTAAAAATAGGGGATGCAAAAGATGTGTCCCATTCTGGAGGAAAACTCCCTCCCTGTATTATGTCATTAAACAAAAACATAAGGATCGAAGTCCAAAGATTGGGATCGCTCTTAAAACATGCATTAGTTAAATAATTCACTCCTGGAGCTCTAGAAGAGGTTGTTTGACGCATCATGTTAATAACAATTTCAGTATCTACCTGTATCTTGGAATCCGAATTAACCTTATACAATCGATTTTCTGATTCCTCCCACCATAAATGTGAGCGATCCTCATTCACTACTTAAGTCTGAGTGGCCACTTGCCCCGATCTTAAATGATTTATTAACTTTTAACATTTTTTGAATCTTTTTAACTCTGCTCTTTACCATCAACTCGTGTATAACTAGGGCGTATGGTATCCGCCGGTTTTAGATTAGAACATACCTTTAATGTTGTATGTTATATTTTTCTGATATAACTTGATCGGTGTTCTATGGAATCGCCAATGACCCAAAATTAGAGTTTTATTAGTACTCACATACAATAAAGTGCTAAGACTAGTTTAGAATAAATCACAGTCCTATTCAGAGTCTCATAGGTAACAAAAGGTGCATGAATTTAATCACATGTTATAAAGTAGAATGGTAGTAGGACAATTAAGGTGATACATATCATTTTGCTAGGAAAAAGAAAGACAAAAGTAATATGAATATGCCTGAAAATCTACATCAAAATTGAGCATTGGTCTCAAAATTGTGTGACATAAATTATTTACATACAAACAGAAAGGACATTACTTTACAGTCAAAAGAACCATCCATTGAGTTCAAAGACGTCGGAGAAAATACATTAAAATAGGGCTGTTGAGGTGCATTGATGAACCTCAGTAACAGCAGTTTTTCGAAAGTAGTTTAGTAATGACCAATACTTGGTCTACGTCAGGAAAAAGCTTCCCAAATTTAGCTGCCTACAGGCTGGTGATGGGGCCTGATTCATGTACGTTTCGGCTTCCAGGTATGGTGCCTTCTTCTGGGCCTCTGGATTGTGCCACTCTACACAATGTGAACATAAAATGAAACAAAGTCTATTTAGTGTAGGTTTTGCCTAAGGGGTAATATAACAATACATGTTGGGTCAGGAACAATAAAAGGACATAGACAGAGCAGAAAATTGTTTGTCTTTAAAAAGTAGTTCCCCTGACCTTGTGCTTTTGGATCTGGACTGTGAGTGGAAGAGGGGAAAAGAAGTGCAACAGTTGGGGCTGTCAGTCTCCCCAATAGGGACAGCAGGTGTTCTTAATTCACGATGCTTCTGATAGTAGCCGTGGGGAGTCTCTGCGTAGGTGAACCTCAGTGCAAGCTGTGAATGAAGAACATGATCACTGTGTATTTTATGCTGGGTAGGTGGTCAGTTTAAGCTTAAAAATGGTGTAGTTCTTACCTAATCCGAGGTCCACGTGACCATCAGTGGGGAGAATTTCTGTGTGCTGGTAGGCGGAGGGCTTAACAATTTGGCTGCTGGTCTGGCTGTTAACAAGTGTGCTCTGATGGCATTGTCTGAGATTGGCGATAAGTACTCTCAGAGCATGGCCCAGTGTTGAAGAAAAATGGGCTGGAGGGCGTGTAAGTCTGCCAAGGATCGGGAAGAAGGGACTACTTGTAGTCCCTTCTACCTGTCCATGGCAGCCATTAAAAAGATAGAAAAAGAAGTAAACAAACAAAATGGCTGCGATGGAAGGGGAGAAGGGACTACTTGTAGTCCCTTCTCCCCTTCCAAGGCAGCCTGCTGAAGAAACAGGCAGAAAACCATGGGACGCGGACCTGGAACCCACAGAAGGTGAGTTTTTGTCTGCTGGGTAATGACCTGGCAAGGGCAATCAGATCATTTGATACAATCTGATTGTTCCTTGCCAGGTACTAATGAGGCGATATGCAGATCGCGTGCCCACCCTTTGGGTAACGGACCACCACCCAAGTTATGGGCCCGAGAGAAGCAAGGGTCCCTTAAAGAGGGTGGCGGGCCATTACCAATAGGGTGGGCCCAGCCACTGAAGTGCGCTACACGGAGCTAAATGGATGAATAAAAATATATATTTTCTCTCTGTTAAAGGAATGCCTCACAGCGTCCTGTTCTTGGAGAGAAAATACTATACCAACATGACCACCTGGGAATTGGAAGGCAGGGCTGCATACAGAGCCCCTTTTCCATTTCCATGGCAGCCACACAGGGAAAGGAGCTGCGGCAGTGGATCCCCGCCGCTGCAACCAGGTAAGTGGATTCGGGGGAGGTAGAGAGAACAAACAAAAAAACAGGATTGGCAGAGGAGGATGGCTGGTGGGGGGAGCCAGCCATCAGGCGGCTTGGAAAATGGGCTTTCACTGGTAGTGTCAGCCCACGTTCCTAACAACCTGCGAAGTCCCACAAAAGAAGCTTCCTTTCCTTTCTGCTCAGAGCGAGTGATTACAGATGCATATGCATTTTGTTATGTACACCCCTTAACCAAAAAAGGGGCGAATAACTATGTGATTATCAAAAATATACATATTTTAATTTCCATCAAAAAACATTACACTTAACAATATCTTTTTTTTAAAAAAAGGCTCAACATAATAGACAAAGGCCCTCATTAGGACCCTGGCGGATTTTTTCCGCCATCGACGGACTTTTCCGCCATGGCGTAAAGTCCGTTTACGCCATGGCGGATGGTGGACTTACCGCCCCATTCCGAGGTCGGCGGGGCGGTAAGTCCCCATTGACCCATTTACCCTTCCCCATTCCCATTTCGGCCCCATAGGGTATAATGGGAGTGGGGAAGGAGTTAATTACGCCACCGTAAATTACGGTGGCGTAATTAACACCAAGGTCCCATAGCGCCATGGATTTTTACGCCCGCAAAAAGCGGGCGGAAAAATGACCATGGCGCTCTGGGAACTCGGAATTGGCGGTAAGGGGTCGGCGCAGCTAACGCTAGCGTAAACCCCTTACCGCCAGGGTCCTAATGAGGGCCAAAGACTCAATTTGAAACTCATTCCCGTATATGTATACGTTGTCTACCTGGAGTCTAGGTTAACATTTTTAAACCCTTTTTGTGCCTCACTCTAAGGTGTTTGTTCTGACCACCACTGATGTTATTATTGCCCCTCCTGGTTTACACGGGCAAGAGACTGTGCCAACACTCCATACATGTGTTTCTAGGACCAGCCTTAGTCTCAATCAAGAAAATATATACATGAAGTAATCAGCGTTATGTATCCTGCTGGTTCTGTCTTCAGGGCACTTAGCCTTTGTTGTATTTTCTCAGGTTTCCACGTCTAACATCACGCGCTAACAGCCATAGTTCCAATATTCTAGTAATGGCTCGTTGCATCTCGGTCTGCCAAAATCGCGTTTGCTGCCTGGGTCATAAACCCCCACGTCTCTCTTATTCCTCACAGAGAGAATGCCAATGATGTCTGTTTTGTTACGTTACGTTCTGGTAGGGTAACTGCCAGGTCTATCTTACCTGGGTTCCGTATGTCGAGCCATTCACTCTAGATGGGAACGCTCCGGGTGCTGACGTGTTCACACCAACCTCACAGGGACTCTGGATCTTAGCGGTCTGGCCTTCATACAGCGCGCTCTCCTCTCCCGTCTGGCTACCCCACCCATGGTGATAATACCCATTATGCACCACTATCAAAAATGCTCTTATCTGAAGGCACCCTATCATACTATTGGTTGTACTTTCTGTTATTATCTTGTTTACAAGTCATTTCTGTTCCAAATGACACCCTGTTCTTTAATAAACACAAATGCAAATACAACGAAGGGCAGACTGAACCGTGCAGTCCTTCAGACTTTAAACTCCAGCTCCATAATCTAGGTGTCACCTCACATAGAACTATCTTTTGCATTACAAATAAAGGCAGTTACGAAAGCAGCCATTTTCTTTCTAGGCCTTGATGAGAAGTGTACTAGCACTTTTAGAGATTGCACATTACTGCTCTAGTATCTAGTCCTGCCTCACAATGATTATCCTTCAATGGATATCACAGTTGAATTGAAGCAATCTCACCATATTGCTCCAGAGTTCAAAGCCCTACACTGGTTGCAATAGTCTTGCCTATAGCGAGATTCGTGGTTCTGTCACAGACTCTCACCAACGTCTTCCCGCGCTACAAACAGGCTACAGGCCTATGGTCAACGTCCCGAATCATACTGGCATCCAACTTAGAAGGCCTAAAACATTTGCATGTCAGGTATGTGCTGGAGATAAATCAATGGATTCCCACTGATCTGGCTGTCTTTGACACTTGTGAAAAGCAGGCAAACACCATAGGAATCCATTTTCAGCCGCTAGATTCAAAACCTTTAGGGTCTGATTCACAGAAGTGTTTTAAAATGATGCAATTCCATTGGAAAACACTTTGTGAATCAGTCTCATTTTGCAAATCAGATTGAAGGTTAAAGAAGTGTTCAGGGCAGTCCTGTAGTTTTACGGTTGTTTGACACTTCCATTTCTGATCCGTTGGATTATAATTTTGTTTCGCGAGTGTCTGCCAAGCTTCCAGAACAACATGTTAGTGGTGTGCAGTCACTGCCGCCCAGTGAGCCCCCCACTTCCCAGAACACAAAGAAACGGAGACTAGGTGCTGGTCGTGTGGACTCCCCGGTGGCTCTGAGGCCGCCGGGAACAACCCGTTTATTTATAGCCGCTTGCGACGGAGTGGACGTCACTCCGTCGCGTGCGCGCCCTTAAAGGTCCAGCGCCACACTCCTCCTTTTCCATAACAAACAAACAGAAAAGTGAGGATCTAACTAACACACATTAACAGCACACATTAACGAAACCCAACTGACCCCCGTTTATTGGTGCCCTCCCTGGATCCCCAGTGGGCACCCCACACAAACAGTGGTACAGTCTGTAACACGCAGCACCGCCTTCTTAGTCCGTCACCTAGTCTGTAAAACGGGCAGGTTTCCCATGCCCTGTTCTCAGGGGGTACCCCCTGCCTGTCTCTCTGGCCGGTGTCCCTTCGCCTGGCCCACCATGGGCCGGAGACGGACAACCCCCCCCTTGATCCGGTGCTTCCTCTGTGGCCAATTCCTCGGGAGTGTCCACTCTTGGCTCACCCAGCCTCTTAAAGAAGCTGGCATTTCTGGTGACGGGCTCAGTTCTGTCGGACGCGGTTACCATCGATCCCTTGACCGCCACCACGTCCAACGGTGAGGGTTCATACGTGAGGGACAGCTTGCCCTGCGGGTGACAATTCCTCACAAGCACTTCATCCCCCGGCAATGCTTGGCGGTCTGAGGCCTCTTCTGTTGTTCTCCATTTCTGTCCTCACTCTGCGTTCTTCCTCCACCTGGTCATTATTGATGACAGCCGGCTCTCGCTCACCCACCTCTGGTATAATGTCCCTCGGGCATCTCTGAAACAGTGCTTCATCTGGTACCATACCCATACACAAGTGTGGTGTGGTCCGATATCCCCGCAGGAATACATACAGTGCCCTTTGCAGGCACTCTCCCTTTCCTTGCGCAATCCTGAACACCTTATTCAGAGTGCGCATCATGCGTTCTGCCTCCTCATTCGCCCGAGGCCATAGCGGGGTGACCTTCCTAAAATGGATACCATAGCCCCTCATGAGGTCTGCGAAGCTGTCACCCTGGAACGGAGCACCGTTGTCGGAGCACAACACTGTGGGCAATCCATGGGTGGCAAAAATCTTCTCCAATGCCACCACGACTTTGTCAAAAGCCACCGACTCCACAAACTCCACCTCCGTAATGCCAAACTGCATTTTCATACTGACATTAAACCAATGGATTCATAAGCAATCCTCCTGACTTTAACACTTGGTGAAAGAAGGCGGATTCCACTGGAAATCAGTGTAAAGTCTTCCCACAATCCTTAAGTGTTAGAGACATTTATTCTTCTCCGCAATTGTGTTTTACACTTTGCTTTTCCGCTATTTGGTGACAAGTTTTCATGGAAGTTTTCATGGAGGGCACTGTTCCACAGAAATGCAGATAGACGTGCACCTCTGTGTGGATTTTGAGTCTTAAATGAAAATGGCCCAACTTTTTTTTTGCACTGCGTCTTGGAAAGGAAAACTATTGCATGCAACTTGTGCAAACAGGCCCAGTCCGCTCCATGCACTTTCTCTAAAATACCCCTTCACTGATGCCCATCTCCAGCGTAACAAACCGTGCGCCTGGCCCATGCCTACTAACGTCCAAACATGTTGGGCCCGATTTACAAAGCATTTTTCAGTGGCAATATCCCATTGAAAAACACATTCTAAATCAGGCCCGTTATGTCCTATGATGACACTATATTTACATATTATTGTATGTTGAATTCATTTCCACTCTCAAGCAATCTCATATACGTCAACCTGCCGCGAGACTTTTGAATCTCATAATTCCTTAACATTTTAATACATGATGAATATGATTAATATTATTATTCATATTACAATTATTAGGCGCACAAACATCAAGAACACTCTTCCCATGATGTACAAATGTATAAAACTGTCAATAAATTCAGAACATTCAAAACACGCTAAATAACTGGTCCTAGTGTACAGTCAGTTTGAATCAGAGCCATGTCTTTGACTGTTCATGAACACACTGTTGCGCCATGGTGCCATGTTATAATGTTGGCAACACGTCTAGCTAACCGCTGAAAAGTATGTTTTGTTCTCCATCTACAGAGCAGCAGGGCACCCCAAGACCACCATATTTCAATAACTTTAAATCTGCGACACATCAAGCCCATCCCCCGAGCTCACTTATGCCGCTGCGCCCCCCTCACTCCCCCAATGGACTAGCAAAGATGTGTTCTGTATTAGTGACCTGCAGAAAGTTCATGCCCTGTGGGAACAGTTTATTTCAGGGATTGGCAGAGTGATTAATGGTTTATTTACACCGCTGGCATGCAGACTGTCAGAGCCCCCCATCAGCCTTTGATGTAAAACACACTGAGAGGCATTAGGTCACTCTTATCTACACGGAGCACTGGAATAAGACATGAGTCTAGGGGGTTTGAGTTCACATTCTGCTGCTGACGTTAGCCAGCAAAGGAGCGATGCTAAAAGCAGAAAGTTACAGGGACACTTTTACTTTGTAGTTCTAACTCTGAGGCCGTATTTCAGCAGAAGGTAAACCCCCGTTATCTCTCGGGCGCGGGATCTGGCCTAGGCTACGCCTCTGCCCCTTGACAGCAGTTTGTTTCTTCTAGGCCTCCGCGCCGCCTCTGATTGGCTAATGGTTCTGACAGGCCCACGAGGCTTCCGGTAATAACAACAGTGCTCGTTTCTGGTGGGGGAAGGGAAACGTTTGGATGAAGCGCTTGTTCCCAACTCTTCACGCAGCTTTTAAATGAACAGTTCAATCAGCAGGGCCAGAGCAAGGATTCAGGCTGAGTCTAAGTGTCATTATTGTAAACTATCCGTGCCAATCAGGGCCTGACTGGGCCGGACGTTAAACCAGAACACCAATAAAACAAGCATTGCCAGAGCTAACAGTTTGCGTTTTTTTGTGTAGGTTTGGGAAAGGCACTACCTGGCCATAGCATCGCAACAGCTAGAACATGTTGTGATTTCTTGGGAATATGATGTCAGTGCCTGGCAAATGCCCATCTAATATATCAAGCCAATGGCTTTGTCATTGCTTGCTTTTAACAGGACTCCAGTGCAAGGGACAGATATAAATCAAGTGTCTTTAGTATTGTGTTTCGGTGACCTCATGTCAGTGATTTGATGTGTTTCTTAATTGTGTATTTTCTGTTATCTTTTGTCGTTAATATTTTGTAAATAATTTATTTTGTGTAAGGTTCAACTTTTAAACCATTTCACACAAAAGAAAAGCAAGTGGCTAATGGCACACTTGGTTAAAACGTTTGTATTATACCGGTAGCTATTCACAGCTGCAATTGAGCCATTAACTCTCAGGAGACAGCTTAGAAAAGCACTGTCAGGTCAAAGCTTGAATTGACTACATGATAGAGTGAACTCACAGAGATGGGGAGTATGGGGGATGTTTTGGGCAGGAAGGGGAAAGTCGTGGGTGGGAATAGCCCTAAGAATTAGCATGGCCATTGGCAGTTAGTGGGTGACTAAACAACCAGACAACCCCCACATGTTGTGTGTCCCTCCTCGCATGACATCAACAATCAATAGTTTCGGCTTGTAGGTGGTGCATAAGGGCCACCTAATAGCCCAAACCAAAAATGGGGCCCACAATAGCAAATCGCTGTTTGTTACTTTTCACTATAAACAGTTTGATAGTTCCCAGAGGCATATTTTTTTGTAGAATATGCAGCAAACAATGCATTTTAAATCCCATTATTCAAAACCTGAACCTGCAGAGCGTACTGAATAATCGAACTGGGCCACACTAGCCCACAACATATGTCCGTACTAGCCTGCCCTTCTGCCAGGCCCTGATGCCTATTGACCAGTCCTATCAAGCTTACAATGGACTGAAAATGTATGTTTTTGGGGCCAGAATTATGAACCTGAGTGGTCTCCTGTTGGTGACACCCAAGGCAGACAACTACAACAGTTTTACGGCCGAGCCTATCTAGACAATAAGTAAAATAGGGGATGTTGCTATGCTCAGGTCTACACGTCTTGCTGTGGTGGCAGCAAACAACGCTCTTGTGAGGCAAGTCGTGTGAATTCGTTCTAGTTAAGGTGTCCGATTCACATGCTTCTGCTGGCTCCAGCTCAGGGCTCGAGTCGAGGGACCACGCTGGTGGACGCCGTCCGCCCACTTTTTTCAGAGGGTGGACGCATGGACATCATTTTATGGGGGACAAGGATGTTTGTCCCCCAACTTTCGTGGCACACCATTTTGTCCCCCACATTTGGCAGGGGCCGCTTTTTAGATCTCTTGCCCCAGCTCTCCCCCCCCCCCCAACATCTTTAACAAACATATTTCACTGGGTGGACGCCGTCCTCCCTGCGTGTTTTCAATCAATTACATTTTTTTTAAAGCACTTCCGCCAATGTTTGGGCTTTGAACCCTGGTCGAGTGATTCAGACACAAGAATCTTAGTCGCTACTCGTGAGACCGCAAGCATCTCTCAGTAAATGATTATATAGCACTCCCATTGACTCTTTGCTGTACAGGATAGATTTTCGAATACATTTTCAGACACAAAGGTGCGTACCTTTTCCATTTAGCCATCGCCTCATTACGAGGTTGGAGGTAGCCTTGCCGGTAAGAGCGGCAAGGCTAACTTCATACGGGCATGAAAATCTGGCACCCGCGAATGGGCAATTACGAGGGTATTCCGGCCCCGCCAGACGCGGTAATTGCACTTTCGTCAGTGCCGGTAGATCCCCATTCCCATTTCAGCCCCATAGATTTCAATGGGAATGGAGATCCCTGTAGCACCCGCACTGGTGCCGGTGCTACAGGCATGCTGTGTTCGCAGGGGCCTTTCATTCTGCCAGTGCAGACATGGCGGAATGAAAGGCACACGCGGCACAACTCGGAGTTTGACGGTCCGGTAACAACGGTACCGGCAAGTATACCAGTACGGTTGTTACCGGACCGGCACCATCAAAGCATGTTATCTTGGTAAATGCGTATTTGTCCACAACACTTTCTGGGTTGGGAAATGTCTTTCACTTTAGGTTCACTGCCTATGACTTCAGAGCCCTCCCACTTTTTGTTTAGCACTTGAGGCCTGAGTCCAGCTCATTGGCTGTGACGGTAGTTGCACTGCTCAGGCACTCATTTCAACAGCAGCACACGTTAATGCAACTAGATTGACGCACGCCGGCATCTGTGACGAGGTGGATGCAGCAACACAACTCGAACTGGTGAAAATGGGAGTGTGACACACACACACATAACTCATCATGGTGAGAGCTCGGCTTATAGGGCATGCAATTCGAAGCTGCTCCTTCCAGATGTGGATCAGAAATCATGCTGCAACGATTCTAGGTGCAAGCCTGGGAGGAAAGGTGCGCGCGTGGACCTTAAAACGTAAGATGCCGTTTTCACTATCTAGAATATGTAATTTCCCCTTTTCAAATTGTGCAATTTACCAGATTCCTCCCGCTTCCAAACGCTGTAATGACAGATGTCATTTTTATAGAATCGTTTCAATATATTGTGTTCTTTTTAAATACATTCTTATTACACAGGTGACATTATGAATGGTGACATAAATGTACATTTTCTGTATAAAATGTCATATTTTTCACATCAAAAATGCTGTGACCGCTTTACCTCATATTCTAAATGTATAAATGAAGAAGTGATTTAGGAGTGACTTTATATGCTCTGCATCATTATGAGCTGGCCAAGAACGTCTGTGACAGGCTTTTACATAACATGCATTGGCAAAGCCAACAGTTTGGGATTTTGTTTAGGTATTGGAAAGACATTTTCTAGGCCCTGATATAATGGACTATCTGTTTATAAGATTTCAACAGTCGAAAATTGAGTGATTAACTGGGCAAATTATGTCAGTAACTGGCAAATGCTCACCTAATACCTAACGCCAAAACTGTTGGCTTTGTCCTTGCTTGTTTTTAACAGGGCTTCAGTGCATGGAAGAAATACAAATCAAGTGGCTGAAGGTACACTAGTTTAAGACATTTTTATTACACCAGTGATCATTTGCAGCTGTAATTATACCACTAACTCTCCGCAGACTGCTTAGAAAAAAACCTCTGTCAGGCAAATGTTTATGTTAGTGCTTGATAGAGTGAGCTCAAAGACATCCCAGGAAGATGTGTTTAGGGCGGGGAGGGGCAGGTAGTGAATGGGAACTGCCATAGGGATTAGCATGGCAAGTCAATGGATGGGAAAATAACCAAGAAATGGCCACAAACTGTATGCGCCTCCTCACATGTCGTCTCCCTCCTACCTGTACGCCAATGAAATTGTTTCTGCATTTAGGTGGCGCTTTAGCACCACCTAATAGCCTAAACTAAAAATGGGACTGAGGCTAGTACTAAGGAAACACAGTACTAGGTTTTAATGCTATTATATTATTATTATTATTATTATTATTATTATTATTATTATTATTATTATTATTATTATTATTATTATTATAACTATGGTATTTATTGAGAACGGACCTAGCTTCAGGTAGCAACAGAGTGCTGTGAAATCACAAGGGGAGCAGAGAAAAAGGGAGCTAACAACATGGGAGGGCCAACAATTGGCAGCAAGCTATCTACAAGTAACCAGGGGAGGAAACAGTGAGGTGCAGATCACCAAGTCTCAGGCCGGGTGAGGAGTGGAGGGTATATGGGTAGCGGTGTTAACAACTCAATGGTTTGGCAAAGGGGAGTCTGTTTATTGACAAGTACAAAAAACGGGGAAACATGGAAATCAACAGTGATGCGATAGCCCATCTCGCTTCAACTCCCACCAACTTCATGCAAACAGTAACATTTATACCCAAAACTCGTCATCATTGACGTTTAACATTCAAAAGTTATCATGCAGTTCTATTAGTTGGAAAAGGTAACTTAAATATAGGTGCTATATCTGTATATGGTAACATAGTGTGTGGATTGGATAACCACAATCAGGTGGGCGTTTAATCCCTTCCTTCAAAAATGACTATGGTGGACGTCACTAAAGGTACGACGTCCCATTGGTTCTACTATCTATAGGACCATAGATTATTTGGTCCATTGTGATTGGGTTGGCTTCGACCCCATGCATAAATTTCCACTTTAATTAGCAGCACGCAGAATGGCCAACCAGTGCAGGATGCCCCAAGATTCACCGTGCCTCCCTTCCATCAATCAGTACTGTAGTGGCTATGTGTCAATTATTTGGCTGTGGTTGGCCTCGAAACTGTAGCTTCTTATAAAAAAAAACTATGGTATCTTCTGTCTGGGTGACATCCAGGTGTAGGTGCCTCTTCTCGCTCGGCTGGTCACATGCTAGCACACCGTAAATCTGCTTAGATTTCCTTCTATTTGCACATTTAATTCTTATTTGACTTGCCACCTGCCTGGCCTCTTTATGTCGACCTTCCCGTGGCAGGCTGCTCTGTTCTTAAGTTTCCATTCTCCGAAGCTACTGCCTGCCTCCCTCTCTTGGTCTGACCTCGACTTCCCAGGCACAGGCTGCTCCTGCTGAGTTTCGATTCAGTCGTCTCTTCTCGTTTTAGCTGGAATATGAATCCTGTCCTGTTTGACCCCTAGTAACCTGAGTTAATTCTGCTTTTGTGTAAAGTGGACTCGCACTTATATAATGTGATTCCTTGATATATATATATATATATATATATATATATATATATATATATATATATATATATATATATACACATATAGGTGCTTGCCGCTCTATTCTTCTACTAAGCATAGCAAGCCGCACTGTTTTCTTATTTTCTTAGCTTCTTGCAGTTACAAGCATATGTACAGGCGTTAGCTGGTTGAATATCTTCATACTGCTTTACAGTTTAAATTTCTTTATATTTCAACATTGTCTCTCCTTCTAAATTCATGATGTTCTTATTCATGGCGTTTCGTCTCTGTGTGTCCTCTTTTGATTGTCGTTTCTTTCATCTGTGAGTCACCATTTGTCTTCAATTAAGGCCTGTTGAGTTTCTTCTGGGACAGTGATTAAGCAATCTTCATTTCGTGTCATTTGCTGGTAGGGTTTTCTCAAGGGATACCTTACTGTCCATGGTTGTCTGGTTATTGGCACTTCAATAGGTATTGCTCTTCTGATAGGCACTGGGCAGAGCCCTAATGCGGCTCTCTGCTGGTTTATTTGCTCATCATATGTCACACATCTCGGTGGGAACGTTCTTGGTACTTCAAAATGGGCGACAGGAGTGCAGGCTATATTTGGGACCTCCTCTACACTAGTCTTATAGATGACACAAAAGGTTTTGAGGATAATACAGTGTGACAAATCCTTGGATGTTGTCACTTTTCCTAGAGGGGGAGACCCATTCCATGAGGCCAGGGAGGTGAAGCTGCTACCCGATAGTCCCCGTGGGGGTGTTACTCAGTGGGAGATTCTCATGGGGAGAGAGTCCTCCTCTAGGGATAAGGATGCCCATCCACGGAAAACACTGTATGCCAACCCTCTATCATCTCCACCCACATTCTACACATCCTCGTATACCCTCACACAACCCCCTGTAGCCCACACTTCCATTTGCTTCTGTAGCATTAATAAGGAAGGAAGATTTGACTGGTAGGTACTGGGACAAGGAGGACATGGTGAGCAATGTATAGTCCCCAAGAGAACGTACATACACGTTTTAGTTGTTTTGCTAGACCCAAGATAAAAAATCGGAGTTACCAAAACATTTACTCCTCCCTGGAGAAATTACAAGTGTGAAGGCAGTACGGCGAGGGAAGAGGAAGCAGATCGGGATGCAAGAAGGGAGCGAGAGGTCCGAAGCCAGTCCAAGTAAGAGGGACATCCCGGCAAGCTGCCGGATGGAAGTTCCAGGCATTCCTGAAGCCTGGGAGGTGCGAAGGAGAAACGCTGCACAACCGGAAAGAAGTCAGAGCCACCACAGGAAAGCAAAAGTCCACAAAAGCTACAGGGACCACGCAGCTGTTAGAAGACACTGCGGAGAGGCCGGAACCCTCACAGACTATGCACAAAGGTACGCAGGTTGCCGGGAATGTGTTTGGGACCCAAGAGGGCTGGGGCAGATACATAGGGGCTGCAGAGAGCCGCCAAACTCCTGCTGGGACTGGCAGGAAGTGAACAAAGCCAGAGAATGTCAGCTGGGAGACCCTACCCGAATTGTGGCTAGCCAAGGGGAAGGTAGAGGACATCTTCATCACAGTATTAGCAAGACGACTGGCTGCATATGGAGAAGAAATACTAAAAGTCAGACACCTGGAGAAGGGAGCAATTCTCCAGCTACTTGAGTCTACAAGATATCTGGAGATGGGAGACTTTTTCTAGGAACCCAATAGTTAAGAAGCAACTATGGGCAACAAAAGGAATGTTGCTGTTTGAACTGGAACTTTACTGCATGTTGACATTTCAACCTGGAACTTCGTTTTGTACCCTGGAAAGGCATTGAAACCTGGAGAAGGGAGTCATTCCCTCGGGTAAAGATCCCACTTAGCAACTGGAATTGTGATCGGTTGTCTAGAAGAAGGGAGTCATGCTTCTGGACCAAGAAGATCCATCACGTCTTTAGTTTTTTATAAGTGTAAGGGACAGAAGCAGGGTTTTGACACCGAAAGGTGGACTCTTGATTTACCTGGATATCCTGACTGAATATGTAGTATTTCAGTTAAGGTAAGGAAACCCCTCTTTGAGTTAGGAAGAGGTAGGTATTCTCTTTATTTTTAGGTATAATAAAGGTTTATGCCACCTGTGTCAGTCTCCATCTTCTGCACCCTTACTTATGGACTTGAAGCAGGAGGCAGTGCTGTTCGAGGAGGGTCAGGGCGATGTGGTTGAATTTGCAGAGTCCTTTAATGAGTCATGCTGCTGCATGCAGAACACATCTCAGGGATGCTTGGGTAATTGTTGGAAAGTCTTCCAAAAGTGCATTGCCACCATCGCAGTGGGAGAGGGCAAAGGCTTGGAAAGCAGATCTTAAGTTGGTTTCTGGGATGAAGGGCTTGATTTTCCAAAGTAGATAACGTTTGTAGCAAGCCCTTTGTGTCTTCCTTGCTATGTGCTGTTTGAACGTGAGGTGTCTGTCCATGTCGAACTCAAGGAACTCGGGTCAGATGGCCCACTGGCATGTGAAGTCATCGAGTATCATTGCATAGAGCCAGGTCTGGATGTCAGGGTGTTCAGTGTTGTTGGTCAGCAATAGGAATTCAGTCTTGGAGGGGTTGAGTTAGTAAGCACTGGGCATCCATGACTGAATCAATGTGAAGCAGGCCTTGAACCTGTGCATTTCTTTGATGGATGATATGTTGAGGTAGATCTGTGTGTCATTTGCATATTGGTGGATGTGGCTGTTTTGTGAAGCAGGGAGGATTATGAGTGGTTCCATGTAAATATTGAAGCTCATGGGAGACAGGATGGATGCTTGTGGGACACCATAGGTGGTTGGTAGAGTTGGTGATCTGGAGGAATCCATTTGTGCGAACTATTGGCGTTAGCAGTGCTGTATTTGAACTGGCTGAGTATGATCTCGCTGATCCCCATGCAACTATGTAGATTGTCAGTGAGTGTGTGGTGGTCTACTGTATCAAATGAAGCTGAGAGGTCAAGGAGACCAGCTGGCAAGGATGGCCATGGTCGAGGATTTAAAGGACATCATCGATCACCTTGATGGTAGCTGTTTCAGTGCTGAATGTGGTAATGAACTAACACAAAATGAGGGGGGAAGTGTCCCGAGAGCAGTAAGGGAAAGGGACTAAGAACTTTGAAAAACGAATGGGGTCCATACTGCTGTAAATTCAATTGATGGTTTGTTCAAATAGTACGTTATTTATAATGAGTGTACCGCACGGGTATCACTAAACCAAGTAAGTTGTGGGCTATTACAAACTCAGAAAGCAATCAGGGTAGTCTCGTGTGAAAAAAACAATAAAAGTATTTATTTAACAAGAAGATATACGTAATACATAAACAACTAAAGAAAAACAATGTGATCAACATATAGATGCCAATCCTTTGAAATTTGAAAAACTTGTGTAGTGGATTAATAAAAGCCAAATCTAGGAACGTTGGCTTAGGTTTAGGTCATCATTCAGCATTGGCAGTTTTTTTGTCCAGTTTTTTTCAGTTTTTTTCCTTTGTCTATTCTGTTCAAAACTTTGAAAGAAAACCAATATTTGTGTTCTTGTGTTTTCAACTTTTCAATCAATAGACAAATGCATTGATATGTTGCTCACATTGTTTTTCTTTAGTTGTTTATGTATTACTTATATCTTTTTGTTAAACAAATAAATAAATACTCACAATTTGAATTAGAACAAACCATCAATTGAATTTACAGCAGTATGGACCCCATTAGTTTTTTATAGAATGATTAGTTTTTTGATAGAATGTGGGAATGAAGCCAGATTGGTAGGACTGAAGCAGGTAATTGGCTTCGATGTGTTGGAGGAGTTGTGTGACTACTGCTTTCTGAAGGATCTTATCTATGAAGGAAAGATGGGTAATGGGGCAGTAGTTTCTGAGATTGTCAGGGTCCAAGGTTGTTTCTTGAGAAGCGGGAGGATTTCTCTGGTCTGTGGGTTGAAGGGAAGGTGTTTTGAACTAGGAAGCTGTTGATGGTTGTCTGGTAAGGGAGGAGTGCTTCAGTCAGAAGGGCCTTAAGTAAAGGGGCAGGATGGATGTCACCCACATACAATGTGGCCTTAAGCAATGCCAGGGTGGTAGTGAGGTCTTCCATAGTTGTCTTGAAAATTGTCCAGATAGCTTTGGTTGCGAGATGGGATTATGTAGTGTGCTGTCATTTGTGGTCAGATCATGCTGACCTTGTTGACAAAGAAAGAGTGGATGGATTTTTTCGATGGAGTGTGGTATGTATGGGTTTGGTAGAGAGTTGACGCATTGCTTGATCACTTTGAAGAGGGCTCTGATTTCAGTGTTGGCCTTAGCTATGGTGTTGTGGTAGTAGGTTACCTAGGCAGTGTTAATTAGTCATCTATGTGTAGCACCAAGTTCCTTGAGCAGGACAAGGTCAGATTCACTGCAGGAGTTTCACCAATTCGTTTCTTGTTTTCTGATGGTTTCTTTGTTGAAGGTCAATCAATAAAATAAATATTTATTCAGATTTCTCCATTAACAGCATACAAAATCAATACAATACAATTAAAACAATTCCAGTAAAATAAATGGAACCAAACCCTGTCCCAACCAACATCCACAAATGTGTGTATTCAAATTTAAATATTTACAATCATATACTTGAATTTACTTTCATTATCCTGACCTTTAAAGCCTAATCTAGATAGTGAATAACATCAAAAGAAAATTGTCCAACTGTACAATTAAAAATTAAACTCATTGCATCCTTTCAGGATCTAATATTTTGTGATAAAATATGGAGTTTCAGCCATCTCGCCCTCTCCCTTCTATATGACGGACATATCAGAAGAAAATGAACCAAATCCTTGTCTTTGCCCATATTACAGTGACATTTTGGTGACGCCTTTAACCAGGTTATTCTTTTTGCAAATGGCAGCAAATTTAGCCTGGTATTAATTAAAGGTTTTCTTCCCTCTGTGGAATCCAAACCTAGGATAGGTCCCGTGGCACCAAGATGTCCCTTATACTTCACATATGCTGAGAGTGACGGTAGAAATTGATCTTTCCCTACATCCTCTGACAGCGATCTTTCCCTGGACCAGTTCTTCATTTCTGTTTTTTGTTGTTCAGCAGTATCCCCTCCTCTTTTGACAGAAAATAGGCCCCAGAGAACATGTCCTGACTTGTACCAGTTCGGCTTATATATCTCTGGAAGGCTTTCCATCGCTGATAACCGTAGGTGCAAATTTGGGTTTTTACTATCACCTAATTTCAGTTTAGAGAAATAAGTCAGTTGTCTAGCTTGTACCAGGGATGTAATGCTCTGGATCCCTAGTTCAATTCTCAGGGTGTTGGTCGGGCAACCTGGAGGGAGCCCTAACATGCGTTGCCAAAATGTACTTGGGCCTGTTCAAGAGGCTGTCAAGGAAAATAACCCCATATCTCACTACCATACAACATCTGGGCCAAAATGTTACATTTGAAAACCTCTAAACACTTGTCTGATCTACTAGCACGATATTTAAAGTAACACCTTTGTAAACCCTAAAGGCTAGTTTTGGCCCGTACACCTGGTATCTAATATGTGCTGTCCAGCGACAGAGAATTTCAACCCCAAATAAATATATGAATCAACTACCTCTATTGGAACCCCTTATAATTCCCAGTTTAGCAACTTCTTCTTTCCCCCAAACATCATAATCTTTGTTTTCCCTTTATTCAGCTTGGGTTCATTTACTTCCAGGAAATCTGCTGCGTAAATAAGCCCAGGCTTCAAACCTGCTGGTGTGAGTGACAGAAAAACAGTGTCATCTGCATATAGCAAAGTGCCACACTCCCTATTCCTCAGCCTCTGCGGGCAGACCCTGTTAGTGTGTTTTGCGGCATCAAAATCTACCATAAAAAGTATGAAGAGCAACGGGGCAAGTCGACAGCCCTGTTTTACTCCCTTATTAGTATCGAAACAATCTGAATTATCCCATATTCCACCATATCTGACTACTGACTTAGTTTGATCATAACATAATTGAACCAGCCTTAATAAGCTAGACGGAATCCCCGGTGTTGATAAATTCTTCTATAAATAAGTTCTATCAATTCCGCCAAAGGTCTTTTCGAGATCAAGAAATGCGGCGTAGACCGCTCCGCCTCTGAGGTTACAGTATTTATCCATAATAATGACAAAATGAAGCTGTGATAATTTGTTGCATAACCACTCCTGAAACCTGCTTGGACATGGCTCAGTGTGTTATTCTTCTGAGCCCAATCTTCCTGTCTACCCAAAAGCCATTTTGCGAAGATGTTTGCCAAAATGTACAGAGGTGTAATGGGGCAATCGCAATTAGGATCGTCTATCTTGCCCTTTTTAAATATTGGGGATATAATTCCACCCTCCCAATTAGGAGGGATCTTCCCGGCTCCATCAATTGCCGCAAAACGTTTTACAAAAACAGGGGCCCACCAGTCGGCATGTCTTACGAATACCTCGGACGGTAGCCCATCGGTTTCAGCAGTCTTTCATGGTTTTATTTGTTCAATGGCCCTTAGGACCTCCATCTCAGTGAACTAAGTTTTATTATCAGAGATCAGCAATTCCCATTTTGATGTCTCAGCTCCTTCAATATAAAAGAGATTCTTAAAGTGCGTCACACATCTGTTCTTTCCAATAAAACCACCGTTCTGCATCCCCAATTTTTCCCAACCTTTACTTACTAATTTCCAGAATAACCTGTAATTTTTTGTGGAAATTGTAACCGCAAGAATGTCTCATTGATTATAAATGGCCTCCTGTTTCTTGCTCTTTAGAAGCTTCTTATATTCCTTTTTTAGGCAGTACCTGTGAGCAGAGCACAGCACATGGGCAATGCGCTGGTCTTGGAAGCAAAACCATGCAGAGCAATAGAGATTTGAATCCTGAATCCGCTCTTAGAAACCAAACATAGGTACAGTATTCGGCACATTATAAAATAACAATAAAATAAATACCTACCTCCTGTCAGGATGGTGTTATATTTAAGTGCCACATATAATCGACTTTTTCCAGCCCTGCACTCGTGGTCGAACCAGGGTGCACACCTTTACCTCGCCCTACCTAGACTGTGATGTCTAAAAACATTAACATATATTTCATTATGAAATGCATCTATGTGGGATTCAAAAATGACCAGTGTTTCAGCTCTGTTGAAGGTCAGTTCTTGAGCGTACCATGGTGCGCGAGGTTTAGGTTTCAAGGTGCGTTGTTTCACTGGGGTATGGAGGTTGATGTTCTTTATGAGGCTGGTGTTGAGTTCTTGCAGAAGTGAATCGTTGTCCTGGTCCATCAGAGCTAGGTCAGCCCATTTAAGAGCCACCTACTGTATAAAGCCAGCAACACAGGGTCACCAACTTGCAACTTAAAACCCAAGAATATGGCAGCAAAATGTAAGTAATCGAATGCCCTTCCATCCGCCCTACACCAACAACAGGCAAAGTGCCTAAGGGGCAATGATTCATTGACTGGCTCTAATGTCAATTCTTTTCTATCAAATGCATTTGCCAACACCCTTTACTCCCCTTACCACCCAGCCTCTCTCACACCTACCTTTAGCAGAAGATTGTCCGCTCAATGATAGTGCTTTCAAGGAGCTATGGATATGCATTTATTTATTTATTTAATTTTTACATATAGAGATGTATGTTCTATTTAATAACACTCCTAATAATCTGCACTGATTCCGTTTTTTATATTCACCCTCCAGAAAGCCAGGCCACTCAGGCTTGCACTGCACGGAAGAAGGGGCCCCGGCATGTGTGTCTGAGTGTACCCAGCCAGACATTGATGTTATGAGACTATCCCCCTAAACCCTGCCCACCCGACGAGGCTTGCCCAGCACACATCCCTCTATTTTCCTTTCTCCCCAGCCTGGAAAAAAGAAGTACAATCCTATGCAGGGTAGTAATCAGTGTGAAACAAATGCAGGCACCCGGGGGGCGGGGTGAACTATCGAAAATGTCCTTTGCTTTTATGATGAGGCAATCGGGTGAAGAATCAAACCACATTCTAAATCAATCTGAAACTATAAAAGAAATCTTTATGGTAACCTATTGGATAAAACAAGTACGTTGTATAGTGATTGGTTGCAGGATAAATATACTTACCGGTGGAAAAAACTTAATTCATGGACCTATCTCCATTCCTTTCTGCATTCTGCATAAAAAGTACATTTACTAAATGTACACACGTATATAGAGATAAGTGCTTTGCATAGTTTACAATCAAGTGCCACATACAAGACTTAATCAGCCACACTTAAGCAGCAAGCTTCAGAGATACACACCCACAGGCGCGCGCGTGCACACACACACACACGCACATACAAATGCTCACAGACAAATACACCTCACAAAACAATAAGTCTGGCAAGAGCTATTGTGTAAAGTGTTTCATTTCCTTAAGCCAAAGGGCAAAGCATTGGCACTTTCAGGAATTTCTTGTGGAGGTTGTGGCCTGCACTGTACAAGCAGTCATCTTTTTGAAAAGGTGAATGGGAGACCAAGTACACTTAGAGTGCCAAACCCAAAGTGATACATTTGAGCCAACAGTGTGTTTCATTGAGCCACACAAGACTCTTTGAAATCAAAATGTGATGGCCAGGGATCGCAGAGGCCGCGGCAGGGGTACCAAGTTTGCCAGAGGTAGTAGCTACCCGTAATTTATCTCCATATCTTTGGCATTTTTCCTCTAGTTGAGAACCAGTCACAACAACCTCCCCAATGTAAGGCTTTAGGTTTGATCCGAGATGTATCAAAAATAATATGACATTATCTGAATTTAATTTATCACTGAATTTACATCCTGTTCTCCTGGTTGAGGGTCAACGCCCTTGTAGTGCATCCGCTTTAAGTGTGAAGAATCAACCATTTTTGAAGGGCCTGTAAGGAATGTGACCAATAAAGGTCTTTGTTATGGAGAGTGCCAGAAAGGCTTCCAATCTAGCAAGGATACAAATGGGAAGTCAATAGGCACTGGAGTCTTGTCAACTATCCCCACTGTTGACTCCCCCTTAGTACTAGTGGCCACTTACTTCCTGATAGTGATATTGCCATTAGAACAAATTCCTCTGCAGCCTATAGAAAAGTCCATGATTCAAAAGAGAGCGTGGTAAAGACATCTGCAAAAGCAAAAGTACTAAGAATATTATGCCTCATTAAATCTGTGTCAGGGTTCGGGGGGGGCTTAAGGAGACCCCAGGCGTCTAGGTCTGAAGAGTAATTCAGGCATAGAAATGCCAGAGACGCCCCCCTGCACATGGTTCAGATGTGTCCACTCAAAACATGAACTACTCAATTTATGACATAAGGCATTAAGTTTAATTTTGTTAACACAATTTATAAAAAAAACAAAAAGAACGTAATAAGACAAAATAACTAAAAAGAACCTCGGAAGGTATACTTCAATTCAATTCAATTATGCTGAATTATACTTCAATTCAATTTGGGTTCAATGATCGCAAAGATAAACAAGCCAAGGCCCTAGCCAAAGCCCTCCAGGACCTTGGTTTCCAGCAAAAAGTCATCAATCCTACCCACTGCAAAGGTCGCATCCTAGACTGGGTAGTAGACTACAACTGTGGTGTGGACATCAGCTCCAATACTCCGTCCCCGTGGACCGACCACCACCTTATCCATTTCTCCATCCCTACCAGCAGTAATACTCCTAAATCATTCATGCCTGTCCCACCTGCTCTAGCGAGATGCTCACGAAACCTAACCAAAGACAGGATCCGACCTTACTTACAGATTCCAGCTCTCAAACCCCCACTCTCCTCAGACGCCTCTGTGCTGGCTGAGCTCTACAACACCACCCTCAAAACTGCAGTTGATGCCATTGCCCATCTAGAGAGAAAGAAAGCCCAAAAAAAGGAACACGCTAATTCCTGGTTCTCCACTGAGCTCAAAGAACTACGCGCCCTTAAACGCAAAGCGCTGGGCAAACTGCAAGGGGCTCCATGGGATTCCATGCTAAATGCATACAAAACACTGGCGGCACAATACAATAAAGCTATCGTTCTAGTTAAATCTACAGCATATAACGATAGGATCTCTAATGCTACATCGGAATCAAAATAGCTGTTTGCCATCTTTAAAGAATTGGCCACGCTGGTCACGAAAACACAGGATGTTGTGAAATACGAATCCTGGTGCACTAGTGTCCAAATAGCCATGATTAATAAAATTGATCTCCTACAGAAGAAAATCAACACCCCAGAGAAAACACTTTTCTCATTCAGGGAAGTAAGTGAGATAGAAGCACTTGACATCATTTGGAAAATCAAACTGTCCAACTGCAAAGGCGATGTCTGCCCTGCCAATCTTATCAAACAGTGTGCGGACACCTTAGCCCCGTTCTTGACAACATTCATTAATGCCTCATTCAACTCCAACACCGTCCCTGCATGCCTTAAAGAGGCGTAACTGGAGAGGGGTTTCTGTACTCCTGCTTTCTATATGGCAGAGGAGAAGCACAGAGGACCCCAACCAAGATTCTCTATTTGGTAGCTATGGTCGAGCAATCAAGGCTTAAGCTGTCAGGAGGTGATGCAGGCTGGTTCAAGCACCCACAAAGGAATGACCACACACTACGTTAGTGAAAACACAGTTCTTTTTATTAATAAGGTTTCAATTATACGCCAATTCTAAAATTATAAATATAAACAGGGCATCATTACGAGGCAGGCGGCCACGGAATGAAGGGGGCCAGTAAGGGTCTGGCCTTATTCATTCCGGGCCACCCTATTCTGAGTTCTGCAGCGGGACCCGCTAAGGACGTCTGGTAAAACCAGGCGTCCTTAGCGGGATCCACTAGCAGTATAGGGTGCTAACAACGGGCCCATTGTTAGCACCCTCCCCATTCCCATTGAGCCGTATAGGGGCTGAAATGGGAATGGGGAAGTATCGGTTCCGGGTCCCACGAAAGGTATTTACCGGGCCCTCCAAGGTCGGAATGGCCCGGTAAGTCCCCTTTCGCGGGACCCGGTCCTGGAACCCGGTATGGAGGCAGCCATGCCCTTATTAACGGCATGGCTGCCTCCATACTCATAATGAGGACCACAGTCTCTATGTGGTACCACAATTACTCCTTTGATTCCACTAAAATGCATCAACTGTAGACAGTTGTAAATGACATACAAGTCAATTAATAAAGTGAACCAACAATAGACATGAGGAGAAAAATAAGTTGGCTAACCAATTGGCAAAATACTGTGCCCCTACCACTAGGCACAGTTCTGTATGAGGATCCCCCCACCTGTGCAAACTGTAAGTAATGCAGTTCAACAAGCCCAGTCCATATGTTGTCTATAAAAGTCTTATTCTCTTCTACAAAGGTTCTACAGGCCCAATGTGCCTGGTATAGCAGATTTCTTCGATGGGTCGTGGACAGATCCTTCTTGAGTGGCCCCCTTTAAGCAGGAGCCACGCATCATCGATAGTGCTCGAAGAAGGTGAGCTTGGCGTTGAGAGTCCACGATGAAAAGTTTGATGGTGTCGAGGCAGCAGCTTCGGTCTGGGTGGTGCTCGTCGACGATCGGTCGTGGACGTCCTGCGAAGACGAGGGGTGCAGTGTACCTCGACAGCGATAGTTCATTGCCGCAAAGAGCCACTGAAGCAAGGGCCCAGCAAGGGCGTCAGGTCATCAGTGTCTTTGTGGTCTTTGGGTGGCGGGAAACCCTCCGGCAGATTCTCCTCGGCACGTCAGCGGCCTTGATTTTCTCTGGTGGGACAAATCGGTCGACGATGCGGACAAGGGAGCCCTTGGATTCAAGTGTCTTAGGCAAAAGGTGGAGCATTGCGGCTGCGGTCGTCGAGTAGCATGGTGTCAAGCGGTCCTCGCTTCTGTGCAACACAGCTTCGACAGGCTTCCAGCAGTTACGGCGGTTCTCCAAACCCTGGTCAACGGCAATGGACTTCGACAGCGTCGATGTCCGGGTGCTTCACTTTGTATTCCTAAGTGGTCCCCGTCCCTGGTCAACAGTCTTTTGAAGGCTGGCTTCCAGGGCGCTTCGGTGAAGGTTAGCAGTTTGCATGATGTTCCCTCGAAGCTCAGGGAGAGGTCTCCTTACCAGGTCCTCTCTCGGATCAGTCCTCGACAAACTTGACAGCTTTCGGATCGGGTCAAAGCAAATGCAGCAGCAATTCTTCTTCTTCCAGCTGTGCTTCAAGGATAAGCAGTTTCAAGTTTCCACTTCAGCTTCTGAACCATTTCCAGCAGTGAGAGGTCCCCAGATATACTGCTCTGTCTATTATTCACACTGCTAGGCCAAGCTCAGCAGCCAATCATTTAGGAGGGCATTCAGGCAGCCAGGCAGCCAATCAGGCTCACAGTGCATTCAGGCCATTCACTTCCCTCCAGACACACACAACAGGTAATGTGTATTGGGACAAGTACCCAGCCATTCAGCACTCCACACTGCATTCATACCAGTTTCAAGCAGGGTTGTCTCATTGATTGTGTTTCATACCAGAAACCAGACACCCATAACATGAAGTGCATATTGGTCACACACTCCATTCACACAGGTCCCACCCCAATGGTGTACCCACAACATACAGTCATTGGGAGGGCTCCAGCCAGTCTGGCCTGGACTTCCCCACAATACCATATATGGAACTTCCACCAAACAGCCAGTCAGGGGAAGGGACAGAGTCAGGGCTTCCCAGGACTTTGGGAAAACAAGGTAACAGGCAACAGAAAGCAAGAGGCCACAAAGGCCATTTTGTCTCCTATAAGGAATCAACTGATTCCAATGGCAGGGCCTGGGTATCCCAAAATGGAGGATACTCAGAGCACCTGTCAAATTCAGCATGGAGCTGTCACCAGCCCATATTCTGCTCTGATGACCACACACATGTGCCAAAAAACATACAATAGGGGTACAGGGTTGTACCCCCACCCATGGGTGCCATAAGGGTATCCCAAGGGTCTGTTCACCATGACCAAAAAGAGGAAGAGCTGCACTGCCAGGAGTCCCACATGGATTCCTGGGCAGAAAACAATACAGAACATACATGAAAAAGGAGGTCAGGACAAGGACAGGAAGGCACTGTCCCTCCAATGCATTTCCAGCCTCACACTGCCCACTATTAAAAAATCCTTCCCTAGACCCTGATAAACCCAACAATTACAGACCCATCACCATGGTCCCATTCCTTCTAAAAATTCTGGACAAAGTTGCCTATACTCAAATCCAGCAGTTTTTGGAAGCGAATAGCATCCTGGGCAAGAGGCAATCTGGTTCCCGGCCGGGTCATGGGACAGAGTCTGCCCTACTTGATCTCAAGATCCAACTCAGTGACATAATGGACAAAGGCAAGCCGGCACTTCTCCTTCTTCTAGGTTTGTCGGCTGCGTTTGATCTCGTTGACCATGATACCTTATGTAAACAACAAAAAAATGCTGCCCACTTCCCCCCTGAAGCCACATCGTGGATATCCTCCATCCTAATGGAGAGATTTATGAGAGTCTTCTTGGACCATGCATGCGCAGCACCCACCACCATCCAATGTGGTGTCCCTCAAGGATCCTGTACTGCACCTACTCTCTACAATATATTTACCCTACCTCTCTTCAGCGACTTGGATGATCGCGGCATAGCGTACACAAACTATGCCGACGACACTCAAGTCCTACTCCCTCTCTCCTGCTCTTATGAAAAGGACGCAGCTACTCTAGCCAACATATACTCAGCCATACAGACATGGATGGCAGCTAATGGTATATGTCTCAATGGAGATAAAACAGAGATCCTCCTGGTAGGCACCAAAGACACTCTCAACAAACTTGACCCTCAATACAGGACCTTTAACATTGATAATACTCCTATCACTGTGTCATCAGCAGTTAAAATGCTAGGGGTCTTCCTTGACTCCTCTCTTTCCTGTTGGGTGTCCTGACCCACGTTTGAGCTATCACGCTGCAACATTTGGTGCTGTGGGCTTAGAAAATCCAAGATGGCCAAAAAGCCCACATGTGCGCCAGAATCCAGGAGAACCACACAGTTTGTGCGTACACCAAAATGGCTGCCTAACTTGCCACCCACCAGTGCGAGCATGATGGGCCAGGGTGCCATGACTGGAATGGGTACCAAAGGTAAAACAGCAGCGCCTGTTATCTCAAAAACGCTTTAAAATTACCTTTGGTTTCTCTGAATACCAGCTCAAAATGCCTATTTTCAAACATTGCAACACATCCAAAATTCTCACTGAACACCAGCGGACATCTGGCAGAATGAAGTATGTGTGCATACAAAATCTGGGAAGATGAAGAGCCCAAAACAATGTTCATAACAAAACTGGCTGAGCTGTGCATGTCAGCAGCATAACTGAAACTGGATTAAAACCACCAAAATCAAAATGTTTAAATTAACTGAGTGACCTACTTTTGAGTGTCACATAGTTTGTAACTGTTAAAATGTCATAGTTTTGAACCTAGAATCAGCATTCTAGCTGCATATGTAATAATTGTATTGACTTAAACTGGGGAACAACAAAAATTACATGTAGCTAAAAACCGGCTTAAAGAGATTCCAATTCTGCCTGACAGGTTCCCAGGCCTGGCTGCATTCTGTTGCCCCTGCCAAAAGGAGGTCACACACTCTCTGATTGAATTACCAGGGGACTGCAAGAAACTCAACAAAGGGCCCAGGTAGATGGTTTATTGGGGGGATCGTAAATGGCTTCCTTTTGAACAAAGCCCTTCCTTGACTCAGGCAGATGTTATATTGGGGGCGTCGTAAAAGTGGCTTCCTCTTGGCAGAAACGGGGAGGGGCAGCCCCCTCTGAGGACAGGCTGAGCTTAAAGAAAGTGGATAGACTGGTTTCTCCACCATGTGACCTGGGAAGACACACCCCTGTTAGCCAGAATATGATTTTAAGAAAGATGTATAACTCATGGTGCAGACTTGTCAAAATTATCTAAATGATACCATAATCCTTGTGATTTTTCTGCCCACAGTTTAAGAGGTTTTAGGACCCGGTGGTATGATCTGGGGGTTTACGAGCGGAAAAGAGGTTGTTACTCTAAATGTATGCAGGTTAAAAATCTGACACTTCCTTATCTAAATGCCCACATGCCTTGCACACAATTGTATAAATTTGGAGAAAAATCCGATATGGGGAAAGCTACTAAAAAGCGCAAAAAGTTACCATTTCTTTACCCAAGCTCCTAGAAACGCCAGGGTCGGAACAGTGCCTCCCATCAGTAATGCATGATGTGTGTATGCAATGACAAACAACTGTGTATCTGTGGAATATGTATTTGGGTCAAATATAGATTTATGTGCAATTTGAGAGGGGAGTGTCCTTTCTGCAGGCCATAAAACAGCATCACCATGACTCACATTTCCTTTCCCCTATCAAGGAAGAGAGAAAAGCTTGACAAATGATCAGTTGAGAGAGGGGCTGGCTTAGTGTTGCTGCGCACACACCCACTTTCAAAAGACATAAAAAGAGCCAGTGGAAGCTAGAGAGGAGATTCAAATCCAGTTGCTGCGGAGTGTTTTGCCGGACCACACAACATCCAGAAGATACCAGTTCCAGACTGACTCCAGCTACATACTCCAGAACCTAGAACTTATCCTTTAGAACCTAAATCAGAGGCCTAAAACCACAAGCTGAGTTCTCTGCAGCAGGCCTCAAATCACTGCAAGCTACTCACAGCCGGGTGAGCTGCTTGAATCCCTTGCCAAGAACTTTTGCCAGGACCAGTGCAGAGATCCAGGAGCCATGCAGAGACCGCTGTATCCGGACAGACCAGACCAGTGCCAGACCCGACCAGACCAGACCGTGCAGAACCGCAGACCCAGAGACCAGATCGCTGTGACGTGCCGCTAGCCTGATTGATCAGATCCGTGACGAGACCCAGTCCTTCCAAATATATTGTGAGTACAGCTAGGACGGGGCAAAACCAAATCTCTTAGTTTAAAGTAATATAATTCAATCTATTTAACCTAAGTAGAATTGCCTCCTAACTGTCACCTGCCATTTGTAAAGCTGCACCACTGTCATTTGTCAATTCTGCAGCTGCAAAGCTGTCACCTGTCATTTTGAGTTTACTTTAAATCCGAAAAACGACCTTTACAAAATACTTTTTCCGCAATCCCGATTCACGCACTCGCGAATTTTACCGCGATTTGCGATTTGGTTAAAAATCCAGCCACGTGTAACCATCAGCAGTCATTTCTTTCCTTGCTAAAAATTTGTTTGCCTCTTAATCACCATCTCTGAATCATTGCTAAAGTGAGCCTGAACTCATCCCAAGTATCTCTCACTCACCCTGAACCTCCTAAAGGGAAGTAAAAGCATTTTCAGCATATTTATCACTTCATTGCCACCACATTCAAAGCACTTGGCCTGTGTTTTAAAACTCATACCGGTTTTCTCTAAGCTTGCTGGGGGGGGAACTGAATTTCGTATTGTATTTGATTGCATTCCTGAGAACTGTGTGCTCCTCTTTCCATCTACTTCCATGTCTTACATTGCATAGGGGAGGGGGGTGAATTGCCAGAGAAAAAGTTATTATATTATCTTTTGCTAAAATCATCTCAAGTATTTCTGTACTGACTTTTATTCCTCATTGCTTTTCCCTTGAAATCATAAAAGTATTTTTGCTACTTGATCCATCCTATGCTAACTCCTCAATGATTATAAAGAAGTGTGCTAGTGTCAGATTACCCATTGTTGATTAACATTATATTTATAAGGGCAATATCGATTATTAATTTATTATAAAAGCGTGGTATCTATATTTTGTCTTATTTCTCAAATAAACCTTTTAAACTTGCAAAACAGAACTACTTCTTGGCTCAGTGGGGTCAGGGGGATTCTAAGAGAGGAGTGTTATATAGGGGTAGTCATCCAGAACTCATGAACTGGACATAAAGATATAGCAATAAGGGTTTCCATTCAGTATCCCAGACTAGGCATTGACTTAGCTGTAGTGTTGAATTGAATCTTCTTACAAAGTGGGGGCTCGAGCCGGGATATTCTGGGTTAGATTTACCATTTGTGCAGATTAATACAGTGTGCCAGCTGACCAGATACACATATCCGGTCGGATCACCACGCTGTGTTACGCTGTAAAGCACTCCTCAAAGGAACGCTCTAAGGAAACGGTCTGTTTTGCAAAAATAAAATACAAACTTCTGTAAGTCAGGAAGGAACTCAAATTCCAGAATGACGACACTGGTAGACATCAAAATAGCCAGAGAGCACTTCTTACATAAGCTATTTGTGAGAGGTGAGTGGACTCATCAGGACCAAACGGTCTGGTTGCAGGCAATTGCACAACAGGTCACTGAAACAGGGTCAGATACATGGGGAGATCAGGGTCCCCTACATGTGGCCCTGAGTGAACTATATATGGCCCCTAAAGCCAAAGATGAACATAATAAGATTGCCAGGATAGCAGCATATTTGTATCTATATATGGGAGCCATGCAGGACAAATGTGCTGAAGGCCAGGATCTGGCAAATAGGCAACAGCTGGCGTTAGAAAAGGCCCAATCTGACCTGGTCTCTTCTGAGCAAAGGCTGCAGAGGAGCCAGGAGTCAGAAAATGATAGTAGGCAGTATATCATTGAAATAAAAGAGAACATGGATACATTGCAACAGGAGAAGGCTGACCAGGATACCAGATTTCTGGCCTTGCAGAAGGCGTACCAAGAAGGTTTGGACTCCCTTCTGCAGAGCCAGAAAAAGCTGGAGCAACAACTGGACTTCAACAGGGCATGCACAGAACAGGTAGCCACCCTGCAAATTCAATTAGACAGAGAGAAAGAGGAAAGCAATAAATTGATTCTGAAAGACCTGGATACCCAGGCAGAGTTTGATCAGGAGCACCAGAAAGCTGGTGCCTTCCAAAGGCAAAGGAACGACCTGGTGGCACAGATGCAGGCTCTTAGTCAGGAAAGGGACCCCTTAGGCCAGGAAGTCTGCCACTTAAAAAGGAAAATGGAAGAAAATCACCTGGCCCTCCAGGGACTGGGTGACCTCCAAAAAGAACACCAGAACTTGTTAGAGCACACAGGAGGGTGGAGGATGCTCTGGCAAGAAAGGAGCAGGCCAATAGGGACACAGCTCAGGAGGTAACCCTCCTGCAGCAGAGACTGGCCCAGTACTCCAGGACCAATCAGGAGGCACAGAGAGAAAATGAGGCTCTCTGTCAGCACAATGATAGGCTCCAGCAACAGGTAGCGATGCAGGATAGACTGATAGAGTCGAGTAAGGCCTTAACTGAGGAACTGAAAGCGCAGGCTTTTGCATTGCAACAGGAAGCAGGGGCAGATAGAGATGAGGTTCGCTGGGAAAGAGAAACTCCTGAGCATAACCTCAGGAGCCCTAGTATCAGAGGCCTTCATATCTCCCAGTCCCTGGACTCTGCCACCCCCATGTCCCCTCGCGCAGATGAGCCCAGGGCCACGGGGATGGCAGATTACTATCCAGCTAGAAGTATGGGGCTCATAGGCCAGTACCTCCAAGGAATGGATGGGCGGGCATCCGGGTATGGGCACCCAAGCACAGTGCAATTTAGTGGGGAACCCCAGGAGAGTAGGCCCATTAAGGGCATCCTGAAAACGTCTGCCCAGTTAGGTCAGTGGGGGGGTACCCATCAAATCCTGGCAGCAAGGAGGAATCTGAAGACTCCTCTGAACGGCGCAGGACACAGGAGACCAGGTCCCCACATTCTGCCAGCCATTCCCAGGCTCGCAGAATCAGGGAAAACCTGGACGATCAGACAGGAACCTCTGGGAGCAGTGTCTCTGAGTCAGAGGATGAATGGACCAGGGTTACCCGAACCAAAAAGGCCAATAAGGCAAAAAGGGCCTTGCTTAAGGACCCATTGAAGCAAATAAAGGCAATAAGGAGTGTCATCACGCCTTATCATAAGAACGCCAAGTATTCCGTTTGGGAACACTTGGAGCTCTATGAGCAAATGATGGAGACTTTCCATTTGAAGGACAGCAGTAGCTGCATCCAGTACGTCAAATGGACATTCTCCCCAGAGCACTCCAGTTTCTTTGCGGGGCTGGAGGACCAAAATCATTTAAGATGGTCCACCTATAAGGCGGCCATCTTGAAAAAAAATTCTGTTCACAGAAATCCTCAAGAGGCTCGCAAGGCAGCCTACAATTTGCAATGTGGGGAGGATCAGGCCCCACAAGAGTTTGTGCAAGAATTAAAACGTGCTTTTGCGCAGACCACCAGAAGGGTGCGCACGGATAGCAGAGAATTTATCAATATGTTTTTCCATGCCTTACCCAAATACATAATGACCCAGCTCGTGAGAGATTTTCATGAGAAAAGATCTTTAGACTGGGTCATTGAACAGGCTACCCGGATCTATGAGGTGCAGAAGCCTATCGAAAATAAAAATAACGCGCCGAAAAACCCCAAAACCAACAGCACCCCGGCTGCTGCCAATGTGGCGAAGGTAAAGGTTGCCCCTGTTTTAGATTTGGAGATGGGGGGGCCTAAAAACCTGCCTGCACCAAATAATTCACAGCCCAGAAGGCCCTCGGGCCAGTCACAGACAGGGAGTCGAGGAGGTAGTCCCACAAATGGGGTCCCCCGCTCCCCTGACTATGTAAGGCCCCGCTACAAGGGAAACCGACCAATCCTGGGTTATGTGTGGACTCCTCCAGCCCAAGGGGGGGATCCAGCCAAGCACCTAACCCAGGGAACTTCCCTCCCAACTTCCCACAGGAGGGCAGAAATTCTCCAAATCCTGGGCAGAACTTTTTCCCCAGGTATCCACCCAATTTCCAGCCCCAAATTCATCCATCCTTCTTTCCCCAATTCCCTGAGCCCAGGCAACCTAATCCGGGAGAGAGGAGTCCAAGGGTGGAGGGGTACCAAAATCTTCCCAACCAGGGGTACTACCAGAGAAGGGATAACTACCCTTCCCGGGATCAGCCCAGGGGAGAAAATAGAGCCCCCAATCAGCCTGAGCTGGTTTCACAACTTGAGGTGCCAGGTCCAAAATATGGCACGAGATCTGGGTCACATACTGAGGGCTCAACAGAACCCTCAGATGAGCATGCCACCGCAGAATGCACCAAACTCTGGACCTGGTGCTCCAGAACAATGACGGGGGCAGCACCCCGATAACACACCGGTTCCCAGGGAGGAGGCACAAGGGGAAGGGGGTGTAAAGCCTTGGAGGAAGCTTCCTTCCCAACTTGTAAACAGCCCCTGGAAAACCAGGAACCGGAAACAAAATCTCCTACCCCTGAAAGCCTGCCTCCAAAGGAGCAGAGGGGGGGTAGGAGAAAAAAAGGACCCAAACAGACCCACTTTGTGGAGGAGGTACAGGCTTCCAATTTGAGGGAGAGGGATCCTCAGAGGATCCTGGGGAAAGGATCTTCTCCTTTAGAGATGGGGGACTCCTCCCAAGGAAAAATGGGTCCCAAGGGATGTCAATTCAGACTGGGGAGATATGGAGACTGAGCTACCGCCGCCCATCATCTCATCCCAGAACCCACAATACCGAAATCCCCTGGTTCAAACCCATCCTGATGATTGCCTCCAAAAAGGGCGGGCGGCCCAGAACCGGAACCAGGGGAACCCACAATGGCTCTGATCTCCAGTTGCCAACTTTTTCTTTCAGATTCCAAAGGCTCTCCACGGAATTTTGCCCAAATCTCTTCGCTAGCCATGTCCAAAACCAGAAAATTAGCCCACCAGTTGTCCAAAAATGTGCATTATCTGTGCCCCCTTGAGGAGAAGGAGGGAAGATACTATGCCCCGGTACAAGTACAGGGGCAGGGTACAATTTTGGCACTGGTGGACACTGGATCCCAAGCTACCCTTCTGTCCAAAAGGGCCTTTGAGGAACTAAATGCAGGAACGGGGGAGAATTACCGTATTCCTCTCACCTCTCTTCCTGGACAACTGCAGAACTTTGACGGGAAGGAGATTCCCGTTGAGGGGACTGCAGACTTGGACATTAAAATTGGGCGACACAAGGTGAAACACCCGGTCATAGTAGTGACTCCAGAGGGCACCCCTTGTTTACTAGGGAATGACCTCCTGAGAAGGTTGTCACCCCTAATAGATTGTGTAAACAAGGTCCTCTGGACCCAGACTAGCCGACCAATAAAATTAAAACAGAGTGTCAACCATGTTAGTTTAAACAGCACCTGCCACATGGTTGAACAAAAATATGACCAAGTAGAATTTCACTTCCAGAACAACCAAACTCCAGACGTGACAGTAATAGCAGTAGGACAACAGACTGGTGATGGGGGGTCCTTTCTATTTATGAAAATCAACCTTCCTTCCAGTTTAAGGTGGTATTCCACACTGGAAGGAAACACCCTGAAATTCTTTACTAATCCACAATCAGAAACTCCCACTCCTATAGTCCAGAAAGATGTGAAATCAGCTCAGAGCCTGGCTGATATTCAGCAAATTGGAGAGCAGTTGTTCATCCCTGTTCAGTTAAATGATGGGAAGGACTCTGTTCTCTCTCGAGTGTGCGTGAACAACGGTAAGAGCTTCATCAGAGAAGCCATGTTCCGCCAACTCCCAAAAGATCCAGCCATTCCCACATTCAAACTGATAGACAAATGGGAACTGGACCTGGAAGCACCTAATTCCAAACATCTCCTGCCAAGCAGGTGTATGCTCAAAATCTCCATTGGCAACAAGAGCATAGTCCATAATTGTTGGGTTGTGCGAGACGTCACTGCTGCCTTTTACTTAGGCAGTGACATTCTCAATCGCTTTGCCATTAGTTTGGACCTAATAAACTTCAAAGCTTGGTCCCGATTAGCGGATAATCCCATGGGCTTTGATGGTCCAGAAAAAGCATAAAGCATTTAGGTCAGCTCAATTGCTACCTTATGCAGTTGAAATTCAGATCAAAGAGGAAGTCACCATCCCAGAAAGGACCCGACAATTCTCCCTGGAAGTGAAAGTTAAAAGAGGACAACATTTGAAAAACCCTGATGCTTACATACATCTAAACGCTTCTCTCCAACAGCAAGGGTTGGGGGTAAACCCAACTCCATTAGTCAACATAGAACATGACACCATTCTAATAGAGGTGGATAACAGCGACTTAAAGAGTATTACTCTAGCCGCAGGCACCATTATTGGAATGGCGGTTGATGACCGACATTTTTCCATCGATTTAGGAAATGAACTGTTAGGACCAATCCCCAAGGACTGCTTTGACAGTGACAGTGATGACAATACAACACCAGACAGGATTTTTACCCAGCATGGGGGGAACTTCCTGGTGTACACTTCCTGCCCCTATGGTAAGGAAGATGTGACTTGTGACTTCAGGAGGGATGAAGTGATTTTCCAGGTCCATGAGGGTTGCCTTTCCCACCTGAGGCCTCCAGTCCAAATCAGCACTCTGACCAGGGACTTCTCCACCCAGCTGGAGGAGGCTGCTGAGATAGCCAAACCAGAAGTCTTTCCAGGCTTCAGGCAGATGGTGGAAGAGAGAGTCAACCTAGCTGATGCCTGTGTGACTCTGGAACAAAAGCAAAAGTTGAAACAAGTTTTCTTGGATTTCCAAGATCTCTTTGCGGTAGACTCATATGACTGTGGCCGCACCGACATCCACACAACAACAATCCCCACGGACCCTGGAATGACTCCAGTGTTTGTGAAGCAATATCGCTTGCCTCTTGCATCCATGGAGTCCCTTACTGAAATAATTAAGAACCTTGAGTCCCGGGGAATAATCCGTCCAGTTCACAGCACCTTCAATAACCCGGTGCTAGGAATATTGAAGCCAAACGGCCAGTGGAGACTCTGCGCCGACCTCAGGGAGCTCAACAAACGGGTCCATACTTCCCAATGGCCTCTGCCCTACATTGACCAAGGGCTGGCCCAGATTCAGGGGTCACAGGTATTCACAGCAATAGACCTGACCAATGGATACTGGACCGTGCCTGTCAGTACGGAGGACCAATACAAACTGGCTTTTACCTTTGGGGGCCAGCAGTACACATGGACCCGGACTCCCTTCGGATACCTCAATTCCGGCAATGAATTCAACATTTTCCTACATAAGGCCATGCCCGACCTGGGTGCGAGGGGTAACCTGGCTTATGTAGATGATGTCCTCATCAAAAGTTCATCTGTGGAGGAACACATAGCGGAGATCCGTTATGTTCTGACACAGTTGAGGGCCGCCGGAGCAAAACTTTCCTTTCAGAAAGCACAGTGGTGTAGAACCCGTGTTAATTTCTTGGGGCATGAGATTACTCCTCAGGGTCTCTGTCCCCAAGAAAAGAAAGTGGAAGCACTTCAAAAACTGAAAGACCCCACAACTCTGCGGGAACTAAGGAGCCTCCTTGGACTGACTAATTACAGCAGAAAGTTCATTGAGGGCTACGCAGAGATCACCAGACCCCTGATTCATCTCTTGAAGGGGGGGTCAAGTGGGAATGAGGTCCAGAACAAGCCGAGGCAGTAAGACAACTCAAAAGAATCCTCTCACAAGCGCCCTGCCTAGCTTACCCTGTCAGAAACAAGGAGTTCTTCCTGGAGACAGGGTTCTCCAATACATGCTTGATGGCAGTATTATACCAAAAGCATGACAAGGTCAATAAAGTAATCTCCTATGCGAGCAAAACTTTATCCTCTGTGGAGGAAAAATTCAACGATTGTGAGAAGGCACTCCTGGCAACGGTGTGGGCATTGAAGAATTACCACCCGTTTATCCAGGGTGAACACATCATAGTGGAGACTCCACACCAGCCTCTGCAATATCTCCAAAGTGACAGAATCCGGGCCGGAAATGTGAGTAATTCCCGAATTACTTCCTGGATTCTGTCAATGCAAGGCTTTCCTGTGGAGGTCAGATATGGCCAAAACAAGAAGAGTCCCCTCGCGCAAGGTCTGGCAGACTTGCATGATTGTGCCAGAGAAAACTGTCTCAAGGACGAAAGTCTAAAAATCAAGGACAACATGGAGGCATACCTTAATTCCCCACACAAAGTCTTCGAAGAAGACAAGTGTGAGGTAATGCCCACTGTCTATGTGGATGGATGCTCTTACCATGTTGACAACAACGGGGAGAAAGAACTGGTGGCCGGCGTAGGGAATGCCTGGGTGAAGGAGTTTCCAGAACCCTCCGCTGGATACAAAATTGGTCCCCGAAGTAGTCAGGTGGCAGAATTGATGGCTGTGCATCAGGCCATCCTCACTGCTGTCCAGCATCAACTCCACAAACTGGTCATAATCACAGATTAGGATTATGTACGGAACGGGTTCGTGGAGCACCTGGTTAATTGGAAAACCAGAGGCATGTTATGTGCTAATAACAAACCCCTGAAACATGGGAAGCTAATCCAAAATATTGGTGATCTGGTCACATCGAATGGGATGACCATCTACTGGAAGAAGATCAAGGGTCATTCCAAAGTAGAGGGACCAGACAAAACTGGAAATGACTTAGCTGATCAGCTGGCCAAAACCGGGGCCATCGAAGGGGATCTAATAGAAATAGAGTTCATGTTGGGGGAATCCAGGTCACTGCTATCACTAGGTCCCAGACAAATGCTCACAATGATCTTTCAACTGCCCAATGGAGCAAGGAGACCCCTGATGCTGATTTGATTACAGCTCAGAAGGGGGATCCAATTATTGGTAAGTTTTACCAACACCTTGAGGACCCTGAGAACTTTCCCCTGACGGATACCGATTACATTGGGAAAGAGGACCTAAGAGTGTTGATGAAATGTCCAAAAATGTTCCGAATCCAGGACGGTTTGTTGGTAAGGAAATCCCAAGCTAGCCAGGATCAGTGGGTGGTTCCTACCTCATTCCGAAGCCTGATGTTAAGTCACGCCCATGATGCGGCCACCGCCGGTCAAAGGGGGTTTCACACAACACTGGAAATCTTAAGAGAGGTTGCATACTGGCCACACATGGGCCAGGACCTCAACCAATATTTGAAGGGTTTCTTGTGTGTGCACAATTTCAGCCAACATCCCTCACACACCGGACACCTCTCCAAAAGAGGGGAATGACACTCCCATGGTCAGATTTGCAAATTGACTTTGTAGGCCCCGTGATTCGCTCTGCTAGGGGAAACAAGTACATGTTGACCGTTACATGCTTGTTTACCAAGTAGGTGGAATGTCTCCCAGCCCCAAACTGCAAGGCAGAAACAGCAGCTGCCCTGATGATTAACCACATCTTTTCCCGTTTTGGTCCACCGCAAAGGATTGAGTCAGACAGAGGTAGCCACTTCACCAGTCAAGTAATGACAAAGATGTGGGAGATACTGGGGGTTAAAAGGAAGCTACACATTGCTTACAGGCCAGCTTCTTCTGGAGCAGTGGAGAGATATAACCAAACCATTGTGAGCATCTTAAAAAAGTTTGTGGCAGATTCTGGGCCAAGTTGGGATATCCGATTACCTCTGGTCCTAATGGCCATCAGATCTACCCCTTCATCTGCAACTAAAATGTCACCATTTGAGTTGTTGACTGGACGCAAGATGGTGCTTCCCCAGCATTTGCTCTACAGAACCCAAGAGCAAACGTTGATAAATGCCTCCACAACTCATGAGTTGTGGAGAATTTAAGGAAACACCTTCAACATGCTTTTGCCTATGCTCAGCGGAATCTAGAAAGATCAGCCGAGAGTATGAAGACCCACTATGACCTGAAAACTTCCAGGAAGGAATATCAGGTGGGGTACCGGGTCTATTTATACAACTTCCAAAGAAACCAGGCAAGACAGCGAAAATTTTTGCCTACATGGAAGGGACCCTTTGAGATTATAGACAAGATCTCCCCTGTGGCCTACAAGATCCGCATCCCCAAAGGCGGTTTGGCAGAGGGTGAAGACAAGTGGGTCCACATAAACCAGTTGAACTGTTGCCATCCCAGGCACACTTTGCAGCAACTGGAGGAGTCCTCTGTAATCCCAGAGGGTACTGCTCCAGAGTAATAAAATATCCTACATATAGCCTATCAAATTCTGTGTTTCTCAAGTTTATGTGTTCCTGTCGCTTAATTTAAAAAAATGTGCATGTTCATATCTCTTGAGTTCTAAAATATATATGCCACCCCACTATATCAATGGTGGGGGAGAAATGTTCATGAATAGGTATTGCCGCTTTTCCTTTGTCGTCCTAGGAGAAAGAAAACCTGGAGACTGGCCAAGGAGGACGATCCGGAGACTGGGAGCAGAGACCCAAGGGGCCCGGGGTACCGCCCAATATTCCCATCAGGACCGGCGAGGAGAACCGATCTATCAGTACCGGATGGAGGAAAAGATGCTGAACTGTGCCATTTTCAGAATTGGAAGAAGATTATGCGGACATACCAGTGCGTGGGTCAAAACCTTCTGTGCACCCGATTGCCCATCGACTCAAATTCAAAGTGCAGTCGCGTGGGGAGGCCTTGTTGGGTGTCCTGACCCACGTTTGAGCTATCACGCTGCAACATTTGGTGCTGTGGGCTTAGAAAATCCAAGATGGCCAAAAAGCCCACATGTGCGCCAGAATCCAGGAGAACCACGCAGTTTGTGCGTACACCAAAATGGCTGCCTAACTTGCCACCCACCAGTGCGAGCATGATGGGCCAGGGTGCCATGACTGGAATGGGTGCCAAAGGTAAAATAGCAGCGCCTGTTAGCTCAAAAACGCTTTAAAATTACCTTTGGTTTCTCTGAATGCCAGCTCAAAATGCCTATTTTCAAACATTGCAACACATCCAAAATTCTCACTGAACACCAGCGGACATCTGGCAGAATGAAGTATGTGTGCATACAAAATCTGGGAAGATGAAGAGCCCAAAACAATGTTCATAACAAAACTGGCTGAGCTATGCATGTCAGCAGCCTAACTGAAACTGGATTAAAACCACCAAAATCGAAATTTTTAAATTAACTGAGTGACCTACTTTTAAGTGTCACATAGTTTGTAACTGTTAAAATGTCATAGTTTTGAACTTAGAATCAGCATTCTAGCTGCATATGTAAAAATTGTATTGACTTAAACTGGGGAACAAAAAAATGACATGTAGCTAAAAGATGGCTTAAAGAGATTCCAATTCTGCCTGACAGGTTCCCAGGCCTGGCTGCATTCTGTTGCCCCTGCCAAAAGGAGGTCACACACTCTCTGATTGAATTACTAGGGGACTGCAAGAAACTAAACAAAGGGCCCAGGCAGATGGTTTATTGGGGGGATCATGAATGGCTTCCTTTTGAACAAAGCCCTTCCTTGACTCAGGCAGATGTTATATTGGGGGCGTCGTAAAAGTGGCTTTCTCTTGGCAGAAACGGGGAGGGGCAGCCCCCTCTGAGGACAGGCTGAGCTTAAAGAAAGTGGATAGACTGGTTTCTCCACCATGTGACCTGGGAAGACACACCCCTGTTGGCCAGAATATGATTTTAAGAAAGATGTATAACTCATGGTGCGGACTTGTCAAAATTATCTAAATGATACCATAATTCTTGTGATTTTTCTGCCCACAGTTTAAGAGGTTTTAGGACCCGGTGGTATGATCTGGGGGTTTACGAGCGGAAAAGAGGTTGTTACTCTAAATGTATGCAGGTTAAAAATCTGACACTTCCTTATCTAAATGCCCACATGCCTTGCACACAATTGTATAAATTTGGAGAAAAATCCGATATGGGGAAAGCTACTAAAAAGCGCAAAAAGTTACCATTTCTTTACCCAAGCTCCTAGAAACGCCAGGGTCAGAACAGTGCCTCCCATCAGTAATGCATGATGTGTGTATGCAATGACAAACAACTGTGTATCTGTGGAATATGTATTTGGGTCAAATATAGATTCATGTGCAATTTGACAGGGGAGTGTCCTTTCTGCAGGCCATAAAACAGCATCACCATGACTCACATTTCCTTTCCCCTATCAAGGAAGAGAGAAAAGCTTGACCAATGATCAGTTGAGAGAGGGGCTGGCTTAGTGATGCTGCGCACACACCCACTTTCAAAAGACATAAAAAGAGCCAGTGGAAGCTAGAGAGGAGATTCAAATCCAGTTGCTGCGGAGCGTTTTGCCGGACCACACAACATCCAGAAGATACCAGTTCCAGACTGACTCCAGCTACATACTCCAGAACCTAGAACCTATCCTTTAGAACCTAATCAGAGGCCTAAAACCACAAGCTGAGTTCTCTGCAGCAGGCCTCAAATCACTGCAAGCTACTCACAGCCGGGTGAGCTGTTTGAATCCCTTGCCAAGAACTTTTGCCAGGACCAGTGCAGAGATCCAGGAGCCGTGCAGAGACCACTGTATCCGGACAGACCAGACCAGCGCCAGACCCGACCAGACCAGACCGTGCAGAACCGCAGACCCAGAGACCAGATCGCTGTGAAGTGCTGCTAGCCTGATTGATCAGATCCGTGACGAGACCCAGTCCTTCCAAATATATTGTGAGTACAGCTAGGACGGGGTAAAACCAAATCTCTTAGTTTAAAGTAATATAATTCAATCTAGTTAACCTAAGTAGAACTGCCTCCTAACTGTCACCTGTCATTTGTAAAGCTGCACCACTGTCATTTGTCAATTCTGCAGCTGCAAGCTGTCACCTGTCATTTTGCGTTTACTTTAAATCCGAAAAATGACCTTTACAAAATACTTTTTCCGCAATCCTGATTCACGCACTCGCGAATTTTACCGCGATTTGTGATTTGGTTAAAAATCCAGCCACGTGTAACCATCAGCAGTCATTTCTTTCCTTGCTAAAAATTCGTTTGCCTCTTAATCACCATCTCTGAATCATTGCTAAAGTGAGCCTGAACTCATCCCAAGTATCTCTCACTCACCCTGATCCTCCTAAAGGGAATTAAAAGCATTTTCAGCATATTTCTCACTTCATTGCCACCACATTCAAAGCACTTGGGCTTATGTTTTAAAACTCATACCGGTTTTCTCTAAGCTTGCTGGGGGGAACTGAATTTCGTATTGTATTTGATTGCATTCCTGAGAACTGTGTGCTCCTCTTTCCATCTACTTCCATGAATTACCAGAGAAAAAGTGATTATATTATCTTTTCCTAAAATCATCTCAAGTATTTCTGTACTGACTTTTATTCCTCATTGCTTTTCCCTTGAAATCGTAAAAGTATTTTTGCTACTTGATCCATCCTATACTAACTCCTCATTGATTATAAAGAAGTGTGCGAGTGTCAGATTACCCATTGTTGATTAACATTATATTTATAAGGGCGATATCGATTATTAATTTATTATAAAAGCATGGTATCTATATTTTGTCTTATTTCTCAAACCTTTTAAACTTGCAAAACAGAACTACTTCTTGGCTCAGTGGGGTCAGGGGGATTCTAAGAGAGGGGTGTTATATAGGGGTAGTCATCCAGAACTCTTGAACTGGACATAAAGATATAGCAATAAGGGTTTCCATTCATTATCCCAGACTAGGCATTGACTTAGCTGTAGTGTTGAATTGAATCTTCTTACAGTCCAATCATCAATGTGGTCAAACCCTACCTGTCAACTAAAAACTGCCTCACAACAGCCAGGGCTACCATTGGGGCCAAAGTGGACTACTGTAATGCCCTTTTCTTGGGAACCTCCACTAAAAACCTCAACAGGTTACAAGTCACCCAAAACAATGCCCTCAGAGCTGCACCTGAACATCCCTAAAAGGGAACTTCTCTCACAGGCTAGAAGAGATGTGCACTGGCTGCCAGTCAAAGAGCACATTCTATTTAAAACCATGGCCATCACACACAAGTGCCTCTCTCGCACTTCCCTCTAACTATCTGAAAAAATAATACCAGTCACCTCCTCCAGACCCATTCAAGCTCATCACTCCAACCAGATCTACGTCCCCACTTTCAAAAGAGCTAAAGCGGGAGGCTCCAGCTTCCAACATCTAGCACCAAAAAAGTGGAATGCTTTGCCCACATCACTCGGAAATGAAGCCTAATACACCGTCTTCCGTAAAGCTCTTAAGACCAAACTCTTCAACTAATACATTCGCGCTAGACCCCCCAGCACGCCAATTGAACTGTAGTTTAAAATATATCTAAGAAGTGGCTGTGTGGCTGACTTAGTTCCCCTGTAACCATGGAACCTGTGCCAAACACACGACTACTGTCACTGTAAGTCAAATGTCTTTTTTCAGTGTTTTCTCCCCTTGCATTGAAGTCATCCCACTGCTGTAGCCACCACGATCTGGTTCCACTGTAACCAAGGAACAATTGGCTAACCGCATCATGTAATTGTAACTCTCACTGTAGTTTTTAACCGTGATTGTTTGTCCTCATTATCAGTATTCTGTACTCCTCTCGCAACTAAGTAAGCCTACTGTAACAGTGCCACGATGCCTAAGGGCCGCTTTGTGAGCTTTATAAATGTAAATAAATAAATACATATACTGTACAGATTAATAAATCATTCAACAATAAAACATTCTTGCCGTTAATTAGTGGAAAAGACCTAAGTGTCCCTCTCTTCGGGGGAATACCAATAGAACATGCTACTTGCTACGACTATTTAGGGATCAGATTCGATAGTAAGGGATTGTGGGAAAAAGAGCTAGAGAAATCTCACCCTACTCTTGAGAGATTATGCAATGCACTTTCGAGATTTACTCATGGACATGGTAATGGTGCTGTTAGTCCCTCTATGAGTTTATGTTAAGCACAGGAATGCTCTTCATCAAATTTGGTGATGCGTTATCGGGCTATGCAAATACAACGACATTATCAATAATTGAAAATAAGTTCATAAAGGGGCTATTAGGACTTCCCAACAGTACACCAAATTTACCACTCCAAATTTAACTTCATCTGAAAGAAATAACTCATGATACAAACCTTAAACCTGTCTTGTATCAGCCTTATTGTGTTCCTTTCTAGTACCGCAGTGCTGCACATCCTCATCCAGGATGGGAGCTTGAAACTACCCTGGTGCAAACATGTCAAGTCCCTGCTATAAAACCTAGACCTTATTGAGCTGTGGGTGAACACTACCAGTACAAACCCTAGCACTAAGGAACGGGTAAAGAAGGAGTATGCCATAGGGTATATAATTAACAAATTGATAACTGCCAAACAATCCATGTTACGCCATGAATATTGGCTGTGTAAAAATGCCCTGGGGTTTGAGAACTACCTGGACTTGGTTCGGCCAAAACTGGCCAACTCACTTTACATCAAGTTTGTCAGGTATCCTCCCGCTAAAAAAGAAATGGAGTGCGTCTGAATCTGATTTATGCACTTCATGTACATCGGTTAAAGAGGCACTTCAGCACTTTATACTTTTTTGTCCAGCATATAGTAGCTTGAGACTGTATTACTTGAAACCCTTGTTAATTCAACATGAGATTAGACCTGTTGCAGACGCAATCTATTTTTGCAAATGTACAGCAAACCACACCGTGACTGTAGCCGTTTCAAGTTTCATCCATAGAACCTGGTTAAAAAAGGAATCTATAAGGCAAGGCACATTCGTAGATAATGATACCAGGGCCTCACGTGACCTTCATTGGGTTTGATCTTGCGGTAGGATGTGTCCCTTTTATGCATTGAAATTTTTTTTTAGTAATCACAATGTTTTGATTCTTTCTATCTTTACTATGAAAATGATGTTGCTATTGTTTTAATCTACTGCGGAAAGACTTATGTTGAATAAAGCTTTGTGTGATCGATGGTGATGAAAAAGAGTAATGATGACATAAACAACATTATATCGCTTACAACTATAATGCAAATAAACATCATTCAAAGTCCAACATTCAAGCTAATTGTAGTCTATGTGAGACTCTTCGCATTGTGGGCAGGTACCCTTCTTCAGGAGAGGACCCCAAGCTCAAAAAAAGAAATGATAAATGTCCAAATATTTGCGCAAAAAGATGTGACATCAGTAGCAGACATTTATAGGTAATAGCTAAGGGAAGACAACTGGAAGCAGTGAGTTGTGGTGTAAATGTAAACATTGTTCAACATGAACCTGGAAGTATAGGCGAATTGCTCGGCAAACTTAATTAAACAGAAGAATTCACAACAGAAGACCTGTTGATGGAGAAGTTGTAGATTGCTGGCTTATGGCTCTACACATATAAACAACCAGGTGAAAAAGCCTCAGCATAGACTTGCGTGATGGCCTGCGGCGGAACTCTTAATAGCTGCAGTGGACTGTATGGGTTCAATGAAAGCTGGAAAGCAGCTACTCCTGCAATAGCACAAACGGCCATATTGCTAAGGGCACACTCATGATCCGAGGCTAATGCTGGGTGCGCCCCAAGAAAGCACTCACCAGACACCGGTAGAACTTGTCAGTGTGCCTCGATGTTAAAGCACACGGAATGTAAATCTGTAAAAGGTGTCAATAAGTCCCGCCACCATTGGTACAAACATGCTTTCCTTTAGCTGGTCCCGCACTATTTAAGGTTGAAATTCACCAGGTCTGGCATATTGCAAATAAACAAATTCCAACTCGCATAGGACTCCACAAAATGCACTGTTCTAAAAAAGCCACACAATACTTTTGGTCAAAATGATAAGGGAAAAACTAAGCTCACCCCACCCCCCCTCGTACACCCTGCAAAATTAACCAAAATCTTACTGAATATCATGTGCGTTCTCAGGCTGAAACCATGACAGGAATATCGCAGCAGGATTTCTTAACCCACCTCTCAATCCATATACACACGTACATAGTTGCATAATTAACTTCCTTTAAGTTAAACTCCTTCAAATTGCATTGCAGACTGGTCCCACGTCACTGCCGCGATACACAGTACCCATCTGAGCTCCAAGATATCTGTGTGGCTTCTCCGCGTGCACAAAGCGACTCATGTTCGCAGAGCGCGCTAGAGACAGAGTCAAAAGAGAGAGAGTGACAGAGAAGAGCAGAGCGAGAGAGAGACAGAGAGGGAGACAGGGAGCTAAAGAGAGCTCAGAAAAAAGGGGATGGCGAGAATGCATGCTGGACCCTCCATTTAAATCAGGGGAGGACACGCACCGCCCACGCAGGCCACATGCCACCACTCCTAAAGGGTACTTGGATAGATGTGGACAACCAAGAAGATGCCCAAGGACAGGAAAAGTAACGGAAATGAGCTAGATACACAAGCCACTAGAGCCATACAAAGAGAGCCCCGACTACGCAGCAAGCCTGCTAACTAGACATCAGGTCAGAGCACCAAACACATAGGATGGCCGTGGAGGTTGGTTGCAGAAACGCGTAGACAAAGTGGTAAGAAATCGACAAACGCTTGAAAACCATTATAACCATACTTTAAAAATGTCAACTTCCCACATACTCAAAATATAGAAACACACACAACCACCTCTCTGCACTGCAATCCGCACACTCTTCATCACATTGCAACAACAAACTAACAACACATAACCCGCCACAAGAGCACATGGGAGTTCTGGCACCGATCGAAAAGTGCACTTAAGCTCAGCGAACGGTGCAAACCGAACTGAAGCGACCAACAGAACATCACAACTCTCACTTTCCTTTCCCCACTACACCCTACTAACCCCCAGCCCCCTCTTGACCCCCTCCTTTTCAGATCTGCCAGAGTGCCTGGGTACCACTGCAGTGGTGGCGGCGCTCGGTGTAAATACCTTCAACATTTACATTAACATTAACATATGCTAAACTACAGCCAGTAAACAAATACAATTAAAAGCCTTCTTTCTTTATGTACTTTACCTTCTGGTTGGCCTTGTTTTATCCCGATGATTGCAATGCAAGCACAAACCCCAGAAGCTCGGTTTGACTTTGGGTATTACTCAATTGTTGACAAAATCTACTTCTTTGAGAAATTACATCAATTGGTGTCATTGGGTCTTAAAAAGCTGAACATCTTTAGCTATGAAAAGCATATTATCCAAATATACCCTACCCCCTCTCTTAGTGAAGGACCCAACAGAAGGGAAGAGAACGGTCAGACTGCCGCTCTGACCTTCTTTTACGGTGACAGAAGTCAGGACAGAGAGACCCACTTCTCTCTGGTTTATATGAACCTGCGTGTCTCTTGCCCGAAGGCTGTACCTACAAAAATGGATAGTTTCCATCGTCTAGTCCTGGTAAAGGAAAAAATAAACAATTGAAGTCTTTAATATCTATGATTGCTCGTCCCTCTTCTGTTTGTCTTGTAAACCAAAATATATTGTTTAAGGATTCCATTGTGTAACGTAAGACCTTGTCAATAGCACCCTTGCAAATTGGACTAAATCCCCCAGCTCATATGAGATCTATGGGAACATTTCAGGATGTGAGAATGAATGTTGGGAAGTGGGTGGCCCTTAATAAAAGGAACTATTCTGGGGACGGACGAAGGTAGAGAACATTCACAAAACAACAATTGCTCTTGCCATTCTTGACCAAATTCAGCCTTGGACTCCATCTCTACAGAGAAAGTTAGCATGCTTGCATATATACCACAATGAGTGGAGGGAATGCCTACCCACAGTACTACAGAAGAAATGGTGGAATGGGTGGGCTATGCACTGCTCCTTCTGTTGTAGAAAACTGTCAGCAGATGGCACGCCTACTTCTCTAAACTGGCAGATTCCACCCAATAAGTGAGATGGGGAGAGTCAAAGCATGCAGAAATCTTAGCCAGTTAAGAGGTTGGAATACTCAGTGTGCTTGAATTGTCTGAAAATCCCAGAATTGCAGCAAACGGAGCTCATGCAATATCCTTGTTCCTCCTAATTGGCAACATTTTGGGGTGGTTAGAGCCCCCCAATGAGGAAAGATCGGCAATCTGATTGGGAAGGTTTTGATGGCACAGCACAGTCTTTATGTGCAGTGTCAAAAGGATGATCCATCGACAAAATCATCCACTTCAACTTTCAGAGACGAATATTCTCTAATCGCTGACCACTCACTCATTCGCTGTCTAGCTTGGGCACTGGCAGTCGACTTAAGGGACTCATCAGAAGTTTGGCAGTATCCAAGTGGTAAATCTGCCAGAATATCGCCAACGCAAATAGCCTTACTGCAACTCGGTCTGGCGCTTTTAGCGCTGGATTCCGAGTTGTGGTAAGGCTGTTACTCTCCATTTTGTCAAGAGTCCATAGTACTCTATGGAGCAGTATCAGTGCTATTACCACGGGCGCTAATAGCGCCGCAGTAATACCACTGAAAATAAGTGGAAAGTGCCCAGATTTACCTTCAGAGGTAAATCTGCCAATTTCCGCCCAAACTCGGGATTGGGCAGAGTGGTAATGCAGCAGTAACAGCATTACCACTGCATTTCTAACGCTCCGCTCAACCCCTGATGAGGCCCTTACACTTTACACTTTGCCACCATCTCCGGTTTGCCTCACGAGCATCTTGTGCCCATTCACTTGAGTTTGGAGTTATAAGACTGTAGTTACGGAGGAAATTGGTAGAGAAACAAGACCATGTGATGTGGCCTACCCCACCATGGAGGGCCAGAGAAAAGGAGGAAAGTTTCTAGTGAAGAAGATGGGCCACTAGAGAACATGTCCCTACAGAACTGCCCAGCCAGAGCTAGAGCAAGAGGAGAAGCTGTAAAAACACTAGTGTAAAAGTATATTTTGCATGAATACCGCCTGATAGTAAACATTGGCCTAAGCACATTCGCATTACACTGTAAATCGCATTTGAATGAACCTGAAATAGGCCGACTACGCCACCATTTTAAGTTATCCACCATTATGATTAACTCCTGTTTTCTGTCCCATGTTAGAATTTGTGTTTTCCCTCCAGCAGAGCAAAATTAACTTTGTACTGTGTCAACGTAGATAAGCATGCTGAAACTGCTAAGGTGGATTGTTTGTCCTCCACCAAGGAAACCTTGGAGCTAAACAAGAGCCATGCTAATCAGTAATTTAGAGGCCATCTGTACCAACAGTGTCTTCCCCATTCAAATAGCGAAACAGAATGATAAATAGCTGAACATGTGTGTTTGCAGAAATCTTTGTTTTCGCTCCTTGAAACTAAGCTGACTTTAAACTTAAGAACAAATGGTAGACACATATAAATAAATGAAATAAGGACTGTTACCTTTGTGTCCAATGTTTGAAAAACATATGAAGTGTTTAACAGAAAACAACCAGCTATTCAAGGATGTTTTAACATGTATTAGTTTTGTGAAAAGGCTATGTGCCCTAGGTAAACGTGTTACGGGAATAGGGGCTGTACGATGTGTCCAGGATTGTGAGAAAACTGTATAAATACTCATGTTTTTGAAATGTCCAGCACTCTCTCATCTCACGGTGTCTGCTTGCACACATTGCGGGGTGTTGAGAGCCAGACAGCTGTTCTGCTAAAATAAAGTGTACATGTACCTTAGTACTCATGACTGGCGTAGTTCTATTATGTGGTATTAAACCTCAATATTCTTTTAATCTTTCACCAGGAGTGGGACTGACTTGCCAGATGTTGAATAGTGGCCCTGTCAGCAGCAGCAGGACGAGAACAAACTGACCCAACGAAGGAGGGAGAGCATGACATTGCCGCCGCAGGTCCAGAGTTTGGAGCAGAGACGGTACGCCAGATAAAGCTCAACAACTAGTGCATCTCGAGCCAACATAGGCATATGAGAAGCAGACACAGAGGGCAGAGCGGTGACTCATGCGGTGACTCACGCAACCCTCTATCATGAGAATCAATCCTGTTGTATTTGGGTATCCAGGAATGTTCTGTGCTTGTACTTTGCAACAATTGTTTAACTGCACTCCCCACTTAAGTTACACCATCTCACATTCCTTTCCGCTACCAGTTAGTCTCCCATCCCACTTCCCTGCCTCACGCTTTGAGACAGGATTGTTGTAATTTGGCCCAAAATAAAACACTAATATAAAAAACATTTTAAAAGAGGCAGAGAGAGGCTCACGGATACCCTCTGATACAGAAGAGAGAGTGAGACACCAAAAAAGCAACACGCTAAAGGGGGCACCTCCAAGTATAGAGCCAGTAACCCCAGGGTCGAGATGAACAAAGGGAATGACACACATTTCTGGAATGAGGAGCAAAAGTTCTTGGAGTGAACTTAGAAGCGGAAAAGGAGAGGAAAAGGAATAGTGTCTGCTGTAACTTGGAGGATGAGTTCCTAACGCTGGTGAACAAGCGATGAGAGGAGAAACATTGCATGCTGGAGCCGAAAGAGAATGTTCCTAAAACGTGTTGAGAGTTGAATTAAGAGGATTACTGCTTAATGAAGCCGAGATGGACCATTCCCAAAGCATATTGAGAGAGCGAATAACAGGATCAATGCTGAATGTGGGAACCAGGAGCACATCCAGAAACCCAATGAATATTGCCATAGAACATTGTGTGCTTTAAAGTAAAAGTCCCAGAGATATTTAAAAAACTGGCCACTAAACATAAATATTGCATCTTACGACTTAAAGAAGTTTATCGCTAGGAGAAAGTATTGCGTTCTGAGACCTGGAGTTAAACTTCCCAGAAACATTAAAGAAACTGATCACTTGGAGACAGATTGCCTGCTGGAACTTGAAGTCAAAAGAGACCAAATGCATTGGTCGGCAAGAGAAATATTGCATTTTGGCACTTAAGGTCAAAGTCCAAAAGACATTAAAGAGACTGACCCATAAGTGAAAGCTTGCATTTTTTTGTTTAAGGTAAAAGTTCCCAGCCGCATACAAAGAACCTTCAACCAGCGGACGTAAGTGACAAATGCAGAGAACTGATTTAGAGTTCCAGAACACCGGAGAACCTGTTTTACAAAGAAACTATATTTTGACCACAAGCGTATAGCTTACCTGGCGTATCTTTCCTCCCTGTCTCCCAGGCCTTCCCAGGCCATTACTTCCTCACCCTGCTCCGCCAATGTCATTCCCACTCCCTGGCCAGGCAACACCACTTCCTGCTAATGTGTCCCTGTGTTTTCATCTTCCCTCTCCTCCTTTACGACTCAATACCTCCTCTTGATATATCTTCTGCATTCCTACCACCTGCTCGTGATAGTCACCTCCTCCTCCTCCTCCTTATCCTGATGCCTGCCAGTTGGAAATCATTCCCTTGAAGGCTGCCTATCCATGATGCACCATCAGTCCCCTTACTTTCCTCATTGTCATGTTGCCAATTCTCCATGTAACTGTTGCTCTCCATCTGAAGAACGTACATCTGTTCATAGCATATATGTGATAGAATGCTGCAGATCCGCTCTATGTAGGGCTGCAGCTACAAAGACAAATATCCTTTCACAGTCACCTTGGATCTGGGAAAGTATCAACCTAACTTCAAATTCACTTCAATTATTTGTTACAAAACGCCTACATGATGTCAAACCTGGCTTGTCAGCGCAAGTATGGTCACTATTGCTACCTTTAAATCCTGGAATTCCCATTCACTTGAATAAGGCAAAACAAATAATCTTCACCTTTCTTGCATCACTCTCTCAGACACTTTGCTCTATCAGGCACTTAGTTCCACTTTGCTAACTCGGTTCTGGCACACACGACTGCCTCCTGACAGTTCTTGTTCTAGGTGGATAGACTTCTCAATAAACCTACACTTTTCCTTTCCATGTTCTAGATTAGCATCTCACAGAGCATTCCATAACAATGGCAATTTACTATCATGTTTGCTAACAGACTCTCCACATGTGAGAATGTCATCCTAGAAAAAAAAACATTTCTTTACCAAAAGGAATTGTCATTTCCATGTGAAAAACAGCTGTTGCTTGCTCCAGGCCAAATATTTATTTCTTTATTAAATTTATATAGCGCGCAAACAGCCCAAGGGCATTGAGGTTTTCTTTAAGTGAAATGCATTACCAGGTGTAATAAAGGTATCATGTCCCTTGGATTTGAGATGCAACACAACCTGGTTGAGAGAAGATGTCAAGTCTAAAGTGCTAAAAACCTTGACCAGTTCTCCTCTCTATGGTATTGGAAACATTTCAACAATCACCCATTCATTCACTACAAAATCAACACATACCCTGATCTGTGCAGATACCTTATTTTCACTGACCATAGTATAAGCCCATTCTGTGGCTTCCACATATTCAGTTACTCTTTCATCCCAGAGCGGTTAAAGTTCACCTGTGGCTTCTTGCATTATGCTGATCACTACATTGTACACTGTAACAGCCAACCAAACCTCTCCACCATGCCAACTTATCTGATGTGGAAATCATTTGAGACAACCCATCCTCCTTGGGAAAGCCTATGGATACTATTCTTTTCACAAAATACTTCACATTTCACTTGCATTTATGAAATTAGCTTGCTATTGGGCAGTAGGATTCAGGATAACATCTGGTGCTTTTTACTCTCCCAACCAAGCCACATTTCCTTAAAACATGAACATTGACATCAGTAGTATGGGATTTTCACCATATCTTCCAGCAAGCATTCTAGCCCCACTCCCCTTTCCTTAAAATGCTTTGTTGATACTTACTCCTCAATTAAAGTGCAATCCAATGCGGAGACAATCAGCATTGAAGTTTCTATCCATTAACACGAATCACCGATTTTAGGTGACCACCGCAAAGATGTATTGCGGGCTTGCAGGCACTCATTTTGTAACACTGACTTGTAATGCCAAACTGGTAGCTTACTGGGACAATCAAACTAGGTGCTTATTCTGATTGTCAAACTGGGATCCAACAAAGAATGCCAAAGTGGGATCTTATTGCAAATGTCAAACCGGGAATGCACTGAGAATGTGAAGTACACTGTGTGTCCTGTCATTTTGTATGAAAGATATGCCACTTGGGACATGGAAGGTGTGGGTAGGAAAGGGAAGCATTGCATAGGTGGATATAAGAAAATGGGAAATTGAAATCAGTGGCATGCACATTACCACATCCAGGGCGTGTACATTCTATTCAATAATACACAGTCCTAGGCAAGAACACTGAAGGCTACCTCTGGGAATTCCTTCTTCACAACCTCTCACTAATTGCACAATTTTTCTCTACAGAACAGCAGTTCACTGTGGTGAGCCACACCATCTGGGGTAGAACATCCGCCACATATTGATTCTGGGAAGTCTCACTGCCCTCCTTCAGGCACTTCTAGAGTGGACCACAATACATATGTAATAGAACCGTGGCCATCTTGGATTAGGATACAGGTAATTTTCCTTGGTAGGTCTGGTGGCCATTTTACATTAAGCACTACTTGCTTTCACCAGTAACACTGCTTTTGTGTCCCACAGATGGCTAGATTGTCAGAGTGACATGACATATATCGCTGGCTAATACTGCTTCTGCGCACTTGCTTCTTCTGGAAACCTGCTGTATTTATTTGTCTTCTTATGTTGAGCCCATTACCTAGCAGATTGTGCTCTGGCTCTTGAACTGCATTGCATGTGCTCTTCTAGCTGCAATTAACCTATGGCATGATTAATTTTTCATGGCCTGCCATATGTCATTATCAGGCATTTCTTCTTCAGTGTCATCTACATTTTCACAAATTGCAACATCTTCCAGATCTAGTACCGCACTGTACTCTCTTTCCCTCAAGGTTGCCTTCACATTGTGAGCTGAGTGCTCTTTGCAACCTGGGACTACGCTGGTCCAGGTGGATGAGTAACTTTGACATCCCAGCTTCTGTCACGGGCCTTAAAGGTGATGACCAGATGTGGGGGCTGCTTTTGCACCATGTGAGCCAGGATGTCCGTGACATAGTATTTGAACTGTTTGATGACGATACAGAAATATATGATGCGTTAAAGACCAATATGGGTGACTATGGGTCAACACTTTAAACCAAAGGTGAATGTAGACAATTATTACCCAGCAGAGACTTGGTCCTGACTTCCCATCCAATGAGGAGGGTCTGAACGGGGGTGTTACCACATGGTAAAACCCCTTCTCCGAGCGTCCTTAGAGCTAGAAGCTGCCATCTTCCCCCACCATATACTCGAGTAAGTGTTCACCTGCACCTCCGAATCCCCATCCTCCCACCAAACCACCCCCCTTTAGGCACATTTAGCCCCCCTCCGATCCCCATCCCACTTACCTTGCACTGCTGTCCTTGCGTGTCCCCGTCACACGACTAGACACCATGGAAAGTGAGAAGGGACTATGTGTAGCTCCCTTCGCCACGATCCATGGCAGCCATCTTATTTTGTAGTTTTTTTAAAGGTGAGAAACAGTGAACACGTAATTTCTCAACTTTAAAAAACACTATTACTACCGCTGTACAATGTGCCGGGTCACAAATAGCAATATTACCCTCGCGGGCGGGGTGGGGGGGGATTACTGGGCAGGTGATGCTCTGGACTATCATTAAAGCCCTCCCTACACTCGAGCTTTCTAACTGGCCACCGGGCCCACAGCCGGGGTAAGGCCCCCACTCAGGTAATATTGCTTAATGAGCATTACATTTCACATCTCTCTATACAGAATAAGGGTGAAACAATGGATGCTTTTATCATGAGATTCAATGCTCACGTCAAATACTATGACATTCATGTATATTTCAGCAATGATGCTCTCAATTCTTGTTACAGCAAGATGTGGGTCCTGTTCACAATCATTACAAAACTCGCATTAATTGACAGAAATCGTTGCCATGGCTATTGCCTCAACAACTGCATACTTCTAAGTGGAAATTATGGAGCATGAAAGACAGAACTGTGTCCCTGAGAAAGTAATTGGAAAGCCAAAGGAGTTATATGTCGATTAGTGCAGTACCAAATGGGGTTGCTTTCCATTACAGCCACGGTTTCCTGTGTGAACTGGAATGCCCACCGCTACACCGAACCTTCAAATCCTATGGAAAGGAGAATCCTTTTCTCAATATATGTCAGGCATTCGGAGACACACTATGCCTGATAGTGGGTGGTGGGATTGTTTATCAGGTGCATAATTACTCAAGATTTGGAGTGGTCCTGCAATGGAAAAGAGTCTAATGCTCTGGCATGTCAATTTCTCATTGACATTGAAGACACGGTTAACTTGACGGGTGAATCTGCCAATCTCAATATGACAAACAGTGCCACCTTATGTCAGACTAACCCCGATCGAATCACCTAAGGGTCCAAAAAAGGCACTTCAATGCAAAGGCAAATTCCTTGCCAAACATTGGAACAAAGAACGTGAAGGAAATTCACAATGTGTGTTCTAAGCAATGAAGTTGACAATGGGCTTCCTGTCACATTCATACCATGAATATGAATGGGTCTGACTCATGTTAAAACAGACTAGTGACATGCCAGCAATGAAATGGATCGCCATTTGCTGAGAAAATATTTCCAACGTTATTTAAAGGACTTGGAAATCTGATGGGATGCTTTAATTATTGATTTGCATTTTTAAAGCGCTCACACACCCCAGGGGCATCGAGGCACTGTTACAGAATTTTTTGTTGTTGTCTTAGTTGCATATTTATAATGCGCTTAAATACCTAGAGGTTTCTAAGCGCGGATCAGGGGATCGAACCTGTGTTGCTTCATGTCGTTTTGCTTCCAAGGCGAGCACGTTGCCACTGAGCTATCCTCCCGGGCCAGAACAAGATTCACATCAACCAGTCTCTGAAACACATTGCTGAACATTTTAGTGGCCTACCGTTCAATCTTCAAGAGCAATAATAAGCTAAACTACAATCTTTTCTCTAACAAGACATGACTGAGGCCACCAGCAGTCGCACTGACAGCACAAACGCAGGATTTCGATGGGACAGTGTGCATATGTGTCGACATGCGGCTATCAAATCAAGCCATTAAGAGGCGAATGTCATGTTCCCCGAATCATCAACTAGAATGGCACCAAGCTTCTTCATACAGAAAGGCTTCTGCAACACATAATGGTCTCTCCAGATGCAAATGAATGACGTATGGGGTGTTCTCAGGTGCTGAAGTGTTTCAGGAGTCAGTGTGTAATCATTCAACGGTTCTAGGTCAAAGTTTCAAATGCAAAGGATCGAATGACCAAAGGGTCTAATCAAAAGGACGGAAAATCAAAGGGTCACATTTTTTATTTTATTTAAAAAAACATTTTTTGGGGGAACCCCCACAGACGTCCTTTTTTGTGGTAAAAAACACTTTTTTTCCAAAACGGAAACCCAAAAAAAAAATATTTAAAAAAATAAAATCGACCCTTTGGTTTTAGGTCAAATTGGGCCTCATTACGACCCAGGCGGTAAGTTACCGCCTGGGCCGTGACTTTACCACCATGGCGTAAACTACGTTTACGCCATGGTGGTTGGCTGACTTACCGCCCCATTCCGAGGTTGGCGGGGCGGTAAGTCCCAAATCCCCATTTACCCTTCCCCATTCCCATTTTTGCCCCATAGGGCATAATGGGAGTGGGGAAGGCGTTAATTACGCCACCGTAAATTACGGTGGCGTAATTAACTCCATGGTCCCTTAGCGCCATGGATTTTAACACCTGCTAAAAGCAGGTGTTAAATCCGCCATGGCGCTAAGGGACCTCGTACTCAGGCGGTAAGGGTCGGCGCTGTTTACGCCGGCGTAAACCCCTTACCGCCTGAGTCGTAATGAGGCCCATTGACTCTCACCTTTGGCATTCGATCCTTTTGAATTTGGTACTTTAACTGGACACCCAGTGAACACATTTGAAACGTTCTCAACTGCAGCAAGGGCATCCTAATGTTCAGCATGGCCCTGGCGGTTCATGATGACACACTAAGGAGGGTATGCATCGCACTAGAAAATGTGTAACTCACAATCAACCAAACAATTCAACAAACCAACACTAACATTATATGGTGGTGTTTTCGAAATGGGTCATGCAGGCAAACCCTAACAAAGTTTGTGTGCGCTCCTCATTACTTTCCTCTTCGCATTTGGCTCCACTGTGCACCTCTCTGGGCATGGCCAACTGCAGTGCTTATGCAGGAATTTGCTCCCAGTATTGTCCTTCTTTGGCATTTTACTAAACCTAGGCAAGCATTTCTGTAGTCAGTGCAGTGCCAGGAAGCTTTTAAAATCATCAGTGACAGGTGCTGAATGCACTGCATATTTTGAATTTGACCTGTGTACTGCACTAACAATGGGTGAGAGTCTGGAAGGTCCTGATGCGACCATCACTCAACATGAACCTGTGTAAGATTCTCCAAGTAAAATTGACTCCTTTACCAGGAGAATTGTGGCGAGGCCAAAAATGCATATTCCGAAGCCTAGCAGCTGTTTGGTCATGTGAATAACACCATGGGCCTCATTACGACCCAGGCGCTAATGGGGTAACGGCGCCGTAAAAGGCTGCGGTGCCGTTAACCTAGTAGCGCCTAGTTACGAGGTCCCTTTGCGGGACCCGACCTTAACGGCTGGTGTAGACCAGCCGTTAAAGTAGGGACCCGCAAAGGGACCTTGGTGCTAATTACGGTGCAGCAATTTGCGGCACCGTACTTAGTGCCTTCCCCATTCCCATTGAGCCCTATGGGGCAAAAATGGGAATGGGGAAGGGCAATGGAGGAAGGGGGAATTACCGCCCCACCAACCTTGTAATGGGGTTGTAATTCCCCCTTTCTCCATGGCAGAGTCGGTAACTTACCGGCATGGACCATGGTGCTAATAGCACCATGGTCTTCCGCTAGGGTCGTAATGAGGCCCCATGTCTTGCTCCATACACAAGCATTCATGCTTGTCACTGACTACCATACACGGGAACCTGAGTGCCAAAATGGCCCCTCACTTAAAGGGAGGCTGCATCTGCAGGACTGCATATCTACTATATATTATTACAAATTGTCCACACACCAGGTAAAGTACACAATCCAGCGTACTTCTTCTTGAGCTATTCAGTTGCACCCAGTGCTCCAGACAGGATTTTGAAGTGGGAGTATTTTACACCCTGTTTTTTAAAGTTGGGAATAAAATGGGGACTAACAAAGTAACTCCCATTCCTAATGGGAGTATTTTTTAGGCGAGTACAAATATATTTTAACTGTGATATTTTTGTAATAAATTCATGGAGCTGTGTGGGTGAAAACAGGTGGACAGGCACATTATGCATCGATGCCCCCCTTTTTTATGAATATTTGGGGAGTAAGCATGCCTGATAGACCCCTTTTCTGTAGGACTGCTTGCACCTGATATGAGTGCCGCCTCAATGGCTGAAGCATACATCAATGACATAGTTCTAGAGGATACATTCACATCTTCTTATAGGAATCCCATCGTCGAACTTCTGATTCACTCGCACTGGTGACGACAAGCACTTGAAATGGGAAGCAAACTGGTGGAAGGTAACTCAGATGACCTACAATCTCAAGAAATCATTCTATTTGAACTTTCACACATACAGGAGTATGTTGTGTTGAGAAACAGCCACATATGTATTCCCACAGATCAGTTGCAATGCTTGGTAGACGTGTTCACAGGGGTTGCTGACGTGCTGCTGCTATGAAAAAGATCTCTGCTATATCGGAGCATTAATCGGTGTTTGTCTCCCGAGACTCTACAGATGCACTCTTCCTGGAGAGACGTCCAATGGGGACACAGGAGCTGGTGCTCCCAAGAAAACTCTGCTGTCCTGCCCGGCAGGTCTGACCCTGGTGGGCGGGACCGCACCCACCCGCAGAGTTGTATTGTGCCAGTATGGAAACAACGGTGCCCGTAGGAATCACAGAGGAAGTATCCATTGATTTATATGACTCCCTGATGTCAGCAAGTTAAATTGTTTTGGCCATGAACAAATATGTCAAGCTGCTAGTAGCCCCATCCAGAGTTGAGGCAGCCGGGATAGGGAGGTTAGTTACTTCGAGGAAGAATTAGTTGAACACGAATTTGACACATTTTTTTTTAACGAATTGGGCTGAAATTATTTGTGGGGGGTGGTATTTGTGCAAATAAAGATAGCAGGAAGTTGGAGGGGGGACAGCGGGGGTCTTTCCCTGCATATATTTGCAACTAAATTGAATTAAAGAAAAAAATAATAATATATCACACAATAGTATTCCACAATTATTTTCGATGTAGTCACATGGAACCGCAGCCATCATCCCAGTGCTTGATAGGATCTTCTCAAAGTAAGGCGATCCAAAGATTGTTAGGTCAGAGAATGGTCCACCATTCAATGTGTCAGTGTTCAAACAATTCTCTGATTGTTCTGGGTTCGGTCTGAAAAATTCACTGTGTTGTGGCATCAAGCATATGGATTGGTGAAACGGTTAATGGGAAAATTACAAGCAACGGTTCAGATATGTAGGCTGGTTTTCAGCGCAAGGCCTGTGTTAACCGCTGCGAGATTATCACAACACCCCATTAGCAGCTCTTAGACCTCATGTTTGGTAGCATTGGCATGAGAACATCAATTTATCATGGCAGACATTTTCGAAAAAGCAGCCAATCAACATTTCGTGTAGAACACAGTCACGGATGGATGTTTTTTGTGAAGAGGAGGACAGTATTAAATGGTGAGTTGACAGACATACCACTAAATGAAATGGAGCAGTGACTAATTTTCATTAGTGAAATACTTATCTTAGGCAACGACTAAATTGATTAGTTACTAATTCTCATTAGTACACCATTTATTTTAGCCAATTACACTAGTGACTACTATTCATATCCTTTTCTTTGTCATAGGTTTTGTAATCATTTAAATACCACTTCCACATAGAACATTTGGGAAAGTCTAAAAACTCACAGGCGAGACATAGATTTCCCTAATTTCTGTAATAAACTCTTTGTCATTGCATTAGCCCGTGATAGGTGATAAAAGTGACTCCCTATGTTTACCCTTGCCCACACAGGGCACTTTACCTTGACTATTAGGTGTAATAGAATAGAAGGAGCCCATTACTTTAACCTGTGCCTTTAACTCTACGGCTAAGAATAATAGCCCACACCTATTGTTGGGAAATTGCACTGGATTGACTTTGTGGTGAGGCAGAAATGAGTATTCCTTTTCTCTATTTCTTTCCTTTATCTTTTGTTTTGGCATCCGCATTGTTGAAAAAAGTGTAATAATAGCTATGCCACCATCCCTTTTAGCTCTTATAGAATTTTCTTGACTACTATGGATCCAATTGGCAAGAATGGTATATTATTTGAGTCAAGATACAAGGATTCCTCTTTGGGTAAGATTATTATCTGTTATATTACCTATATATATATGTATCTATACAGATAGAGAAAAATGGTGGATACATACATCTTGCGTCCTCTTTCTTTCACAGATTCATATACTCTCTGCGATAGCAGCATAGAAGAAATTTCAGGGAGTTACATTCCCCACTTCAACATTCTGATTGGAACTTTTAAACACACGAGGTGATTAACCAAGCCTACTATGCTTTACCTATGATGCTTTCATATGTATTTGTTATGAACATTGTGATAATCCACCGATGAGTCTTCTTGCATCAACTCTCTGTGATTAATTACTGATTTGGCCAAAGATTATGCCCCTGGTGAAGAGAATTGTTTCTCAAAACGCATTGGGCCCCGGTTCCCTATTTTTTGTTTGATGTGATTAACGACTTTACACAACTAAATTGGACGCCAAGAAGCTTTTGCTTACTTATCAAATGACTAATCACCAATGTTATATGACGTATAGAATTTCAGTAAATTATCTTGGTATACCTTAGATTGAACTGTTTCGCCTATTCAGGCCTCAGACAGTGTGCAGGGGATTGGAGTTGCCACATTTTGGGAACTTTACTTCTTGTGTGTTATTATGCAGTCGAGATGCTAGGACTGTTTCTTCTGCCCTGCACCTTGATATATATTTGGCTATTATTGAACTCAAGTTCTTAGACACCTCACTATACACCTTTCCTATTTCTTAGTATATATAGTGATTTGCCCTGTGTCATTCTTTCTCTTTAACATCATGTGTGCAAACAGATTCTCAGATTACTTGGGAGGCCCTGCAATTGAGACAGAGATACAGCTTTCAAAAGAAGATCATGAAGCATTATGCAGAGGTCTCCAACCTTTTGCTCTCCAGGTGTTTTGTATTCCCATGACCCCCGCACCATAGACTGTGCTGGGTAGGGCTGATGGGAGTTGTAGTCCAAAGCATCTGAAGAGCCAAAAGTTGCAGACCCCTGATTATTATGCTGATCATCGGTGCAGTGCAAATCCAGCAGTGATGGGTGACATTGTGTTGTCAAAGCAAATGACGATGCACAAAGCTATTCCAGCATTTAAATACTAACCTTCATCTGTCACCCACACGACATAATCCAATGTTCTGGCCAGAAGGATGGAATTACAGACAGCATTGCAACAAGAAATTCTTTGCTTTTAAGAATGTTTGATGACAACAACGGTGACCACTCAGAACAGCTCCCCTGGCAGGAGGACCGACACCATATGACACTGCTAATGGTGTCTCTTGGTCGAAGCCAAGTGAGATAAGGAGAACGTTCAGAGAAGGTGTCAGCGTACCGTCAAGCATGCTGAAAGATGGATTGAAAAGATGGACTAGATAAGAGTGATGTTTCTTTAAGTTCCAGGGAGATGTTTTGTTCTTGTCATTAAACATGGGAGTAAAGGATCTTGGGACAACAAGAAGTTGGACAGAAAAGGGAGGCAACCCATGAGTGGAAAATAAAAATAGAGCCCGTACACACAAGGGCAGAGCCCCCCTTAATGTGCCTTCAGTTCATAGTTGCTAAGCCGACGCCACAGACATGCGGTAAGTAGGGTGTTGGAGGGAGAGAAAAACCAAAATAAAACAGTACAGAGGGTGGGCTGAAGATGGCAGCGGGGGGGAGCCAGCCGTCAGGTGGGATGGAACACAGGCTTTCACAGACGGTTCAAGCTCGCATTCCTAGCCACCTGATTGGCTGGATCCCCCGCCAGGGTGCTACTGCTTGATATTGCAGGTTTATGATCAGAATATATATTTTAAAAATAGCTAATTTCACACTTTGTGTCCCTGTCAGGTATGTTGCTGCTAATAGGCAATCTACAATTACGATGCTCATGTACACCTTATTATAACTTCATTAAGTGTATTCAATAGCATAACTCCTCAGTACCTTGCGCATTTCAAACATTCTCATTGTGGTGTGCACATGGCCCAGGAGATTGCATGTACAAGGACTCTTTAAAGCTTCCAGACGGAGGCATAACACTATCTAGGTTCCAAGAGATAATATGTTGCAGGTTTCATCCAACCTGCCTGGCAAACACTCCCCCCTGAACAGGAAGAGAATACTTAGAACTGTCATCACAACTCCTCCAGATACAGACGCCACACCACCCTGGCCAGAGATCAGTAACAGCTGGCCAAGGAACCGGGCCTGCTCCTCGTGGAAAGCTTATAAAGTAAAATACTGCTGCATCAGATCATCCTGAAAGACAAGCCCAATTATATTGCAGGGAGTCCTGTGAATGAAACAGAAATCTATGCAAAGTCCAGGCCTCTTTCTTATGCATGTATTAGTTAGTGTACAATGTAGAATGTGCACTCTGAAGAACTATTCCTAAAAGAAAACAGGCATTGGCAAATCCAACTGTTTGAGCTTTGCTAACAGGACATCCTTAGCTCGAACAAACATGACCTCAGGTCACAGGCAGCCAAACCAGCTAGGTGGTCTTCATGACACCACCCCTTCACATCAATGGCCCCGCCCACTCCCAGAGCCATTCAGTTGCATCCCACATCCAATACATCTATAGCAATATCTTTGGCTCCCTCTGCTTGGTGCTAAAGCACCACCCATCAGCCATAAATGATAGTATGCATTAAACAGCACCTCAGAACCACAATTGTGTGTCCTCACTAGGCGACAGTAAAGTACCATTTCTGAAAGAAACCATTTGGCAGCTCCAAAACAGCACCTGTGAGCGAAAAATGATAGTTGCATTAATGCACCACCTTTGAGCTAATATTATGTAGGCTCAATAGGTGATGCAAAAGCACTGCATATGACCCTTGACCAATTGTAACAGTTTTCTTTTATAACACGCTTAATACCAAAGAGGTTTCTAATCGCGGAACCAGGATTCAGACCTGTGTTGCTCCGCGTCGTCTTGTTTCTAAGACGAGCGCGTTGCCACTGAGCTATACGACTCGCCAATGGTCCAACTAAGTAGTCAAACGACATTGCCAACCCTTACTCTACACACACTATATCAATATTTGTTCCTCATTGTGGGACACTAATGGACAATCTGAGATCCAAAATTCAAAGCCTGCCACATCAACATCACCAAAGCATGAAAACCCCACTGCTGGAAGGTGTCTAAAAGGTATTTTCATCTATGGGGTTTGAAATGGTGACCTGTAGAACTGCTGACCTTGATCACATATGAAGGAAGTCATGGTAAGCTCATATTCAATTGCCTATTGTCATGTTTTGATTGATTGTGTTTGCCATCAAACAATGAGATAGATGTGATGAAGTCCACTAGCCATCTGAAAAAGTAAGGTTCAGGGTGGCATGTGCTGGAGGGTATGCTGTGGTTACATTGACCTTTCTTAGGTTGACGTAAATTGCAACATTTTGTTTGTGTCAATTATGCTTCGATTGCGGCGCACTGGGGAAGGCGGGGGCAGGAGAAGGGGTGGAGCCCCCATAAAAGAAAGAAAAGGTGAGGTTGACCATGGTCGCACAAAAAGTGGAAACCACATTTACATCGACCAATCAGTGGTCAATGTAACTACGTAGAGCCATGTAAGAGATCAAAAGCTGTTTCACTGGGTGAAATATCCAAGGTCAATGACCAGTGTGCTCCAACTCTCCACATATTCCTATCCGGTGAAGCCTTCAATGCTGCTTGAAGGCTCCTACAGGTAATAACTTGTGCCAGTTTAAAAAAGCAAGAACGTTTTCTTGTATTACCATTATTTTTTTACCACAATCTTGTAATTTGTTCATTCTTGCTTCTCGATTTAGGTGGTTCCTTTTTCTCATCAGGCGAGCCCATGGTTTGTGGTGCTCCTCAGGGCTCGTCGCTCTCGCCACGATTAAACAATCTTTACATAAAACCATTGGCTGAATTGATAAGGCAAAGGGGATTTTTTCTTTTGAACTATGCAGAGGACGCCCACATCCTGGCTGTGCTTTCAAGTATTTGTGTTATGTGAGCAGGTAAACCTGGAGAATGTCCTACAGCAACTAAAGACTGGAAGGACAGAACCTCTGTAAAAATGCATCCGAGTAAGACATGCAATCAACACAGCACGGCACCCATGGGATTCCAGGCAGAGTCATTTGGAGAGTGTCCTCGGCCCTCTACAGCTGTGTGCAATCTTGGCTTAACCATAGACCCTGAACTGTCCATTGGCGCGCATGTATCCTGACTGATAACGTCACACTTTTAACATCTTCGAAAACGTAAAGAGTGACATCGGTTCCTACCCCTCCCACACACAGTTATGGCTGCAAATGCACTTATATCTTTGCTGGTTGACTTTGAAAGAAGCATTCATCAGTCTCACGGAGAATCACTTGGTGAATCTGCAGAGAGTTAAAAATGTTGTGGCTATGCCCATCTCAAAATCAACAAATATGAGCGCATATCACCAAGATTAGAATTGTAGCACTGGATAGCAGTAAAGAAGAGGGCGCTGTTTAAGGCCCTCTCCTTGTAACCGGAATACTAATCATCGGCAGCAAGTAAATCTCTATAAGCCAGACAGAGCCGTAAAACCACTGACTGGCAAGAACTTGAAGAACAGCAATTGGTGAGTCGTCCTTCGAATATCAGGCATCGGTCAATTGGAACTCACTCCCATTACAACTGTGATCTGAAAGCAACGTTTTAACATTTCTGAAAAAAACGTAACCTCAGTTATTTAGGGATGAATCCTGCTTTTTGTTTTTTTTTATCTTACTACAGTCTACTCTGCAGGGCTTTAACGCCTATAGATGATAATGGATCTCATTACGAGGTTGGAGGTTGTCCCTCCAATACCGGTACCGAGTCTGCCCTCATTCACTGGGGACTTACCGGTCTATTCCGACCTTTGCAGGACCGGTAAATCCCCATCGAAAGAGCCAATCCCCATTTCAGCCCCCATAGGGATCAATGGGAAGGGGGAAGGCGCTAATAACGCTACCACAAATTGCGGTACCGTTATTAGCTCTGAAGTCCCTTAACGGGCCCCATCCATAACGACTGGTAAAACCAGGCGTTAAGGAAGGGACCCGCTAAGGGACCTCGGAATAGGGCACAAAGGGATTACCGGCACCAATGTCCTTAACGATGCCCGGTATCCCTTTGCACCCACCTCGTAATGAGGCCCAATGTGTGCTTTACAAAACCCAATCGCAAATCACAAATCTTCGATCTTCTACCTGATACCAATATACACTTAAAGAGCTAATATTGTTTTTGTAAATTATAAACATGAACATTATGGGGCTGATTCATGGAATTTGTGCGCCGAAAAACAGGGATTTGTGCGCCATTCTGCCCGCAAATCCCCATTTGTTAAACAGGGATTTGCGGGCAGAATGGCACACAAATCCCCGTTTCTAGGCACACAAATTCCATGAATCATCCCCTTAACCTCTTTCTGAAGGAGAAATGTAAATATTACTGTGATCAATGGTGCAGTAAAATATCTTTTTGCTCTTTATTTTGAATTTGTAGTTTGCATCCATTGGGACAATATGTCTGAGATTAATTCTAAAATCCCTGAATGAATTAACATACATGAATTACTCCCAGAGATTGTAACCCTGTCGATCCAAACATATGGACTAGCCAATTATTTTCTATTTGGGGGCACAAAGCTATTAAGACACGTATGCTTGTCCTATTTCCATAGACATGCATAATAGCTCAGGAGTTAAGGAGTTAAGCAACATATAGTTAAATAGGCAATTTTGTCTTATGCCCAATTGTTATTCAGCTATATAGAAATAACTCCATATTGAACAGAATTCTTTCTCCGTCTATATTCTTTTTTGGCAAATATTACATTTGCTTCATCTAATGCCCATTGCCTCATTTCTTGTATCCATATTTGGGTAATAATATGAGGAGCAATATGCCAACAAATGACAAGAGCAATCTCAAGCAATACATTCAGTATTTAGAGCTCACCGGAGCCCTCCTTAACAATCTTTCTATACAGTTCATTGTCTTTCCAAGGGGATGCCTTCGCAGGCACTCCCACCTCAAGTGCTCTGAAGCTATGTACTTAGCATGTGTTGCTCAAATACATCTCAACAAATAAGAAACAAAATAGTCAGAGACATTGGCTGGGTAGTGTCTAAGCGGGCAAGGCCCACCTAAAATCAGGGATGTCATTTGGGGGCCACCAGGGGTCGCACCTGCGGCCCATGTGGTCTCTCTTGCTACCCCTAAAAAAAATTGTTTTTTTAAAAAAATGGAAGCTCCTGGGCTGTGGCCAGCGCCATGTGGCTCTTTGTTTCTGGAGAGGCTGGCTTTCTTGTTCAGGCCTCTTAAAAAAAATAGGGGGTTCTACAAGTGTAACACTTTGAACAGTGACCCTAAATTAGAAACAATAGGAATAACAAATAATTTGTCTTTCTGGAATTCTGTGCAATAATTGCTAGACTCATTAAAGTTTTATTTCAGGCTCACTTTAGTGGGTGCGTCGCAGATTTAGTCTGTTCTCAAACACCTCAAATGCACAATGCAGACAAAAACGTCCAAAGAGCATTTAGAGTAGAATAAGTATCAATTTCGGACTTCGATTTTGCTTTTCGCAAGTTGCAGTTATAGCATGTTTTTTTCTGCCATTGTCTCTGTTACGATCATCACAAGACATTCAATCTCGGTGTCCCCGGTCACTTGACAAAATCCTTGTGCCTAAAAGCCTGTTAACAGTGTAGAAATGTTTGACCATATCACATAACGTGGCAATTGATTTCATTGTGCTACAATTAATGCTTTGTTGTAATGTGTCTATCTTTCCTATCTCCATGGCATGCTGTTCAGGATATTTGTTTGCATGTATGAGGTAATGAGTGCCCAGAGTACAGGATGCCGTGTGAGTGCACGGCTTTCCCAGCGCTACTCTAAATTCTTTAATATACAGTTATGAACCCTCCCAATGGTATGTATTTTGCCAACCTCTGAGGCCTGAAAAGTTGATCAACACAGGCTTGACATGTGGCCAACTTTGCACCAGACCTGCAGATGGACTGACCTGCTGTTAAATCTCAGTTACCAGTTTAATGGTATACACTAAAGAGTGTAAATTGCTTTCTGACTTTGAGAACATTCAGATATGTAATTGCTCATTTTACTATAGCTGGTAAGATTGGTCTAGCCGGTAAGATAGATCAGTGCTTGCTGCTTCGATATGTGTGTGTGATCTGCAGGTTGCAGGTTCGAATCCCTGCAAAGCCAACTTAGCCTTTTGTCCTTCTGAGGTTTTATACATTAATACCAACACAGGCTGGGTGATATTGTATGTATATTTGTTCTACATAGTGCTGAACAGTAAGTGCTATATAATAACACATCATTATCATTTTGCCTTGGACGTCTGCTTGCATTCACAGTAATTTGGTACTATGGGCCTATACACGCTGATATTAATGATACATATGGTGATCCATTCTTGTATGAAATGTATATTACATTACAGTGATATCATAACCATATTTTTTGTAGTATACTTAGGAACAATGCTATGTGATGCCACTTCCTGTTTTGTTAAAGGGTGAAAGGTTGTGTTCCATCACTTCCCGTGATGTCACTTCAGGGAGGGGGTCAAATGACATCACTTGCAGTGATGTCATCAGGGGTCAAGGGTCATGTGATGTCACTTCTGCTACCCCTGGCATTTTGGTGAAATGACATCCCTGTCCAAAATCTGTACATCCCCCCTCAGCAGCGCTGTGAGGGCATTTACAGATGTTAATGTCACCGCAGTAGGCCCAACTACGTTAGCTTCAGCCCGTATTTCTTATTGATTCGGTGCATCGCTTGTGATGTCAGGAAAGCACGCTGAAAACACTCGCAGTGTACCAATTTTAAAGGATATTTTTAGACCCAATGGGTTATTCAAAAAGTCTTCAACTCTTGCCAATGTCTGTTTTCCATTTATTAAATTTCGCAGCAATCAAAATCACCTGTTGGGTGCACAGACTTTAGAAAGTGTGAAGAACAGTTTCCCATTCTGTGCCAGGCTAACTATAGCAATGGTTAAACGCCTATTACTGTCTGTTCGTTTTCCTCTGTCTTCTCTTTCTCTCCAGATGCAATTTTTCTTAATTCAACAACAAATCCCACGGGCATGTCCCTCTTACAATTCATATATGGCGATTGCACTGGAGGGGACAACGTCTGACTGCACTTTGAGCAAGATGCCTTTCCCCACCTCCTGTGCAATGTTCAACGTTTCCACCACATGGGGCAGAGGAAAAGTGTAAAACACACGCAATTAATGACTGTGGGTGGCATTTACAATGGATTGCAATCAGATCTCGTGCAAAGGTCAGGCAGATTGCTTGGGAGGAGTCCATTGTATTAATGGCAGCATGAGGATGCATGCAGTGTTAAACTAGGTGCTGTTTGGATTCAGAGCAGAGAAGCGTGAGGGACAAGGGTTCTGTCACCCCACTCTACCTAAAACAAAACGAAAATCCCATAGATAATGGAAGACAGTGTTAAGACAGGTGTAACACATATACACACCTGCATTCACACCTTTTTTGAGTATCTGCAGAACTTCAAAACGAGCCCCACAGTCTTTTGAAAAGGTTTTCAACCCAATGTGTCTGCCCTCGTCAAATATTCGTTGCAATCGCACCAGGGATTAGCTCCCCTAACCAGTCTGGATATCTCATGCATGCCAAGCTCTGCTGAATTGGCAGGGTAGGCATGTCCATCGTTTTGTACTTTTCTTTCTTCGTTGCCCTGGCCTAAACCTTTCTAAGTGCCCAGACATATTCTGGAAAACCAATAACTTCTGATCCAGTAGAGACAGCGGCATTCACTAAAGCCTCAGGCTTAATGAGCGATCTCTTTGATTTGGCTAACAGATCTTAAAGCATAATAGACCTGGGCAAACCACATTTAATAATAAAAGAAATTCTTCTATTATAGATTGTTTTATAGTCAGGGGTACTGCTTGCCCCTTGGTTTCAGATTTGTACATGGAGAAATGGTAAGAGAGTGATCACGATCCAGTAGTAACTGATTTCAGTTTGAAAGCCTCCTCTGTTCTTTTGGATGATCTAGTGAAAAGTACACCAGATACTGACAAAACACTAACACCGACAAAAATCTTAAGGGGTCTGCCCTTCATCTAGATACAGCCTTGACTACAATATAAGTTTTAGGCCGGTCTGAGATGGACATTTGTCTATCAGACGAGCAGGACGATAAGACGAAGGAGCTCCTGTTCCATAGACCTGTAAACTGAATGCAAGGTCTAAAAGCCTTGAGTAAGGCTTCAATGCCCTGCATACACGCCACAGCTCATTTTCATTCATTTGAATGGAGGAGAGGAGGGGCGTAGCTCAACTTGCGTTTCCACTGCCTCTCTTTCTCGGGCGCCATACAAATGCGCTAGCATTTGCGCCGGCATGCATTTTCATGCCGGCGCAAATGCTGGTGATCCCTATGGGTCTGCCAAAAGTATGCACCAGCGAACATGGCAAGGAGCATGTACAATTACAATTAAACCCTCCTCGACATGCTCGCATGTTGGGGAGGGTTTCATTTCATTTGGGAATACGGCTTACCATGCACGCATAACAGTGTTCCCAGTTGAAACTAAACCCTCTTCGACATGCCTCAATGTTGTGGCGGGTTACATTTTAATTGTGAGCACCGCTTGCCATGCGTGCATGGCAAGCGGTGCTCACAATGACAAGTAAACGCTGCCTTGGGTGCCAGCAAGCCAGGCAGAGTTTAGGCACTTTGCACTGTGGAGTGCAAATGGCATACATGCTTGTACGCCGCCTTTCACCCTTTATATTTGCACCCAAATGTGAAGGGCAAAAGGCGGCATACATGCTTGTACGGCGCCTTTTACCCTTTACATTTGCACCCGCAGTGCAAATGATGCAAATTTGACAGCAGGAGTCACCTACTAACATAACGGCTCCCTGCCGTTGAATTACGCACTTAATGGGAATTAGCCCCAAATGTTCTGCATTCGCCTCTTTGTTGAATAGGATAGCATCCTTATTTGTACAGTTCGTAAGAAAACGTCTGAACATAACTTTGCACAGGCCAAGTGGTTGGTTCTCGATGCTTGTCCCTCTGCAAAGGCTGATTTATTTTCTGCCCTTGAATCAGAAATTAGGGATTGATCTTCAATAGCACAGAGGGGCTCTCATTTTAACAGGCCTGTGAAAGGGCCAGGATTGATAGGATAGAATATTCATGGTCCAAATTAGACCATACTGCTGCTTCAAGAGACAAACAGAGGTTTTGAGAGCTGGTGCCTATATTTTCCCACAAGAGTGGATAGCACTTGCTTGCAAGGGGTTTATGATATTAGTGATAGTGATGTAATACCTATAAGCAATGAAACCGTCACTGATTGTCATAAATTAACAAGATTGGTGCTCAAATAAAGCACAAAAGAAATTGTAGCTGTGATCAAGTGTGAAGCAGCAAAATAAAGTGCACGGTATAATGATGTTCCTTTCAACATTTTTTATGCCAATCCAGACAATTCCTGGTTCAATCTGGTTCCATTTTCAAACTCTGACATGGGGCCTCATTACGACCCAGGCGGAAAACCATGGTGCTAGTAGTACCATGGTCCCCACGGTAACTTACCGACTCCGCCATGAAGAAAGGGGGAATTACCACCCCATTACAAGGTTGGCGGAGCGGTAATTCCCCCTTCCTCCATGGCCCTTCCCCATTCCCATTTTTGCCCCATAGGGCTCAATGGGAATGGGGAAGGCGCTAAGTACGGTACTGCAAATTGCGGTACCGTACTTAGCACCAAGGTCCCTTTGCGGGTCCCTACTTTAACGGCTGGTGTAGACCAGCTGTTAAGGTCGGGTCCCTCAAAGGGACCTCGTGGTAAGGCGCTAATGGGTTAACGGCGCCGCAGCCTTTTACGGCGCCGTTAACCCATTCGCGCCAGGGTCGTAATGAGGCCCATGGTGTTTTGTATTGGGCATCAAGGTTACAGATAACATGATAATTGCAGTTTTGTGGATAGACTGGCTTATATTGCTGTGGCCAGGTTGGTTCCATTTTCTGACTCTGGCATGGCATTTTTAATGGGCATCAATAATAAATCAAACATGATAAGTGTTGTTACATGGCTAGACTGACCTACATTGCTGCAACCAGTCTGATTATGGTTTCTACTGTGGCATGGCATTTTCTACTGGTCATCAAGGTTAAAGCAAGCATGTTAAGTGGTGTTATGTTGCTAGATAGGCCTGCATTTCTGAAGCCAGTATAGTTATGCTTTCTACCCATTGCATGGCATTTTTGTACTGGGCATCATGGGTGAACTGAACAGGATGAGTGTTATTACATGTCTAAAATGGCCAACATAATTGAAGTTAGTCTGGATATATTTTCGAACTGCGGCATAGTATACAGAATTGTTTACTGACAAAGCCAAAAGAAATATTCTTATTTGGTAATACTGACATGTATTTGTGTAGCCTGCATTGACATGTTTTTTATACTGGCATTTATTGTGGGCAAGTCATCATGAAAATAATTTCAAAAAGGCTCCTGTGCACTGTTAGTGACTTGCATCTAGTGGATTATTTTCTATGTTACTGTACACAACTGAATATAAACAGTGTGGCTTTTGAACCACTTTTTTATTACAGAAAGTATGCTGTAAAGGGCACCATTTTAACCCACTGTTTTAAAAATGTTCTCAGGGGGAGAACCTATGTCAACCCCATTTGTTTGGTCTAAGGCTCCCTCGCTATTGCTCACACATTTTCATGGAAATCATTTACTCTTCAGAAATTAAAAAATTCACCAGCTGCCACTGGCTATGGGTAGCTGCTGGCAGGGCTTGAATCTATAAACCTTTACAATGTGGAAGAGAGCACTTCCCTGAAAATGTCTCGAGAAATCAACAACTGCTTTGCTTCTCCTAGGTGCTGTAATGACACTTTTCTCAATCTGAGCCAAATATTTTATTGATTTTTTAAATTGTACCAACTGGCAATCAAAATTGTCCATGCCCTGCATTGTTTCCTCATTTTATATGAATGTTGAAACGCGTGAACTAGGAAGCCTAGTGAATTAACCTGTCTTTGGTTTGGTAATGTTCACAGTGAGACTTTTCTGAAGACATTTTGCAGAGAAAATGTTCATGTTAAACCACAAGCCACTAGGAGTCGTGGAAATATGAACATTTCCGAACTCTTAGCTAAGGACAACTCCCTCCAATTAGCTCAACGAAAAAGCAAGATCATTGATGTATCAGGAAACAAAAATGGGGCCACGATACATACTAACACCATTGATGACCATAAAAGGCTTGGTACATTCACAAGCACAGCCCCAAGATATTAAAAATGGTTGAAGTACAGGGATTTTATAGAATGTAATAGACATGATGGTATCATAACTTTGCTTAATAGAACCCCTAGATGAATATGTGGAGCTGCATCAAGGCAATTCGGAGATCTATGAAGCCTAGGTGAAGCGGCTAATCTTTTAAAGAAATAGATTTTTGCATCAACAATGAGAGAATAAAAGATTGGTCAATAGTTGAAGTCAATTTCCTAAAACCAGCCTGTAAGAGAGATAGTAAATTGTTTACTCCCCACCATGTTTTTATCCTCTTTAAAATTATTTTAGAAAATTATTTTGCCAATGAGTCAAAAAAGAAATAGGGTGGTAGTGTGTTAATGACTCCAATCAAGCATTCCCACTAAGTCAGTGCCTTGTCTGGGATTGCTCAAGGGAAGCCCTTATTTATATGTTTTTATGAAAAGTTATAATCTGGATGATGAACCCTTGTATAACGCCCCTCTCTTAGAATCCCCCTGACCCCACTGAGCCAAGAAGTAGGTTTGTTTTGCAAATTAAAAAGGTTTATTTGAAAAATTAAACAATAGATATATATCACACTTTTATAATAAATTAATATTTGATATCACACTTAGACATATGACAGTGATCAACAATGGATGATGTTATACTAGCACACTGGTTTAATTACTTAGGAGTAGTATAGAGGATAAGGTAGCTGAGAATGCTTTATGGTTTCAAGGAGATGCAAAGATGAATAAAAGGCAGTACAGAAATAAACTTCATATGATTTCAGCAAAAGATAATATGATCACTTTTTCTCTGACAATTCACTCCCCCTCTATGCAATGTAAGGAGATGGAAGTAACACACACAGTCTTCAGGAATACAATCACAGTACAATACGAATTCAGTCCCCCCCCAGCAAGCTTATAGCACCAAGGATGATTTTGAAACACAGGCGAAAGACTTTCAGGTGATTTGCAAGGGAGTGAAATATGCTAAAATTGATTTTAATTCCCTCTAGAGGTTCACGGTGAGTGAGAGATACTTTAAATCAGTTCAGGTCCACACTAACAATGATTAATGAGGGATTATCAGGTTGAAAACAGATTGCAGTAATGGAAGCAAATGACAGATCTTTCTACACGTGGTTGAAATGAAGCAAAATGTCAAATCGCGGCACTTTTTTTCGAGTGCGTCAAGCGCAATTACGGAGGCGCCATAAGGAGTAGCAATCGCGGCACTTTTTTTCAAGTGTGTCGAGCGCAATTACGGAGGGGCTATAAGGAGTAGCAAGTCAGTTTAAAGCTGGGAATCTTAGCTTTACAATAAAAGTTAAATTTCGTTCCTAGGATGCACGGTTCCAAAGATACAGACGATTTTGTAAAGGTAGTTTTTCAGAAATGAAATTACAGTTTTGGAATGACAGATGCACTTTGAAAGGTTTGAATCAACAGGAGGAACACACGATTTCTTATGATGCAGTTCTAAACAGGTTCAAATGTTTTGAATCAGATTATTTTAAGCTAAAAGATGGGTTCTGCACAGTTCTAGCTGGGTACTCACACTATAAATTTGAAAGGAATGGCCTTGTTACGGATCTGGTCAACAAGTTTAGCTGCGGTTCTCTCTGCTCGGCGGGTCAATCAGGCACCGGTTCTGTTCACAGCGGTCTGGTCTGGGTCTCTGGTTCTGCTGGTCTGGATCAAGTGGATTCTGGATATCGCACTGCTTTCTGGGTACAGGTTCTGTTCTGGATACACAGGACTCTTAGCAAGCAGCAAACCGCACAGCCCGGCAGTTGAATAGTTTGCAAAAGATTTTGAGGCCTGCTGAAGAGTTCAGCTCTTTGGAGTTTTTGTTCTGGAGTTAGTCTGAATCTCTGGAGTTCTGGATTCTGGAGTTCTCCGTCAGCGTGCTGCGCTAGGAATTCAGTTGAAGGTTGGAAAATGAATGTCTCTGTCCGGCTTCCAGTGGCTCTTTTTATGTCTTTTGAAAATGGGTGTGGATGCTAACTTTCTATGCCCAACCTACTCATGATTTGATAGGTCAAAGATTTCTCTTTGACCTGATTTGAGAAGGGAGCAGTGAGTCATCCTATGTCATTAGTTGTCATGTTTATGGCTCCAAAGAAAGAACAGTCCCCTTTGCTTTTACCTTAGAAAATCATTTTCATAACTAAACATATTTCCCAAATACACAAGTGGTTGACATTACATGTACATATCATATATTACTTCGGGTAGGTCTCTGTTCCAACTCTGATGTTTCTAAGAGCCAGGGTTAAAAAATGGCAACTTATTTTCGTTTTTAGTTGGTTTACCAATATTGGATTTTTACCAAAAAATACACAGATGTACACCGCCTTTCTACACATATTCCAGTAAATTTTCATTTTTCTAGCGTGAACCCCGTGTCTGCAATCTCCATAATTCATGAGGTTTTGCCTCAGAACATGGTACAGAGACCTAACACCTCTTAAAATGTGCACAGAAAAATCACAAGAATAATGATATTAATTATATAATTTTGACAAGTCCGTACTATGAATTATCCATCTTTTTAAAATTATGCTCTGGCCCAGAGGGGTGTGGTTACCCAAAGCACATGGTGGAATTTCTGGTTTGTCCACTTCCTACAACTCAAGTTGCTCACAGAGGCACTGCCCCTCCCCGTTTCTCTCAAGAGGAAGCCATTTATGACCCCCCCTAATTTAACATTTGCCTGAGCCCAGGAAGGCTCATTGTTCTGTTTCCCTCCAGTCCTAGGTGCTCCTCCCCTGATTCAATCAGGGAGGTGTCATCTCCTTTTGGTGGGGGCAGCAGAATGCAGCCAGGCCTGGGAAGAGTGGCTGAGCAAGTTTCAACTCCTGTCGGGGGTAGTTGCCGGGCAAAATTCACTCTCTTCAAGCCAGGCTTCAGCCAAATGTCACTTTTGTTCCCAGTTTTTCTTCATTCTAAACAAACTTACAATTTTTACACATGCAGCTAGAATGCTGATTCTAAGTTCAAAACTATGACATTTAACAGTTGCAAACTATCTGACACTCAACAGTAGGTCATTCATTTATTTTAAACATTTAGATTTTAGTGGCTTTCAGTCCAATTTAACTTAAGCTGCTGACATCCACAGCTCAGCCAGTTTCATTATGAACATTATTGTAGGCTCTTTCTTTTCCCAGATTTTGTATGCACACAAGACTACATTCTGCCAAATGTCTGCTGGTGTTCAGTGAGATTTTTGAATATCTTCCAATGTTTAAAATAGGCATTTTGAGCTTGCATTCAGAGAAACAAAGGTGATTTCAAAGTGTTTTTGAGCTAACAGGCACTGCTGGTTTTCCTTTGGCACATATTCCACTCATGGCACTCCTGGCCCATCACGCTCGCACTGGTGGGTGGCAGGTTCGGCGACCATTTTGGTGTGCGCAAAACTGTGCGGTTTTCCTGGATTCTGGCGCAAATGTGGGCTTTTTCGGCCATCTTGGATTTTCTGAGCCCACAGCCCCAAATGTTGCAGCATAATAACTCGAACATGGGTCAAAGCCCCTGACAAGCCCCCCGCCCGACTGCGCTTTGATTTTGAGTCGAGGGGGAGTCGGGTGCAAACGATGTTTTGATCCACGCGCTGGGATGTCCACATCATCTTCTTCCGATTCCGCAGATGACAAAGTTCAGCATCTTTTCATCCATCAGGGTGGATCGATCGGTTCTCCTCGCCGGTCCTGATGGGAGTATTGGGCGCTACCCCGGGCCCCTCAGATCTTTGCTCCCGGTCCCCAGGTCGTCTTCCGTGGTCAGTCTCCAGGTTTTCTTTCTCCTAGGATGACAAAGCAAAGCGGCAATACCTATTTGTAGACATTTCTCCCCCACTATTGATATAGTGGGGTGGCATATACATTTTATAAATCAAGAAACATTTGCATTCTTATTTTAAAAACAAGATATAACAGGGAACATTTGCATTATGTTACTATTTTTTTGATATGTGGAATATTTTAGAGTTGGAACTGACTTACTCTGGAGCGGCCCCCCCTGGTATTGCAGAGGACTCCTCAAATTGCTGCAGGGTGTGCCTGGGATGGCAAAACTTTGACTGATTTATATGGACCCACTTGTCTTCCCCTTCCATCAAACTACCTTTGGGGATGTGGATCTTGTATGCAACTGGGGAGATCTTATCTACAATTTCAAACGGTCCCTTCCATGTAGGCAAACATTTTGCTGTTTGGCCTGGTTTCTTTGGAAATTGTATAGATAGACCCGGTCTCCCACATTATATACTTTCCTGGAAGTTTTCAAATCGGAATGGGTCTTTGTGCTATCAGCTGATCTTTCTAGATTCCGCTGAGCATAGGCAAAAGCATGTTGAAGGTGTTTCCTTAAATTCTCCACATACTCATGAGTTGTGGAGGCATTTATCAATGTCTGCTCTTGGGTCCTGCAAAGCAAATGCTGGGGAAGCACCATCTTGCGTCCAGTCATCAGCTCAAACTGTGACATTTTGGTTGCAGATGAAGGGGTAGATCTGATGGCCATTAGGACCAGAGGTAATCGTATATCCCAACTTGGCCCAGAATCTGCCACAAACTTTTTTAAGATGCTCACAATGGTTCGGTTATAGCGTCCTACTGCCCCAGAAGAAGCTGGTTGGTAAGCAATGTGTAGCTTCCATTTGACCCCCAGTATCTCCCACATTTTGTCATTACTTTGCTGGTAAAATGGCTACCTCTGTCTGACTCAATCCTTTGGGGTAGACCAAAATGTGAAAAGATGTGGTTGATCATCAGGGCAGCTGCTGTTTCTGCCTTGCAGTTTGGGGCCGGGAGACATTCCACCCATTTGGTAAATAAGCAGGTGACTGTCAACATGTACTTGTTTCCCCTAGAGGAGCGAATCACGGGGCCTATGAAGTCGATTTGCAAATCTGACCATGGCAGTGTCATCCCCCTCTTTTGGAGAGGCGACCGGTGTGTGAGGGATGTTGGCTGAAATTGTGCACACACAAGACACCCCTTCAAGTATTGGTTGAGGTCCTGCCCCATGTGTGGCCAGTATGCAACCTCTCTTAAAATCTCAAGTGTTGTATGAAACCCCCTATGACCGGCGGTGGCCGCATCATGGGCGTGACTTAACATCAGGTTTCGGAATGAGGTAGGGACCACCCACTGATCATGGCCAGCTTGGGATTTCCTTACCAACAAACCGTCTTGGATTCGGAACATCTTTGGATATTTCATCAACACTCCAAGGTCCTCTTTCCCAATGTAATCGGTATCCGTCAGGGGAAAGTTCTCAGGGTCCTCAATGTGTTGGTAAAACTTACCAATTATTGGATCCCCCTTTTGAGCCGTAATCAAATCAGCATCTGGGGTCTCCTTACTCCATTGTGCAGTTGAAAGATCATTGTGAGCATTTGTCTGGGACTTAGTGATAGGAGTGACCTGGATTTCCCCCAACAGGGACTCAATCTCTATTAGATTCCCTTGGATGGCCCCAGTTTTGGCCATGTGATCAGCTAAGTCATTTCCAGTTTTGTCTGGTCCCTCTACTTTGGAATGACCCTTGATCTTCTTCCAGTAGATGGTCATCCCATTCGAGGTGACCAGATCATCAATGTTTTGAATTAACTTCCCATGTTTCAGGGGTTTGTTATTAGCACATAACATGCCTCTGGTTTTCCAATTAACCAGGTGCTCTACAAACCCGTTCCGTACATAATCTGAATCTGTGATTATGACCAATTTGTGGAGTTGATGTTGGACAGCAGTGAGGATGGCCTGATGCACAGCCATCAATTCTGCCACCTGACTACTTCGGGGACCAATTTTGTACCCAGCGGAGGGTTCTGGGGACTCATTCACCCATGCATTCCCTACGCCAGCCACCAGTTCTTTCTCCCCATTGTTGTCAACATGGTAAGAGCATCCATCCACATAGACAGTGGGCATTCCCTCACACTTGTCTTCTTCAAAGACTGTGTGTGGGGAATTAAGGTATGCCTCCATGTTGTCCCCAAGACAGTTTTCTCTGGCACAATCATGCAAGTCGACCAGACCTTGCGCGAGGGGACTCTTCTGGTTTTGGCCATATCTGACCTCCACAGGAAAGCCTTGCATTGACAGAATCCAGGAAGTAATTCGGGAATGACTCACATTTTCGGCCCGGATTCGGTTTTGGAGATATTGCAGAGGCTGGTGTGGAGTCTCCACTATGATGTGTTCCCCCTGGATGAACGGGCGGTAATTCTTCAATGCCCACACCGTTGCCAGGAGTGCCTTCTCACAATCGTTGAATTTTTCCTCCACCGAGGATAAAGTTTTGCTTACATAAGAGATTACTTTATTGACCTTGTCATGCTTTTGGTATAATACTGCCGTCAAGCACGTATTAGAGAACCCTGTCTCCAGGAAGAATTTTTGAGTTGTCTTACTGCCTCGGATTATTCTGGACCCCATTCCCACTTTACCCCCCACTTCAAAAGATGAATCAGGGGTCTGGTGATCTCTGCGTAGCCCTCAATGAACTTTCTGCTGTAATTAGTCAGTCCAAGGAGGCTCCTTAGTTCCCGCAGAGTTGTGGGGTCTTCCAGTTTCTGAAGTGCTTCCACTTTCTTTTCTTGGGGACAGAGACCCTGAGGAGTAATCTCATGCCCCAAGAAATTAACACGGGTTCTGCCCCACTGTGCTTTCTGATTGGAAAGTTTTGCTCCGGCGGCCCTCAACTGGGTCAGAACATAACGGATCTCCGCTATGTGTTCTTCCACAGATGAACTTTTGATGAGGACATCATCTACATAAGCCAGTTTACCCCTTGCACCCAGGTCGGGCATGGCCTTATGTAGGAAAATGTTGAACTCATTGCCAGAGTTGAGGTATCTGAAGCGAGTCCGGGTCCATGTGTACTGTTGCCCCCCAAAGGTAAAAGCCAGTTTGTATTGGTCCTCCCTACTGACAGGCACGGTCCAGTATCCATTGGTCAGGTCTATTGCAGTGAATACCCGTGACCCCTGAATGTGGGCCAGCCCTTGGTCAATGTAGGGCAGAGGCCATCGGGAAGTATGGACCCGTTTGTTGAGCTCCCTAAGGTCGGCGCAGAGTCTTCCCTGGCCGTTTGGCTTCAATATTCCCAGCACCGGATTATTGAAGGTGCTGTGTACTGGACGGATTAAACCCAGGGACTCAAGGTTCTTAATTATTTCAGTAAGGGACTCCATGGATGCGAGAGGCAAGCGATATTGCTTCACATACACTGGAGTCATGCCAGGGTCCGTGGGAATTGTGGTTGTGTGGATGTCGGTGCGACCACAGTCATATGAGTCTACCGCAAAGAGATCTTGGAAATCCAAGAAAACTTGTTTCAACTTTTGCTTCTATTCTAGAGTCACACAGGCATCAGCTAGGTTGACTCTCTCTTCCACCATCTGCCTGAAGCCTGGAAAGACTCTGGTTTTGCTATCTCAGCAGCCTCCTCCAGCTGGGTGGGGAAGTCCCTGGTCAGAGTGCTGATTTGAACCGTAGGCTTCAGGTGGGAAATGCAGCCCTCAAGAACCTGGAAAATCACCTCATCTCTTCTGAAGTTACAAGTCACGTCTTCCTTAGCATAAGGGCAGGGAGTGTACACCAGGAAGTTCCCCGATGCCTGGTAAAGATCCCGTCTGGTGTTGTATTGTCATCACTGTCAAAACAGTCCTTGGGGATTGGTCCTAACAGTTAATTTCCTAAATCAATGGAGAAATGTCAGTCATCAACCGCCATTCCAACAATGGTGCCCGCGGCTAGAGTAATACTCTTTAAGTCGCTGTTATCCACCTCTATTGGAATGGTGTCATGTTCCATGTTGACTAATGGTGTTGGGTTTACCCCCAACCCTTGCTGTTGGAGAGAAGCATTTAGATAAATATAAGCATCAGGGTTTTTCAATTTTTGTCCTCTTTTAACTTTCACTTCCAGGGAGAATTGTCGGGTCCTTTCTGGGATGGTGACTTCTTCTTTAACCTGAATTTCAACTGCATAAGGTAGCAATTGAGCTGACCTAAATGCTTTTTCTGGATCATCAAAGCCCATGGGATTATCCGCTAGTCGGGACCAAGCTTTGAAGTTTATTAGGTCCAAACTAATGGAAAAGCGATTGAGAATATCACTGCCTAAGTAAAAGGCGGCGGTGACGTCTCGCACGACCCAACAATTATGGACTATGCTCTTGTTGCCAATGGAGATTTTGAGCATACACCTGCTTGGCAGGAGATGTTTGGAATTGGGTGTTTCCAGATCCATTTCCCATTTGTCTATCAGTTTGAATGTGGGAATGGCTGGATCTTTTGGGAGTTGGCGGAACATGGCTTCGCTGATAAAGCTCTTACCGTTGTTCACACACACTCGGGTGAGAACAGAGTCCGTCCCATCATTTAACTGAACAGGGATGAACAACTGCTCTCCAATTTGTTGAATATCAGCCAGGCTCTGAGCTGATTTCACATCTTTCTGGACTATCGGAGTGGGAATGTCTGATTGTGGATTAGTAAAGAATTTCAGAGTGTTTCCTTCCAGTGTGGAATACCACCTTAAACTGGAAGGAAGGTTGATTTTCAGAAATAGAGAGGACCCCCCATCACCAGTCTGTTGTCCTACTGCTATTACTGTCACGTCTGGAATTTGATTGTTCTGGAAGTGAAATTCTACTTGGTCAGATTTTTGTTCAACCATGTGGCATGATGTGCCTTTTAAACTAATATGGTTGACACTCTGTTTTAATTTTATTGGTCGGCTAGTCTGAGTCCAGAGGACCTTGTTTATGCAATCTATTAGGGGTGGCAACCTTCTCAGGAGGTCATTCCCTAGTAAACAAGGGGTGCCCTCTGGAGTCACTACTATGACCGGGTGTTTCACCTTGTGTCGTCCGATTTTGATGTCCAAATCCGCAGTTCCCTCGACGGGAATTTCCTTCCCGTCAAAGTTCTGGAGTTGTCCAGGAAGAGAGGTGAGAGGAATTCGGTAATTCTCCCCCCTTCCTGCATTTAGTTCATCAAAGGCCCTTTTGGACAGAAGAGTGGCTTGGGATCCAGTGTCCAGCAGTGCCAAAATTGTACCCTGCCCCTGTACTTGTACCGGGGAATAGTATCTTCCCTCCTTCTCCTCAAGGGGGCACAGATAATGCACATTTTTGGACAACTGGTGGGCTAATTTTCTGGTTCTGGACATTGGGAGAGAAGGGATTTGGGCAGAATTCTGTGGAGAGTCGTGGGAATCTGCAAGAAAAAGTTGGCAACTTGAAAGAGGATATTCGAGTTCCCCTGGTTCCGGTCTTGTGCCGCCCCCCCCCCTTTTGGAGGCAGTAACCAGAATGGGTTTGGACCCAGGGATTTCTATGCTGTTGGTTCTGGGTTAGGATGATGGCCGGTGACAGCTCAATCCCCACATCTACCCAGTCTATTGATGCGGTTTTGGGTTCCCCTGGTTCCGGTTCTGGGCTGCCCCCCCCTTTTTGGAGGCAGTCACCAGGATGGGTTTGAACCCGGGGTTTTTGGTATTGTTGGTTCTGGGATAGGATGATGGGCGGCGACAGCTCGATCCCCACATCTACCCAGTCTATTGATACGGTTTTTTGTTCCCCTGGTTCCGGTTCTGGGCCGCCGCCCCCCCCTTTTTGGAGGCAGTCACCAGGATGGATTTGAACCAGGGGTTTTCGGTATTGTTGGTTCTGGGATAGAATGATGGGCGGCGACAGCTCAATCCCCACATCTACCCAGTCTGGATTGCAATCCCTTGGAACCCATTTTTCCTTGGGAGGAGTTCCCCCATCTCTGAAGGAGAAGATCCTTTTCCCAGGATCCTCTGAGGATCCCTCTCCCTCAAATTGGAAGATCTGTACCTCCTCCTCAAAGTGGGTCTGTTTGGGTACTTTGTTTCTCCTACCCCCCCTCGGCTCCTTGGGAGGCAGACTTTCAGGGGCAGGAGATTTTGTTTCTGGTTCCTGGGCTTCCAGGGGCTGTTTACAAGTGGGGAAGGCAGCTTCCTCCAAGGCTGGACAACCCCCTTCCTCTTGTGCCTTCTCCCTGGGAACTGGTGGGTTGTCGGGGTGCTGCCCCCGTCATTGTTCTGGAGCACCAGGTCTAGAGTTTGGGGCATTCTGCGCTGGCATGCCCATCTGAGGGTTCTGTTGAGCCCTCAGCATGCGACCCAAATCCTGTGCCATGTTCTGAACCATTGCGCTCAAGTTGTGAAACCCACTCAGGCTGACACGGGGTTCTATTTTCTCCCCTGGGCTGATCCCGGGAAGGGTAGCTATCCCTTCTCTGGTAATACCCCGGGTTGGGAAGATTTAGGTACCCCTCCACCCTTGGCCTCTCCTCTCCCATATTAGGTTGTCTGGGCTCAGGGAATTGGGGAAAGAAGGATGGATGGTTTTGGGGTTGGAAATTGGGTGGATACCTGGGAAGAAGTTCTGCCCAGTGTTTGGGGAATTTCTGCCCTCCTGTGGGAAGTTAGGAGGGAAGTTCCCTGGGTCAGGTGCTTGGCTGGATCCCCCTCCTTGGGCTGGAGGAGTCCACACATAACCCAGGATGGGTCGGTTTCCCTTGTAACAGGAACTTACATAATCAGGGGAGTGAGGGACCCCATTTCTGGGACTACCTCCTTGACTCCCTGTCTGTGACTTGGCCGAAGGCCTTCTGGGCTTAGAATTATTTGGTGCAGGCAGGTTTATAGCCCCCCCATCTCCAAATCTCAAATGGGGGCAACCTTTACCTCTGCCACCTTGGCAGCAGCAGGGGTGCTGTTGGGTTTGGGTTTTTTGGGCTTATTCTTATTTTCCACCGGTTTCTGAACCTCATAGATGCGGGTGGCTTGCTCAATGACCCAGTCTAAAGATCTTTTCTCGTGAAAATCTCTCACGAGCTGGGTCATTATGTATTTGGGTAAGGCATGGAAAAACGTATTAACAAATTCCTTACTGTCGGTGCGCACCCTTTTGGTAGTCTGCGCAATAGCACGCTTTAATTCCTGCACAAATTCTTGTGGGGCCTGATCCTCCCCACATTGCAAATTGTAGGCTGCCTTGCAAGCCTCTTGAGGATTTCTATGAACAGAAAAATGTTTCAAGATGGCCGCAATATATGTGGACCATCTTGAATGGTTTTGGTCCTCCAGCCCCGCAAAGAAACTGGAGTATTCTGGGGGGAATGTCCATTTTGCATACTGAATGCAGCTACTGCTGTCTTTCAAATGGAAAGTCTCCATCATTTGCTCATAAAGCTCCAAGCGTTCCCAAACAGAAACACTTCTTGTGATAAGGCGTGATGACACTCCTTATTGCCTTGATCTGCTTTAAGGGGTCCTTAAGCAAGGCCCTTTTTGCCTTATTGGCCTTTTTGGTTTGGGTAACCCTGGTCCACTCATCCTCTGACTCAGAGGCACTGCTCCCAGAGGTGCCCATCTGATCTTCCAGGTTTTCCTGGATTCTGCGAGCCTGGGAATGGCTGGCAGAATGTGGGGACCTGGTCTCCTGTGTCCTGGGCCACTCAGAGGAGTCTTCAGATCCCTCCTTGCTGCCAGGATTTGATGGGTACCTCCCCACTGACCTAACTGGGAAGAGGTTTTTAGGATGCCCTTAGTGGGTCTACTTTCCTGGCGTTCCCCATTAAATTGCACTGTGCTTGGGTGCCCATACCCGGATGCCCGCCCATCCATTCCTGGGAGGTACTGGCGTATGAACCCCATACTTTTGGCTGGATAGTAATCTGCCATCCCTGTGGCCCTGTGCTCATGTGCGCCAGGGCACATGGGGGTGGCAGAGTCCAAGGACTGGGAGAGATGAAGGCCTCTGGTACTAGGGCTCCTGAATTTATGCTCAGGTGTTTCCCTTTCCCAGCGAACTTCATCTCTGTCAGCCCCTGCTCCCTGTTGCAATGCAAGAGCCTGCGCTTCCAGTTCCTCAGTTAAATCCTTACTAGACTCTATCAGTCTCTCCTGCATGGCTACCTGTTGCTGGAGGGTGGTTACCTCCTGGGTACCATCCCTACTGGCCTGCTCCTTTCTTGTCAGAGCATCTTCCACCCTCCTGGTGTGCTCTAACAAGTCGTGGTGCTCTTTTTGGAGGTCACCCAGTCCTTGGAGGGCCAGGTGATTTTCTTCCATTTTCCTTTTTAAGTGGCAGACCTCCTGGCCTAAGGTATCCCTTTCCTGAGTAAGAGCCTGCATCTGTGCCGCCAGGTCGTCCCTCTGCCGTTGAAGGGCACCAGCTTTCTGGCGCTCTTCATCAAACTCTGCCTGGGTATCCAGGTCTTTCAAAATCAATGTATTGCTTTCCTCTTTCTCTCTGTCTAGTTGGATTTGCAGGGTGGCTACCTGCTCTGTGCACGCCCTGTTGAAATGTATCTGTTGCTCCAGCTTTTTCTTGCTCCGCAGTAAGGAGTCCAAACTGTCTTGGTGCTCCTTCTGCAAGGCCAGAATTCTGGTATCCTGGTCAGCCTTTTCCTGTTGCAGGATATCCATATCCTCCCTTATTTTAATGATGTACTGTCTACTCTCATTTTCAGACTACTGGCTTCTGTGCAGCCTCTGCTCAGAAGAGTCCAGATCTGATTGGGCCTTCTGTAATGCCAGCAGTTGCCTACTTGCCAGATCTTGGCCTTCAGCACATTTGTCCTGCATGGCTCCCATATATAGATATAAATATGCTGCTATCCTGACAATCTTGTCGTGCTCATCTTTAGCTTTAGGAGCCATATATAGTTCACTCAGGGCCACATGTAAGGGACCCTGATCTCTCCAAATATCTGACCCAGTTGTAGTGACCTGTTGTGTGATCGCCTGCAACCACACATTTTGGTCCTGTTCAGACCATCCACCTCTCACAAACAGTTTATGTAAGAGGTGCTCTCTCGCTATTTTGATGTCTACCAGTGTCGTCATTCTGGAAATGTATTTCCTTCCTGACTTACAGAAGTTAGTATTTTATTTTGCAAAACAGACCGTTTCTTGAGAGCATTCCTTTTTGAGGGGTGTTTTCACAGCGTAGCACAGCGTGGTGATCCAACAGGATTTATGTATCCTATCAGTTAGTACACTGTATTAAGCTGCACAAGCGGTAGTTCTAATCCAGAGTCCCCGGCTACGAGCCCCCACTCTGTTAATGACTCCAATCAAGCATTCCCACTAAGTCAGTGCCTTGTCTGTGATTGCTCAAGGGAAGCCCTTATTTATATATTTTTATGACAAGTTATAATTTGGATGATGAACCCTTGTATAACGCCCCTCTCTTAGAATCCCCCTGACCGCACTGTGCCAAGAAGTAGGTTTGTTTTGCAAATTAAAAAGGTTTATTTGAAAAATTAAACAATAGATATATATCACACTTTATATAATAAATTAATATTTGATATCACACTTAGACATATGACAGTGATCAACAATGGATGATGTTATACTAGCACACTGGTTTAATTACTTAGGAGTAGTATAGAGGATAAGGTAGCTGAGAATACTTTATGGTTTCAAGGAGATGCAAAGATGAATAAAAGGCAGAAAAGAAATAAACTTGATATGATTTCAGCAAAAGATAATATGATCACTTTTTCTCTGACAATTCACTCCCCCCTATGCAATGTAAGGAGATAGAAGTAACACACACAGTCTTCAGGAATAAAATCAAAGTACAATACGAATTCAGTTCCCCCCTAGCAAACTTATAGCACCAGGATTGATTTTGAAACACAGGCGAAAGACTTTGCAAGGGAGTGAAATATGCTAAAATTGATTTTAATTCCCTCTAGATGTTCAGGGTGAGTGAGAGATACTTTAAATCAGTTCAGGTCCACACTAACAATGATTAATGAGGGATTATCAGGTTGAAACGGATTTCAGTAATAGAAGCAAAGGACAGATCTTTCTACAAGTGGTTGAAATGAAGCAAAATGTCAAATCGCGGTTTAGAGCCTGTTGGAAAGCTGGGAATCTTAGCTTTACACTAAAAGTTAAATTTCGTTCCTAGGATGCACGGTTCCAAAGATACAGACGATTTTGTAAAGGTAGTTCTTCAGAAGTGAAATTACAGTTTCGGAATGACAGATGCGCTTTGAAAGGTTTGAATCAACAGGAGGAACACACGATTTCTTATGATGCAGTTCTAAACAGGTTCAAATGTTTTGAATCAGATTATTTTAAGCTAAGAGATGGGTTCTGCACAGTTCTAGCTGGGTACTCACACTATAAATTTGAAAGGAATGGCCTCGTCACGGATCTGGTCAAAAAGTTTAGCTGCGGTTCTCTCTGCTCGGCGGGTCAATCAAGCACCTGTTCTGTTCACAGCGGTCTGGTCTGGGTATCTGGTTCTGCTGGTCTGGATCAAGTGGATTCTGGATACCGCACTGCTTTCTGGGTACTGGTTCTGTTCTGGATACACAGGACTCCTGGCAAGCAGCAAACCGCAGAGCCCGTCGGTTGAATATTTTGCAAAAGATTTTGAGGCCTGCTGAAGAGTTCAGCTCTTTGGAGTTTTTGTTCTGGAGTTAGTCTGCATCTCTGGAGTTTTGGATTCTGGAGTTCTCCGTCAGCGTGCTGCGCAGGAATTCAGTTGAAGGTTGGAAAATGAATGTCCCTGTCTGACTTCCAGTGGCTCTTTTTATGTCTTTTAAAAATGGGTGTGGATGCTAACTTTCTATGCCCAACCCACTCATGATTTGATAGGTCAAGGATTTCTCTTTGACCTGATTTGAGAAGGGAGCAGTGAGTCATCCTATGTCATCAGGTGTCATGTTTATGGCTCCAAAGAAAGAACACTCCCCTTTGCTTTTACCTTAGAAAATCATTTTCATAACTAAACATATTTCCCAAATACACAAGTGGTTGACATTACATGTACATATCATATATTACTTCGGGTAGGTCTCTGTTCCAACTCTGATGTTTCTAAGAGCCAGGGTTCAAAAATGGCAACTAATTTTCATTTTTAGTTGGTTTACCAATATTGGATTTTTACCAAAAATTACACAGATGTACACCGCCTTTCTACACATATTCCAGTAAATTTTCATTTTTCTAGCATGAACCCTGTGTCTGCAATCTCCATAATTCATGGGGTTTTGCCTCAGAACATGGTACAGAGTCCTAACACCACTTAAAATGTGCACAGAAAAATCACAAGAATAATTATATTAATTATATAATTTTGACAAGTCCGTACTATGAATTATCCATCTTTTTAAAATTATGCTCTGGCCCAGAGGGGTGTGGTTTCCCAAAGCACATGGTGGAATTTCTGGTTTGTCCACTTCCTCCAACTCAAGTTGCTCACAGAGGCACTGCCCCTCCCCGTTTCTGTCAAGAGGAAGCCATTTACGACCCCCCCTAATTTAACATTTGCCTGAGCCCAGGAAGGCTCATTGTTCTGTTTCCCTCCAGTCCTAGGTGCTCCTCCCCTGATTCAATCAGGGAGGTGTCATCTCCTTTTGGTGGGGGCAGCAGAATGCAGCCAGACCTGGGAAGAGTGGCTGAGCAAGTTTCAACTCCTGTCGGGGTTAGTTGCCGGGCAGAATTCACTCTCTTCAAGCCAGGCTTCAGCCAAATGTCACTTTTGTTCCCAGTTTTTCTTCATTCAAAACAAACTTACAATTTTTACACATGCAGCTTAAATGCTGATTCTAAGTTCAAAACTATGATATTTAACAGTTGCAAACTATGTGACACTCAACAGTAGATTTTAGTGGCTTTCAGTCCAATTTAACTTAAGCTGCTGACATCCACAGCTCAGCCAGTTTCATTATGAACATTATTTTAGGCTCTTTCTTTTCCCAGATTTTGTATGCACACAAGACTACATTCTGCCAAATGTCTGCTGGTGTTCAGTGAGATTTTTGAATATCTTGCAATGTTTAAAATAGGCATTTTGAGCTTGCATTCAGAGAAACAAAGGTGATTTCAAAGTGTTTTTGAGCTAACAGGCACTGCTGTTTTTCCTTTGGCACACATTCCACTCATGGCACTCCTGGCCCATCACGCTCGCACTGGTGGGTGGCAGATTCGGCGACCATTTTGGTGTGCGCAAAACTGCACGGTTTTCCTGGATTCTGGCGCAAATGTGGGCTTTTTCGGCCATCTTGGATTTTCTGAGCACACAGCCCCAAATGTTGCAGCATAATAACTCGAACATGGGTCAAAGCCCCTGACAAGTGGGAAGATAAGGCCCAATTGCCTTTTTAGAAATTGTGACAATAACCGCTCCTTGCCAAATATGAGACATTAGGCTAGTGGAATTTAGTTTAATAATTTAACCAGAAAGGGAATCCAAACAATAGGATAACGTTTAAATGAATCCATTCGAAGATGGTTCTGTCCTGGAACTTTGTTTAATTTCTGTGAGATCAGTGCCTCGCGAACCTCTTTTGTACTAAACCCCAATGCAATTTAAAAATGGGATCAGTGACTTAGTGTTCAAACTTATATTATCTCTTTCACAAGCACCATGAGAAATTGGTGTACATTAGATGAATGTAGGAACTGAAAATGTCAAACTAACATGTCTCACCAATGTTATTATCTGAAGGTGATACACTGGGCACTGTACCTTTAAGGGCAATCTGCCAAAGTGCTGATGCTTTTTCTTCAGGGGTGCACTTTACAGAACTTTCTAATGCCTAATGGAAGAACTCTTCCTTATTTTTTACCACTAGTTCTTTATTGCTTTTTCTCGTACGTTCCACCAGTATGTCTCCCCTTATGAGATTAAATTATTTAATATGGATCTTTTTGGTGTGCCTATAATCTCTATCATACCAGCAATCATTGCTTCATACCTTTTGGGGCAACAGTGTTGGTTGACTCAGAAACGGAATCACCAAATTCACTAGTTTATCATAAAAGACAGATTTCCATTCGCTCTGTTATCATCATGTTTCTTCAAGACAGGTAGTACATTTGAATGTCATAATGGGAAATATATATCTCTGTCAAGCAAGGTATATCTCAGTGTTTTTCAGTTGGAAGCTGATGATATGCCTGAGTTAAAAGTGTCCCTTGTGTTTTGTCACAAGTGGGGGACGATAAAGCAAGTTTCAATAGCAGAGGCTCACAATCGCTCTCCAACCAGTCAAATATTTCGAGAGTGTATACGATTCTGAGCATCCGGTTCGGCTAAAATATAGTTGATGCGGCTATGTTTGGATATTGTTCTGAATGTAGGATGAGGGAGCCAATCATCTTCCACTGACCGTCCCATGCTCTGGTGCCATGAGAGAAGAGAGTAGTTCCAAGTTGCTTGGCGGATGGATAGTAATGAGGTGATACTTTGGTTGGGAGCTCGATATTCCCATGTGTTTGGTACTCAGGTTCTAGGGTTTAAAATAACATAGTAGATCAAATTGGCAATGAAACCCCCTGATACAATAACATTTTCGGAACTAAGTGTATTACATGTGTCAGATAGGAATCCAATAGCAGACTCAAGTTCTTCGACAGCACAGGACAAACATCTAAGGTGACCATTAAGCAAAGAAAATGTTAAACACCTCTTGAAAGACAGACGAATGCCTAGTAAGCGTGGGGAAGTGATATTTAATGTGTTATATTTTGCATCAAGAGTTTCAAGCACCCAAAGGAAAAGCCCTCATTCTTTTGGACTGACTTTGGCACCCTTTAATGATGGACAATAAAAAGGTGCTATAGCCTGGTTTACATATAGGGTCCAATAACGTTCTGGTAATCCAGAACCCACACAGATTTCAAGAAAGAACAGTAATGGGCACAGGCTCAGGGCTAGAAGTTGTAATGTCCAAAGCATATGAAATTGTTGGCAGGATATGCAATGGGGCCGGGGTATCAACATGAGATAATTGCCTGGGGATACAGATGGACTATTTGAATAATACTGTGTTACATCTATAAAAATATGCATTTTGGGACATATCCAATCACTAGGTGTTTTGGATGGCATAACCTGTCTCAATTTATCAAACGTAAGCACGCAATCAAAGACTCACATGCAAGAACAATCTTGATTATATCCCATTGTGCATTGTCAGAGCACATTAATGCCAAACATCCCTTTGTGTGTCGAAGCCAGTAGATGCACTTATTAAATAAAGAGACTCTATATTTCCTGGCTCCCAAAGGCAATTATGGGACACCAGTCACAAAAATGGTTCCAGATTAGATCAACACATCCAAATTAGTGCAAGTCTATGGATTTTTAATATTGTTGAAAGACATTATGCATTCAGATCGACCTGGGAGCATGGGTATACAAACAGGAACACAGTTAGGGCTATTCTTTGGGTATTTGAAAAGGGACATTCACAGTTGAGGTTTGGGCTCTAGAATATCCAAGAACCGCAATATCAAAAGACTACAGGTGATCCAAAATACCGCCCTAAGAGCAGCGCTAAACACACCGAAAAAGACTCACATCTCCCTGATTAGGCAGAACACACATTGGCTCCCCATCCAAGAGCGTATACTGTTAAATTGCAGAGCAACGTCACTATCATTTACTGCTTTTTGAAATCACAAAGTTTTAAACCGTGCCAAAGTTTCGGAAACTACATTGCCCAGCTTGCCTTGCAAACTTTTCTTTACCATGGTGGCGTGTTTGGCAGGCCATTTTGTGCCGTTAGTGCGGGTGGGTGCAACGCAATCTCCCGAGTCTCTACTCTTTGGTAAGTCACTTTTGCTTCCCCTCTTTTCTCTTTGCTCATACAAGATCACAATGGCAGTGCCACGTAAGCCTATTATCAATTATGACAAAACAGTACCCCCGAAGCCGCAATATCGCTGACAACAACTTTGTCAGGATCAGCACGAGCGGCTGCGATTATGAAAAAATAAATGTCTATGATTTTTCAACCCACAGAAAAACCCATGTGGACAATTATAACGAATGATATCCATGAAGGAACAAGCGGCCCAGGTGATCTCTCCTTGGCCAGTGTTCAATGTGATATCTCTGCAAATCAGATGTCAGACCTAGCGGTTGGGCATTCTCACCCAATCCATCAGGCAATCAGCAGAACATGGCAGATACAATTAACTCTTAATGCCACCTCTCATTTTAACATCATGCCTACTAAACCAGTCTCGACTGCCCCTAGCACAAACATTCCATCTATTTCAGATATTAATGTCGAACCCAGATATGATCCAGACATAAATACTGAACATATGGATATCACAGTCACGGATATGTTGAGATGTGGGTCCCGTGCCTGCTGGGCCTAGAGACCCAAGCTACTCCTCAATGATGATCCCAACAAGGCCGAAACATGTTTGGGGATGCTTCTGGTCTCATGCAGAAGGGATGTGACTTAGCAGTTCGGGGTGGACTGCCCCTTTTGGGGTGGGACCAATCCTGATTTGCATATGGTCTTTCCCCTTCTGTAATGGCTTGGCAGGCGAAGAACAATGGTCTGGAGGGTTGCCCAGCACAATGCCAGTGGTTAAGATTCAGTCTAAACCTTCCAACCATCACCTCTTTGTTTTTGCTTTGTCACCCTGCGTGGGACGGGCATGCCCAGACGTGGGCCCCGTGCCTGCTGGGCCTAGAGATCCAAGTTACTCTTCACTGATGAGGCCCAACAAGGCTGAAACATGTTTGGGGATGCTTGTGGTCTCGTGCAGAAGGGATGTGACCTAGCAGTTCGGGCTGGACTGCCCCTTTTTGGGTGGGACCAGGCCTGATTTGCATATGGTCTTTCCCCTTCTGTATTGGCTTGGCAGGCGAAGAACGATGATCTGGAGTGTTGGCCAGAGCAATGCCAGTGATTAAGATTCAATCTAAACCTTCCAGCCATCACCTCTTTGGTTTTGCTTTGTCACCCTGAGTGGGAAGGGTATGCCCAGACGTGGGTCCCGTGCCTGTTGGGCCTAGAGATCCAAGCTTCTCCTCACTGATGAGGCCCAAACAGGCTGAAACATGTTTGGGGATGCTTGTGGTCTCGTGCAGAAGGGATGTGATCTAGCAGTTCAGGCTGGACTGCCCCTTTTGGGGTGGGACCAAGCCTGATTTGGATGTGGTCTTTTCCCTTCTGTAATGGCTTGGCAGGCGAATAACAATGGTCTGGAGGGTTGCCCATAGCAATGCCAGGGGTTAATATTTAGTCTAAACCTTCCAGCCATCACCTCTTTGTTTTTGCTTTGTCAACACAAATGCCCACATAAATCTGCTCACAAATCTGGCAGACAAAGTCACTATAAACCAATCCAATAGGCCGACACGCTCATCTTACTCACATCTACTCTCCACCCCATGCTTTAAGCTTCAGAAATCCGGAGGCAGTAAATTCCCTGTGGTAGCTGCAAGACATTGGAACACCCTACCAGTTACACTAAGGTCTGAAGCATGCTTCTGCACCTTCCACAAACACCTGAAAATATGGCTCTTCTCTCACGAGCTTCGAAGATAACTCCCTCCAGCATTCGTCACTTCTTCTAATAACTATGTCCAACACTGCTAGCTAATTGGGAGGCTGTAAGACGCATATATAAGTATAAATGGAACACTATAACCTTGTAACTATTGCTCCTTTTATGGCAAAAGTCTCACCTGCATAACCCTGTAACCGTAACGTGTAACCTTGTAACTATTGCACCTGTTATGGTGAAGTTTCATGTGTGTCACCCTGTAACTGTAGCCTTGTAACCTTTGATGTTTATTCTGCCAAGAACAGCGCCTAGATGCCTCCGGGTTGGGTGCAGTATACACATTTCAAAATAAATAAATAAGATCTCTAGGCCTTTTCTAACCTTTTCTAACCCACAGGTTCAAGATTAAGCAAGCACAATGCAGGTCAAATCTTGCAAACCCGGTAGTAAGCCCTCTACCCTTAAAGGAACACGGGTGAATGCCAGATCAATCCCTACCCACCCCCTTGACATTGCTGACCTCATCCTAGCTAACAATCTAGATATATTAGCCATTTCGGAAACATGGCTCCAGGCTACTTCTGGCCCATCCTTAACACTAGCTATACCATCTAAATACACAATCTATCGCAAAGACAGATTGGATTCTAGAGTTGGTGGGGTTGCCCTCATAGCGAGAGAAACTCTACTGCTTAGAGAAATGTGGAAGTATTATAACAAGAGGTGTCCTGCCTATTGTTTTCAACAGGCATCAGTCTTGCATGGTCTTAAGTCTAGTATTTGTGCTGTACTTGAATTCCAGTTACCTTCCTAGATCAACTCATAGTGTTATCATATGTGAAGGAATACACGACAATCTGTGGTACTTCATATGGCCTTTGTAGCAAATTTCTGGCCTGATTTTATTTCTTTTTTCCTTTTTTTCTGGATGAATCTGTTAGGCATTTCTATAGCTGATGCTCATAGTACTTTCTAATACATGGTACAGTTGGTAAAACAATATCAAACATCAACACATAATAACAAAACATTTGTGAGGTACATTTGTGCAAGAACGGTGAAACTAAATCTGAGAGTCATAGCAAATACTTATACAGTTAATCATTTTAACAGTTCATTATTCATTTTGTCAAGAACATGTCATGGCCAATATTGTTCAAACTTTCCATCTCCTCCAGTGAATTCTTGACTAAAAAACTGAGCCTATGTCACATCTCCATGGCAACCATTCAACTGTTATATTGTGTTCCTGGCCCTCCTTATCATTTGAAGAGGATACCGTACCCTCTTCCTAACTCAAAACCTTCCTCTAAGATGATACTCCTCAATGACTATAATCGGGGACTTAATGATGAGACTGATACTAATGCTTCTGCACCTTCCACAAACACCTGAAAATATGGCTCTTCTCTCACGAGCTTCGAAGATAACTCCCTCTAGCATTCGTCACTTCTTCTAATAACTATGTTCAACACTGCTAGCTAATTGGGAGGCTGTAAAACGCATATATAAGTATAAATGGAACACTATAACCTTGTAACTATTGCTCCTTTTATGGCAAAAGTCTCACCTGCACAACCCTGTAACCATTTACAATGTTGTCAAGGCGCTAGGATCTGCAGAACGTATCCTCAGCCCCATGTATTCCAAAAGCCGAAAACTCGACTGGCTTGTCAATTTAAACTGCAACTCTACTATTACCGCCAATCAGCATTGAGCCTGGATGGATTACAACATTGTCCTTTTCACCATACCAGTATCTAACCTGCTGGTGCTGCTCAGCAGCTGTCTCCTCCAGAAACAGCCACTTCCCCATACTGGTCTGCCTGGACTCCTCACTGACTTCAGGCAGGATACTTTCTAAGCTGGCTCCTGACAGCCTTTCCACGGGTATGTGTTCCCCCTCTTTCTCGAAATATGCGAGTGTCCTGTAGTCTTTCAGGTTTCCGTGACAGAGGAGAAGACTTTGTGCCGGGCTGACACAGCCAACCATCAGCTCTGCTGCTAACTTGTTAGGGAGGACTCCCATGTATGCCAGAGTGATGCCGGGGGTCTGCTGACTCGGATGGCCTAACTCCCTCCCCAGAATAAATGGAGGACTCAGTCAGACAGCAAGTACAAACTGCGGTTTATTGCAAATAAAACCAACAGGGATCAACACACGAATGCAGACGAATGCAATTATACCTCAAGGTTCCACGGTGCACAGGCCAGTTTGCTTGCATTGTGGCATCATCACTCTGGCCCTTCCGCTAAAAACCTATCACCCTGGGGGATTGGCCACTGAGAGTCTCTTCCACCTATAGTGGACCCTATAGGTGTTATTCTACTGGTCCATGCATATCAGGTGGCTGGCCAGTCCCATCCCCAAGAACTACCTATTACATTGTTGCAGAGTAGTGAGCTTACCATTGGTTCATGCCCTTTGCCATCCACCCCTGGAATACTAAACTGTGATTGGTTAGAGCTGCTGCCCCCAAGCCTGGTATCAGAATCGGTTCTCAGCTCGCTGTGCACCTCTTCAAGGTGATGTGACTATTATGTTTATGTATTGTAACTTGTGTACACCACCATGCCTTGTGAGAATTTGCCCCTTACGGTAGCAACACTTGTTGCGATCTGCGTCTTGTTTGCTGAGCCAGACTCCTCCTGGGTGAATGTCCATTGTCTTGCTTGGGTGCACCACGTGTTTATAGACCACGAATTTGAGCTCTGCAGCTCCCATTTATGAGGATTAATTCTGTTTCTCTGCAGCTTATTCCTTTGTCGTCTGTGGATTAGAATGTGTCTTCATATCTCTGAACTTAGCTGTGGGCCTGTCCCACGTGTCGTTCTCTCTGTGCAGTCCTTAGTCAGCTCTGCTCGTCTTATCTTCAGTGGCTTGAGGCCTGCTGTAATTTTCCTAAACCTTATCATGCAGTTTCTACATTGTTCATGCTATACGTGGTTCGATCAGGTTCCATATATAATCCTTTATGTCCATGCAACTATTGGCTTCAAGCATCAGCAAGTTTGCTCAGGATCTCTTCTGCTTTGCGGTTCCACATTACTGCATTTTACATGCCTCTGGGACTCAATGGGAATGGGGACTAACCGAATTCTGCCTCCGGAATTCCCGGGACACCAGGGTCGTAATGCCCTGGTATTTTTGGGAGTCACAGAGGCGGAATGGTAATACGAGTCAGGCGGTTACCAGGCGGTTTTACCGCCTCGGTTACCGCCGGACTTGTAATGAGGCCAAATGTCTAAGAATGCAATACTTCACCCTAAACAGCTTAGTGGTGCCCTTCTTCTTCTGAACCTTCCTCACCCAAGTGCAGTTGTCCTTGCAGTGATAAACGTTAGATTAGACGATTGCAAGGCCGGCTCAATAGGTCTGCCTAAAATGCAGTTTAACAATCTCCCATGAGTCCAGAAATACACTGGCCAGCTTATTCTAAGACTGGGCAAGAAAAATTACATTACACAGGTTCTGAAAACTCTCTGTTAGATATGCATCAAAAAGATTACAATTACAGACCTTCTGATGGACGCACAAAGCCTTAGTTTGCTCCGTCCTAGGTTAACTCTTTAAAATCTATCAAATTACCGGCCAACCAGAAGCCCAGGGAAGGCTTTCAGAAACCTACTGGCCATGTATCTACTCTTGGGGATTGTCCTCCTGAAAAGCTCTAAGACTAGAAGACGAGTTCCTTAAATTCAACAAAGGCCTCAAGAATAACATTTTGCAAACCCTATGTAATCTTATGTAACAGCTATTTTTCTGAATCCATGTGACTGTGTGAAATTCTTTCCCCTGCTCCTTTCTTGCTGTAAACACTTCAACCTGCCTCATCATCCATCCCTCTGTCGGATGCCCATCCTTAATTCAAGGCTTAGCCATGAATCATCCTTCTGTCTATGTGGAAGTTAGGATTCTTTCTTCCAAACTTTTGTCGCTACTTCGCACTGCTGACAAAAACTATTGTTACACCTACCAAGCAAATTGCTCTCAGATAGCATTCTGTGACATTCCGCTCTTTAAATAACTTAAAATAAGATTAAAAAAAAGAAAATAAAATTAAAAAATTTAAAGAATTAAAATTGCTCACTCACAGGTCTAACAATGGTCCATGCATCAGAGGATATCAATGAAAGCAACAGCGTACACTTACCTTGCAAAGCTCTGTATATTTATCATGACAAACCGTCCCTTTTTAATTAAAAAACAAAAATGTTCTCTTGATTGAAAAGACACCACATGAGGCAAGAATAGTGCATCGCTGTACGACATTGCCAAACATAATGAGAGATAGTCAGTGTAACTCTCAAGAGGACTCATGTCACCTCACCTGAAAAAATAAAAAAAACACAAACCACAACTAGGTTTAATCAAACGTGCGTACCCTATCTTACATAGGGTATCTCACATGTAATGCATTACACATATGGAGTTCTGGTTCTCTTGTAGAATCATGTGTGTGTGTCTGTAAATACATATGCGTTTGTTTGTTTGGTTATTTATTGTTCTGGTGTGGTGCATTTTTGTATGAACATATAATAGAGTATGGCCCTCATTACGACCCTGGCGGAATTCGCGGTGCTAAATGCACCGCGGAGCACGGCGGAAAGCCGCCGATAGCGCCATGGGGGTTGGCGGATTTACCACCCCATGCCGACCTTGGCGGAGCGGTAAATCCCCAATCCCCATTTTGCCCTTCCCCATTCCCATTCTTGCCCCATAGGGTATAATGGGAGTGGGGAAGGCGTTAATTACGCCACCGTAAAGTACGGTGGCGTAATTAACAACGAGGTCCCTTAGCGCCATGGATTTCTCCGCCCGGTAAAACCAGGCGGAGAGAGGCTCCATGGCGCTACGGGAACTCGTAGTAGGGCGGACGGGTCCGCCGCGAATAACGCTGGCGGAAACCCACTCCGCCAGGGTCCTAATGAGGGCCTATGTCTTTTGCATACCCTAGGCTTTGGCCCTTTTCAACCATTGCTCATAGGGGCATCACACATACTTCTACGCACTTTTATGGGGTCATCTAATGTTGGCTAGTGTGGCAGAATATTCTAACAATTTAAGGACAGAGTAGGTGTAATGTCTCAGGGCCTACACACGAGTTTAGCGGTAGCCCATAAATACGGTGGTAACAGGGTTACTACCGCATTTAAGGGTCCGCCCAATCATGAGTATGGTGCCTTTGACCCCCTGAACCTCTGTTTTTTTTAGAGCCTTGACTCTCTTAAATGCAGTTTGAGGCCCTATAAAAGACCAAACACCCACCCTGATCTCTGAAACGTGTCCATGGGAGGGCAAAAGCACTGTGTGCTCCGACTCCCCACCAAGCGAGGGGCCTGCATCTAACTTTCTAATGCAAAGATGTCAGTGCATTGTTTTAACGAAACATGAAATACACACATTCGATAGCCTTCTGCTGAGGCTTTGTGCTTGATGCCTTGATGCTGTTGTCAAATAATTCCAATTTGATCAATCAGTCCTGTAATGAGTTTTGTGCCATGGGCTTGCACGGGGCTAATTAAAGTATTTTCGTTCCATCGCAGTGTTCCGTCGCAGAAGGAAAATACTATTCAAAGATGGCTGCCATGAAAAGGGGAGGCGGGGCTCTGTACAGGGCTCCTCTTCCCTTTCCATGGTTGCCTTTGGGAGCTGAGAGGAGGGAGCCGCAGCTGCCAAAATTAGGTAAGTGTGTGGGGGGGGGAGAGATGTTAAAAAAAAAAATTAAAAAAAATGGGACGGAAGGTGGTAGGAAGATGGTGGCAGGGGGAACCAGCTATCAGGCGGCATGGAACGCGGGCTAAGATTGCCAATTTCAGCCCATGTTCCTTGCCACATGATTGGCTGCCTTCCCCATCAGGATGCTTATGCATATTGATGTCCTGGAATGCCAGAATGTCTCAGACTATAACTAAGCCTTTTAAGCACTTGTTGCAAAAATCTGTGTACACATGCCTGATCACAATTCCAGTAGTCGTCTTTCCTCTCTCAGAGGTTGATACATTTGAGGGTATACACTTTATTGATAATAAGATGTACTGCATTACAAACAATGTACCTGCATCAGAAAGGACTTGTTATGAAAACTAACAAAGGATCAGTATATTATGTCTAGACTTCAGTCAATGCAAACCAGAATTGTAAAAGCTGATCAGCCCCCCTCCGCCCCACTAATGAAGAGCATGATCTGTTAGTCTGGAGTGATTATGTAGCCAAATTCATGATGGCAGAGCCAACGTGTCCATGCTCATATCACGGCAATACCACTGGAGCACACTGTGTTCCTGGACATATCATCGTATCTCATTGTATGAAGAGATACGATGATATGTCTATATGTCTATATATCTACGCTGTCTCCAATGGATGAAGAGGTGGCAGGGGTTTGCCTTCTAACATGTTGGTGGTATTGTTAGGTCAAAAGCCTGCTATGTCATTCCAGGTAGCCTATAAGAATGGCAGGGGTCCTAGACAGGAAAGAGCTGACCAAAGTGGCCTCTGGCAAGCATATTTCTGCAAACTGCTTATTTGATGCAAAAAACAATATGTGCTTTTACAAGTTCAAATGTTCTTAACATCAAGAATATGGTATCTTTGGTTGGATGTATTTAAATATTTGAAGCACAGATGCAAACTTTTGGCCTCATATGGGTCCGCATTCTGGCACTTGTAAAATTGAATTTATGATGGAACAAATAAGGCTACAATCATTGTGTTTTTTGCATAATATATTCCATCTGGATTTTTTATTTTTTAAAACATTGCCATGATGTTTTATCATGTGATGTGTACTTCTTTATCAGCTCTGCAAAACAAAGTATTCTTTGCCGCCGTTCATGAAAGTCAAATATTCATGGATAAATGACTCTTGCTGTTTGTGGTGACGTGATACCATTTCAGACTGAGCTCAATGTTCAGCTTCACCACTCAATCAAAGTTTGTGAACTGAAAGTGCGAGCTCCCCTGTCGGTCTCAGTGGAGCGTTATCATTGTGCCCCGGCATGTACTTCAGTGCAACGTGTGATGGTAGAGGTGGAGTGCGAGTTGGATAGTACCTTCAAATGATCATGTTCATGTACGCCATGGCTAGTGAACACAGAAAGTGAAAAGATCACAAGAATCATGTCTGCAGCTGACTCCGGTTTGCTTAGGTGCTGCTGACATGTTTTGTTCCTTCACTGACGGGTGTATCACTGTGTGAGGGAGTCCCCTGATTTTTTAACATTTTAGGAGCCCAAGTAATGGATTCTGCTATGAAAGTCAGATTTGGTAAAAGTCCAAGTGGTGTTTGTTGGGTTTGTAGCCAGATGGGCCTGCCGGCCACCCGGTGAATTATTGAATTTATCAACATTCCTATATGTGTCAACCCCTGCTGCTTTCTGCATGAGTAATTGGCATGCCAGCAGCACGATAGCTGCAACTGGGATTTCTTTTAAAAAAGTACCAGACTAGTTTACTCACTAAAAAGTGTAAACCCGATTTTGGTTGCTAAATCTGCTCCAAAAGTGGTACGAGTAGATTTAGAGGGAACATTCATGGCCACCTAAGTAAAATGCATGTCAAAGGATTTTCAGCTGGCATGTGTAGAACTCAAGTTATTCTAATTTTCACATTGGATTTTTTGCAATCCAAACAGGATTTCCATATTGAGACTGTTTGGTTTTGACATGGTGACTGCCTGGATTACACCATTATACAGCCACCAGCAATTGATGTGATTTGTTATCAGTGGGATTACTTGTGCCCTTCCTGGTTCAGGACTGGTTCAGGGCTCCTGTGTATTCACTGCCTGGGGCCATATGGTTTTAGCACCAGCAACAGCCTGTGGGTCTGATTTACACAAATGTTCTAACATGTAAAGGTCCCAATGAAAACATTTACGTAAAACAGGCCCATTGTCTTCCTTGGAAAACAGTTGCTGCTTTACAGAAAGGCAGGACCTGCCCCAAGGTTATAAGGAGAGGATTGGTGCTTTTAAGCCCAGTCACTGCCAAGCCAAAGGAACTCACACTAGGGTGATACTTACTAGAGCCATGTTGATGCAGGCAAACAGAGGAAGGAGGTAGAGTTGGATTAACCACAAAGAGATCTTCAGTCCACAAAGAGGTCTCACCATCTTGGACTTTGCTAGGGTTCCAAAACTTCACCCTTCCAATTTCTTGGAGGCAATGCACTCTGAGTTCCACAATTCTGAACACAGCAGCTAGGATTGGACCCCTTACAGAAGCCTAGAAGGGAATCAATCCACTGTGTGTGCACCTTTTCCTATATAGGGGAGGGGTACCCCCGCTTAGTGGATTCATCTTTGCACTGCTAAAGAAGAAGGATTGGCCTGGAACTGTACTGGGGGTACAGTCTGCACCATAGTCTTCTCCTATGGAAGTGAAGATAGAGACTTCCAAGAAGAAGGCAAGCATATTCCCATAACCTCCCAGGGGAACATTTGGAGTGACACCACTGTGGACCAAGGCCTCTCTTCCACCTGAAGAATGGAACCAGGATCCTTCTCAAAAGAGGTGAAAACCCCATATAGGTGCTCTCTGGTAACCGTCCCCGGTCGAAAGTGAAAAACGAAAAGAACTCAACTAGCCCCTGCAGGTTGTGGACTGTGTCTCCAAAAAAAAATTCAAGGATCTGCACTGGGTTTGGACTACCACCTTGTAAGCTACAGTAACCCGAACATCATCAGTCTGTCTTGAACTTCTTCATGCCTTGTGTCATTGCTGCTTTTTGAACCACACTGCATTTTGAACCCAGTCGCCCAGCTCACAAGCCCGATGACAAATCACTGCCTCAGAAAATGCCTAGAAGCTTGGCATGATACTGTTGCGCCCCAAGAACCAGCCTAAAAGCCATTTGAAGTAGTCCTATCCCTCCTGGTCTGTCTTAAAGGGCACTAGTGATATTAAGGACATCACTCCTTACCTTTTAATAGACATCTGCATTGCACTTGAACATTTGCTGCCGAACTGATTGTCAGTCTTCTCCTGTCTTCAAACCCAGAACGACACCCTTTTCAAAAGTCTGCATTCTCTGTGTTTTCCCTCACAGCGGTTTGTGATTAATGTTGTAATTAGTTGTGTTTAATTAATGCTGTTTTGATTTCTTTGGATGCTCCTGCAGTGTATAGCCTGCCCTTGGCCTGCGCTACTCTAAGAGGCAAAGGAGACAAAGGAGGTACACCTGTCAGGCTGGGCCTGTTTCACTATGATAGGGATCACTGCTGGTGTGGTAGTAGTGTTGGGCTGAGTAGGACTTTTATTCATTACTCATCCTTGTACTCCAGCAGAACCGCAGACATTTCATCACATATCCACACCCCCAAATCTCTGCTGCTTCCGCCCCCAAAAATCCCTTAAGCTTGAGTCTCACACAAGCAGCTCCCAGAGAATTTTCTGTCGCTGCTCCTTCTGACTCTCTCTTATGTGGGGCACAACCTGGACACAGATTTTGTTCTTGTTGTACATGTGCTAAAGTCAGAAACAGAACGCCTGGTTTCTCGTGTGTTTCTTGTAGTCGCCCAAACCGCTTGTCCTCACAGGGATTCCCTCTCCCGAAACTCACATCAGATGGCCCTGGTGTTGTTGGCACGGGCAGTATAGCTCAGTGGCAATGCGCTCCTCTTGGAAGCAAGATGACGCAAAACAACAAATACTGGTTCCATGCTTAGTGTTAAGCGTGTTTTACATAACTAATTATAATTTCCCCCACTTCAAATCACTAGTGCAGCATAAGCAAAGGCTATCCTAAATCTGGGTCCCCAGTCACATACTACTTCTCCTCGCCCTTTTTCCTACTTAACTACTCTAACTCCACTCCAATTTGTTCCCTGCTTCCCTAATTATCCGAAGCCCGCCTCTACCAACCTCCCTGCCTCTCTGAAAGCTGCCAGAGGTTGAAAAAGACCTCTTCCAACCACGAGTCAAGCTTTAAGCCATGTGGTCGAACTTCGATTGAGCTTCTTAAAATGTACATCCAATGTTCGAGAATTCACTTAAAGTTCGAGCGATTTGAGGTTCTGGTGATTACGTTCGTCCGGGCGTATCCAGAAGTGTTTGTTTCTTGCACCCACCGGTGCCTGTCATTCCACCTGGTTTCGAAGTCTGAACTTGCCCTTGTCATCGCGATAGGAGCATTCATTTTGTCTCTAATTTCTCTGCCTTGTTGTCCGTGGGCAAGCATCCAACTTCCAGACCTGTACACCAAAAAGACTTTGCTTTTCTTATCATTTCTTTAGCAAGGCCACCCTTAATTGCTTACTCATCTTTTTTGCAATCTGTCATCCATGTGTTTTGGGTTGAGTGTCCTTTTGGCATTTGTATTTGTATTTATTTATTTGCATGGCGTTCCAAGCCCGGGAGCATCTGGGTGCATTTCTTACATAGAAAGGTTATAGACTGTACATTGACAAAGATATAATTTACACAATTTACAGAAGAAGGTTACATATTTGTAGGTGTATATTTCTTACATATCATACATTTATAGGGCTGCCGGCGGTTAGGGTTGTGCGGCAGAGGGGTATCTAGGACTCTTGGGCGAGGAGCCACATTTTAGCATTCCTCCTGAATGGGTGGTAGGCATGTTCAGTTCTTAGTGGTAGGGGCCCAGTGTTCCATAATTTGGCTGGTAGGATGGGAACACTGCTACCTGCTGCATTTTGTAGCTTGAAGCTATGGATTTTAAGGCAGTGTGCTTTTGAAAGAAGACCCGCTGTGCTGCCCTAGATGTTGGTGACCGCTGGCATGAGAAGATTTGGAAGAACCGGGCTGCCCTATTTGAGCACGTGCTTCAGTAATAACGCGTTATAACCGACCTTGCTCCGCCAACAGCGCTTTATTCTAGGGCTCCACGTCTTTCATCTCTTAAGGCGGATGAGAGTATCTACCCAAAACTGCAAGAGATGTATTTTATTTTATGAAAAGAGCAGTGGTCAAAGTGGGCGGGAGCGGTCGGGAGCGGTGCTCCTCTACTTCTTTAAATTAAGTTTTACTGTTCCTATACTTTTATTTTAAAAAGAAACCGTTCCGGAATGGTTTTGTTTTAAAATAAAAGTGTAGGAAGAAGCTGAAACTTTCACTTTCAGTGCACTGCACTGAGCGTTCCCTTAAACAGCAGGTGCAAGTGTTTGGGGGTTTGTATTGTGCGTGGAAGGGTGCTTGGCGATGGGGTTTGTGGGGAGCGGTGCAGTAGGGAACAAAGTTCCACTACTTCTTTCCGTACACTTCGACCACTGGAAAAGAGAGTGAAATCGAAGCTATTTTTAAATGGCACCCCATTTTCGTTTACGAAAGTGCCTTTGTAACCCCGGTGCACTTCCTAGCTTTAGAATTCTGTGCCAGACTCTGACAGAAGCGCGCGCAAATCCCCACATGGCTACATCAAAGTCCCCAGTGTTCTCAGCGCGCATTTCTCTCTGCCAATTTCCGAGGTGGCTTCCTCAGGCCTGCTCGCTCACAGAGCTCATCTCGGCTATTCATCTTACAGTGTTCTGCAGGCTATTAGCGCCAGCTGCCACCTCTCCCTTCAAAGGCACATGAAACAGAGCTATTAATACATACGTTATAAATTCAAAACCATCGCGTGGTCATGTGGGGTACACTCTATTTCTCGCAGATGGAGCTGTGACGCACATCATTGAGAAAAACACGAAAATGCAAATCGAAAACGGATACAGGGCTCCCTAATGTCAAGCTGTGGGACGGAGGCAACGGCAGACAAAGAGGGTCATGTTTATAAAGTCTCTGAAGTGTAAAAGCGAAGCATCAAACCGATTTAAGCCTGGCTTTTCGCGCCCACTGATAATAGTGGAAGGTGCGAGACAGCACACGCCTTATGCCCCAGAAACCAGGTGTAAACACAAGGCGTGTGCATCACCTTAAGTCCACGCCTCACATTTACCCATCATCGCATAACAAACTGGGCTTCCATCCAACTTTGCACCCAGGATTTACTCTTTCAAACTGAACCTGTTTTCAGGTGCGAGCAAGCCAGAAAGCGCTAAGGCAACTGGTATCAACAGGTGCGGCTCGCCCATAATGGGCGATGGGGTGGCGACCCAACAGTCCCACTGCCCATTCTAGACAGGTCACGCGAGCCAAGTAAAAACACTGAGCCCTCCCTCAACTGTTTAATGCAGCTGTGGGGGTGCTCTTGGGCTGACTTTAACTGTCAAAGGGTTCAGGTTCCTCAGTGCACATGTTCTTTGAGCCATGCAAGGCTGGGGGCGTTTTCCTTCCCCAGCCTTGCATGGCCCATTGGTGATGCATGCTGTGGAACAGCAAGCCTAAATGTGCGTAGGGGGTGCCTCAGAACCTCCCTTCATTATCAGATAGCCTGTGATATTGTTAGCTGAATGCTCTGGCCCTCAATGCTTGTGCAGGAATCACTTTATTCCTTCTGGTTCCTGTTCTTGCTGCGCATGAGCTGGAGGGCCTACAGGGCAGCTTGAGGAGCACAGTCTAGGCCAGGACTGAAGGTAAGAAATTATTGTGTGTATGTATGCGGTTTTGCGCAAGCGAATGATCTATGTGTGGATGGGTGCACGTGTGATTGCTGTTTCAATGCTTGTGTCAAAGGGAGAGTAGAGTGACTGCTGTGTGAATGTGTGTGTATTTGCGTTAAGTACCAGGCCCAGATTGCTGATTTTGTCATAGGGGGTGGGAATATTTCAATGGCATGGCATTATTTACCTGGCATCTATGATAAAACAAACTTGATTACGTGCCTAGACCTACATATTTTGGTGCAGCCCGCCTAGCTATTATTTCATTATGTGTAATGGTATTCTTTTACTGAGCCTCTATGATAAAGCAACTTTGACTGGCCTACTTCGTTGCAGCCAGTTTAGTCAGGTTTTCTTATTGTGGCATCACATTTAGAATGGCAAACCAGTGCTCTAGTTCTATGTCCTGAGTGTGCTTTGGGTTTGGACTTCTGATTATTTTTATGATTCTTTTCTTTCTGTGCGCACTGAGGCCTTTGACCGTGATGCGCATTAGACAAAAGTAATAATAATAACAGGAGTATGACCTTACATGGGGATGCTGGCATATATTGGCGGAGCCAGGTTGGACATTTTTTTCATACTAAGGTATTATTACTGGCATCATGCACAAAGCAAACATGAGTTTGCTCTAATATGGGAATACTGGCATAGATTGGTTCAGCTAGCATGTGAATTTATGGGCATAGATAGCAGGAAAATGTTTTCTATACTGTTGGTGACTTGCATCTATCTATTGGACTAATCGAAACAGCCTGTCTTTTTATCCAATTTTTCATTGAAAGTTTTCTGTATAATGCACCATTTGAACCCATTATTCACGAAATGTTCTCGAGGGCCCTCGGTTGGTTTCAGCTCCTTGTCTACGCTCAATCGCTCGCATATGTTTGTGGGAAATATCTACACCACTCAAATCGATAAATCCACCAGCTGCCACTGCTGGTGCAAACAGAAAATGGCTGAGCTGCCCAGAGGATAGATACTTGCCCTTCACCAGTCAACACCAACACCAATACAAGAAGAAGAAGGGTGGAGTAAATGTACAATATTCAAGGTCTACAGGTGGGACACAGCCATCTCAGATGGCCATGTGTGTCCAGGGTGCAATGCCACAAACCAAGAAATCAGGGAGTATGGAGTAAAGTGTAGGACCAAAGGACAGTCCCAGTGTGAGAGTGTGGGGAAGGATGGAGTGGAGGACTGGGGGGAGTGCATAGACGGAGACCACAGTTGAGAAATGAGGCTAGTCAACAAGCACCATTTCCGCTGGCACAAAGGCCTTTGACACAGAAGGAAGATGAGGAGGAAGCACAGGAATACAGGAACCATACATAGCCAGCCGGTCGATAGCACAGTGAGCTAAGAACTCGCCCCGGAAATCCGTGTGCAGCCTGTTGTGGCAGGTTCGAATCCCAGAAGGGTCAACTCAGCCTTTCATCCTTCTGAGGTCGATACGTTGAGTACCCCTCTGTGGGATAATAATGTGTTCTGTTATTTCAGCTCTCTGAGACCTATGGGTGTGTAGCGCTATATAAGAAATACATTATTATTATGAGAGGGAGCACCAAGTCATTCATGTCCCATCAGGTATAAGACCATGATGAGGAGAAGGCCAGCCATTCCACAATCATCAGAGCTGTGCTACAAGAAAGCACAAGTAGCAGTAGGAACATATGAGGCTTGGCATAACCAGCACGTAAACAGTTTACAGGGTACTACAACATGGTGTGGTGCCAGCCTCCATTGTCTAAGAAAATCAGAGCACAACAATATACTGAATGAGCGGAAAATACACATGCATGCAGCAGACAACTGCACTAGGGTGCCCACAAGCATATGGAATTTAAAACAATGGATGTGTAAGGAAAGCACTGCGCCTCCTAGAGAGACACATCCCTGTCTACGTGAAATGATTACCTTTTATGCACTACTAGGTGCAGGCAGCATGTCTGGGGACAGGGAATATATAGGATACATGTATGAAAGGTGGCCCATCCACAGGCTACATGCACAGCGGTACTAAGAAGGCCTCGACATCCTAGGGAGAGCACCTGCCCACATGCATGCTTGCCATGTAAACAGCTGTCACCTTCATGGGCATGTGACATGTAACCATGCACACTCATATTAGTTATAAGCGGCTTTCTGCATAGAGCAACTTCATTACAATGACTGCTGGTATGGATGTACTATGTGCTATGCAACATGAGCTGTCCACGTGTCGCATGGGGAGCACTGAGGAGGAATTACTGTACAAGTCCAGTATGTCCTCCTCAATGCTCCCATGTCACACATGGGCAGCCCGTGTTGCATATTACCATGATCAGCCCACAGTGACCAGTGCCACACATCACCCTACATGAAGGCAGTCTCACAATGCAATGGAAACATGTAAATGAATGATCAAGGTATCTGAGATGGTCACAGGAGGGAATACACACATGCCATGTCCGATCTCACACCACATCCCAGGCCTCAACCCTGTCATAGGTCATCCCATGGAACAAGGCCCAGTTCTCCCACACACATGACTCTAGTGGTCGACCGTGCAATTCAACGGACAATGCCCATGAGCAATTCCCATGCCAGACCACCACAAATATTCATGTGTAACGCACTGTGGTCTGTGCTAACCCCGGGCTATGCTGACATGAGGCAGAGGAGGCACCATGCCACCTTCCTCCATAGACAATAACGCCTGCCAAATGTAACAAGATTTGAACCCAATGGCGTCTGCTTCATACAGTACCTACTACTGTTGTGTAGGTGGATTACACAAGCGTCCATTGCACGTCGTCACCTGCAAACCTAATTTGCATGCATTGCACACCTAATGACAAAGGAAATAGTGAAAGGGCACAGTTTAGGCAGCGTTGGCTGATCAGACTCTTCTTTTCTCCACCCCATGAAATATACAAAAACACATGCTGCGTCCCTAACTGTAGAAATGCGCCGAGTTTACCTATCACGTGTGTGAAAACCAATCGGTGTCAATGTCAGTGGTCAAAACAACAGCAATCGGGGAGTACATACCACAAACCCATGAAAGTGTTGAACGTCACAGTATTTAGCCATACGCACTCCTCTTAGCTATATTTCCCTTTTTGCACGGGGAAGCATAATTACATTGAGTGTCTGCACTGTACTCTCCGTCACACTGGAAATGCAGGATGCCCCATGTGACCCTGGCTGATGACACCACTGCATATTCCTGCTAACCCCAGACAGTAACGGTACAATGCCGCCCACACACAGAACATCATTGAGGGGGCTTTTGGCCTACTGGGGAACTGATTCAGGCGCATCCACAGGACAGGTAGTAGGGTCTTCATGTAGCATCCAGAGAAGGTTTGACATCCTCCACAACATTGGCCGTCCCCCAAATGTGCCCATGCCAGATGATGATGAGGATGACCCTGATCCTTATCATGGTGGCCATGGCCATGATGGGGTGGCTCCAGGGCCTCACCTGCAACAGGATCATGTGGACAGACTTGTCCTACAGCATGAGGTCATAAGCCACCTACTCCAATAGAGGTAAGTGTGTCTGAATTCTGCACAAAATGGCCCTTCTCCTCACTGCCCCTTCCTATGTACCCCTATGACAAAAATGCATTGCACAACAAAGGTGATTCCAAACAAAACCTTTACTGGACAGGGATGGGTTTCATGGATGTTGCTGCCCTTTTGCAATCAGAGTGGATTGTCGAAAAATAATCTCCTGTCCATTGTTCATTGGATGCTGTGCACAGAGAGGTCTGTACCAGGGGTATGCGCAAACATATATTATTATTATTACTATTATTATTACTATTATTATTATTACTATTATTAAGAACAGAACTAGCTTTGGGAAGCAGGGAGTGCTTTACAAATCACAGGTGCAATGGCACATGAAGGGAAGCAGAGATACAAGGCAGTGGGGAACTAACAAAGGGAAAGGGGAAGGGCAGGCAATTGGTAGCAAGGGATCTATAAGCAGCCAGGGGAGGAAATGAAGGTGAAGATGAAGCCCAGGGGAAATCTAAAGAAACACAACTCCAACGTGTGGGACACATAATGCATCTTGCGGTCCACACAACATCAAATAATGTGACAAGCCTGCCAGGGAAGCAGAGGCGGGCCGTCATAGACAGAGGGGGTGAAACTATCTCCCTAGGAGTGGCTACTTGGGGCACAGGACCCTGTTGTGTAGAGTCTGCGATTACAACATCCGCACCTGTTGCAAGCAGCGTTCTAGCATGTGACAGGTGGGGGACTGCTGTGCTGAAGTGGAAGCAGAGGAAGGGAGGGTGGAGATTGACGTGGGTAAGATTCCTCCACACATAATCATGCATGTGGGCGAGGGACTTCTCCAGGGGGTCAGGAGCCCAGTCAACGTGATTTAAGTCTTGGTATGGTGCAGACTAACCTCCACCATCCGCTGGCAGAGGACGGCATTGCTGCATGCCAAGCGCCGGACAGTGGCAGAGGGGGAACCTCTCGTACTCATGGGCTGCATGGAACACAGCCTGGCTGTGCCTGAAGGCCTGCTTCTGGGTCATTCAGGCAGCTTCCCTGTCCCGATCATAGGCTGCTGCAGATGCAGCTAAAGACTGCATCTGCTGCAACCGGCTCCTGGAAAAGTCAGGCATCCTCACTTGCCTGAGCCCTGCCTGCTGCAGATGCAACTGCAGCGGCATCAGCAGCAGTCTGTTCCCAGGCCAGTCAGGCCTCCTTCCTGGCCTGAGCCCAGGCTGCATCATCTACTGCACCCGGCTCCCAAGCCAGTCAGGCATCATTCCTTGCCTGAGCCCAGCCTGCTGCAGATGCAGCTGCAGTGGGCCAGTCAGGCCTCCTCCCTCGCCTGAGCCCTGCCTGCTGCAGATGCAGCTGCAGCGGCATCATCGGCAGTCTGTTCCCAGGCCAGTCAGGCCTCCTTCCTGGCCTGAGCCCAGGCTGCATCATCTGCTGCACCCGGCTCCCAGGCCAGTCAGGCATCATCCCTTGCCTGAGCCCAGCCTGCTGCAGATGCAGTTGCAGCGGGCCAGTCATGCTTCCTTCCTGGCCTGAGCCCACGGTGCTGCGAATGCAGGAGCCTGCTCACAGGCTAGTTGGGCATCCTCTCTGGCTTCTTGGCTAGATGCTCACACCTCCCCGGCAATTCCTGACTCAGCCTTTTGGCTTCCTCCAACGTTGCACCTTATCCGGGGATTAACTTCCATCAGCTAGGAGTGGCCCCAATAAGGAACAGGCAACAACCAGTTCCCTCCCATTCTCCTTCACCTGTGCCTGGGTAGCTCCCTGGGCTGACACCCACTCAACTAGTTCAGACAAGAAGGTGTCAGCCACAGGAATTGTGGACCTGGTGGAGTAGCAGGAAGGGTGCGAGATAATGCCTGTTCCTAGCCAGGCACTGATGGCACTGTCCCTGGATGAGGTTAATTGAGCTCAGTATGTGGCAGATGTGGTGTTGGCTCCACAGGAGGGGTGGGGTGTCTTCCACCAACTCAGTATGTCCTCAGTCCTCAGCTGCTGTGTTTCTGTTTGGGCCACTGTGACATTGCCGTGTGTAGATGTCACTCTCTGGTGAGAGACCCCACCACTGTGGTGTACAGGGTTTTGTATCGAATCCTTTATATTGAATGCCCATAAATCGAATCTTTTATCTTGAAAACCTTTATAGTGAATGCATTTAGGGTAGGGCAAAGGGTTAAATATTTTTGGGAAACGGTCGGGATGGGTTTTTAGGGGTGGAAAAGGTGGTTTGAGGGGGACCCCCCCAAAAAAATGCATTCACTAAAAATGTTTCCAAGATAAAAGATTCGATAAATGGGCATTCGTTATAACATGTAACCGTCACTGTGGCTGTCTAGCCGCTTCCTCTTGCTGTATGTGGCTGGGGCTCCGTGTGGCTGCCAGAAGGAGAACTACTGTTCCATGGAGATTGAGTGGGTTCTGCCACAAACAAATCAGAGTCACTTGCCCCTTCTGTGTGTCTGCCATCATCTTCATATCCTCCTCAGGAGTGTCCTCATGCTCTCCTGTCAGGGTAAAGACATATTTAGTGTCCATGTATACTGTTGGTGCATTGAACTTACAACCCAACATTATCAACAGTGGGCCTCATTTTGAAAAGAGTGGGTCGGAAGAGGAAATCGTAAAAGTGGCTTTACGCTTTCATGTTTGTGCTCCTTCTCATTTTCCTACATTTCGGCTCCTTGATTCCTTCAACACCACCGAGGTCGACCACCACCATAGCCTGTACTTCCTACACCCTCAGCTCCAGGCTGAGGGCAGGCCCTGCTGCTTAGGAGGGAGCAGGGTTGTGAGCTAGCAAAGCAGCATCCAAGGGACAGCAATACTGTGGTACTAAAATAAAAGAGTTTCCAACCAAGATTCTATAAAAAGAGGAGTCTTCAAATACACTGAAAGTAGAAGGCACTCTAATAAGAACCCCAGAAGACACATACTATGAATGCCATGTCTTTGGGGTATTGGTACATTGGAGGGAATGCAGACGTTGCCCACTGCTTCTTACTTTGCACACATTTACATTTGTGGGCTTTGGTTCACAATAGGCATGCACCAGCCTCCAATTTCCCCACCACTAGGTCACAGAATAAGGAGTTACGTAGGCAGCACTGCGGACCTACCTCCGAACCTGCACCAGATAAACATCCTTTCCATCTGTTTTCTGTATTTCCTTCTGTATTTCATTCAGCATTCTTCGTTTTCTCTTTCTTTTTCCCCACTTAACACTTCCCTTGTTTCCTTAAATCTTACTTTATCCCTTTCCTTCTTTCTTTTCCCTTCTTTCTTTTTTCTTGCTTTGATTCCTTCTTTTCCTCAATCCTCTTTCTTTCTTTTTTCTTTCATTCGTTCTTTCTTCCTTTCAGTCGTCTTTCTGCAATACATTCTTTCTTATTGTCTTTCAATTTTCTTTCTTCTTCTATTTCATTGTTTATTTCTCCTACTGGGAAGCCTTTGAAAGAGGGAAAGGGGAAACTAGGAGATCGAGTAAAATCACAGAAACAAGGGGATGAGAACAATTGCGAGAAATAGAGCAAAAGGAAAGAATGAAACTGTCATGTAAAGAAAGAAAGATAAAAAGAAAGAACCAAAGCTAGAAGATAAGGTGTGGAAGGAAAATGGAGACAACGGCTGATGGAAAGAAACAAAGCTTCAAAGAAAACTTAAGATGAAAACAAAATAACAACTGGAAAAAGCTTGTGGCCTGGGATGCGCCTGTGATGCCGGCTTCATGCACATAGTAAAATTTTAAAAAAGAAAGTGCCAGTTTAGCCAATGATAAGCTATTCCCATCGCCTCAGAAAAACACTTCTTGAAATAATGAGTACAATGAACAGTCTTTAAAAATCTGTGCTGGCAAAGACTCAGCCTTCTCCAAGGTGGTGCTAATGGCACAGGAATATCATGAGCTCAATAACATGCTACCTGTGTGGCCTATGTGGTCAGAGCCCGGAATGTAGGGTCTCGGGTAGAGTGCCTCAGGGCTTTGCGCGCATTACAAATGTTAAATAAATAAATACATGTAAAATAAAACACATAAAGCAGTTGAACTGGACTGATAAGATATCTATGCACCACGTAGGTGCTATATAATGCACACGTAAGAAGAGAGTGCATAGCATTTTGGCTCCAGTTAGTGTAATGTAAAGCAGGCTCAATTCAAATCTAATAAAAATATAGTTTCAACTACATGCTGCAGTGTTATGGTTGACTGCATAATGTGTGTCTCAAGATAACTTGTGCTTATTCCAGGGCAGTACTTTGGCTTAAAATATTACTGCACAACTAACTAAAAAAACATGATCCTGCGTCCAGCCTTGGAAGCAAATATTTATTCATGAGGTAAACGGATGTGAAGAAGCAATCCACAAACATTTGCTTCAGACCCCGCACCTGCATAAATAATAGAGAAACACTGGCTTTCCTGTATTCATAATTGATCATGGCCTTTAAAAGGACAGGAACATTATCTAACAAAGTGGATGCCTTTCCTTTTTTGCTTGTGTTTCCCATTTACATATGCACACATGATAGAATGCTTTCACAACCAATGCTGTATTCATGCACACACACGTTAGTCTGACATCAGCTGCTGCATTCAATGCAGATAAACGGAGCCATCAGTTAGGAGATCGAATATAATGGGGTAAACAAGAATAATATTCAGAATTAAAATAGAATAAGAGTGGTAAGGAGGGCATTACGATATTAAAGGTTGTTTATCAAGCATCCACATATGGATTAGAAAGAGTCATCTGTAACAGGATACCTACGGCAAACACTTTCTTATTTTTGCAAATTGTTATCCAATTTAAAGGTTTATTTTCAATGCTCACCAAACACATTGGTGTTCGGATTCCAAGTCCCTGTGATTCCGCAGCGTTTATAATGGATTCCTATGGAGTCCGCCTGCTTTTTGCTGGTGCAAAACGCCACTTGGTTCCCAGGGAATCCCCAGAATTTGAAAGGCAGTAGTATTTTAATGGTGGCTAGGAAGTGGCAGCGAAGTTCACCAAATGAGATGTGACGTAAACGAAATGCATACAACCCGTATATGATATGATAGGTTATTTATAACGCATTTAATACCCAGAGGTTTCTAAGCGCAGACCTGGGGATCAAACCTGTGGTGCTCTCTGTCGTCTTGCTTCCAAGGCGAGCACGTTGCCCCTGAGCTATCCTCCCGAGACCCTGGGCTTTTACGCATTTATTATTTTACTTACGGCTCAATTAAAATGAGCTCCATAATGTCCTCAATTCTCCTCATGTTCTCCTCGATGCTTTTCAGTTTCTTAAGAACCAAAGTTGTCTTTCTGCAGCCTGTGTAAAACAATGCTTTTATGCATTTGTTTTAACTTATGGCCCAATTAAAAGGAGCTCCATAATGTTCTTAAACCATGTCTCTATTCATATTCTCTTATATTCTCTTCTGGTTTCTTAAGTAGCACAGTGTCTGTACCTTATGGAAAACAGTTCAGACCAACAGGAACAACAGAAGCTGAAAAGTTGTCAATATAGCAGAACAACTGTGCAGGGTAAAGCTCCATGAGGGTTCAATCCCAGTGGTGAAATGGGGGCAGTGAACATGGTGATGCTTCTTCAACTAGGTGGAGTTGCACACCCACTGTCCTTCTTGCAACAGCAGTGTCTGTCTTTAGCCCCTATTCTCCAGCAGAAGGAGAATCTGTAGTAAAGAGCGTAACTGTTTCCCAGGTCATAGGTCGGACCCTTCGGCAGACTTTCCTCAGATTCCCCTGAGTAAGGGCTATCTGGAGATATTTGGGATGGAGTTCTTCCAGGACTCTTTCTTGAGGGTCTATGGATGATGATACATGGAAGAAGGTTTTGCAATAAAGGTAAATGTCTTTGTTCTCAACTCCTGGCCCGTCTGTACCCCCACAGCACTTCAGAGTCTTGATCCACTGTGGAAAATGTTTGTTGGCCTCTCAAATGGTTTTATCAGGGGTGCAAGTGCACCAGGTATGTGTGGCACAGAACGTTTCCAGAACCGCTACACAATCACAAGAGTCATCATGAATATCTGGTTAGGTATGGGGAGGTTGCATCTTGCTGTCCTACAGTGGTGCTGATGTTATCACCCTCTGTTCTATTGTTTTCTCCACTGGGCTCAAAGGCTGCCGCTTGACCACGAGGGAGGTTTTTCTTCATTGTAATTGTAATTGTTTATTTATAGCGCGGACCTGGGGATCGAACCTGTATTGCTCTGCACCGTCTTGCTTTCAAGCCGAGCACGTTGCCCATGAGCTATCCTCCCGAGGCTCTTGCTCTTTTGAATAAAGAAGACTCTGCTCACCTGGCTCCCTTGCCTTTTCATGGTCAGCTCGTCTATCACTATCACCCAACAACTGATGTACTGCACACCTCCATTTCACAAGACTGCCCACTAAGTGAGTGCCATCTGGCCTCTGCCTGTTTTGCAGATCCATGCCAAGTGAGGTCTACTGCCCCCACGCCAATTGTGAGCCCACTCTATCTTTCGCTCCTGAGTGATTGTTTTTTTTCGGCATTCGGCACCCCTGCGAACCCCGGGCCATCTGATGGGAGCATTCTCGGCAGCCATTGCTCATGCAGCGCAGGCCCTGCTTCAGTGGTTCTTTGGGCCCTTCCACTATCTCAGGCTTTATCCGCCCTACAGAGCTCTTGGTGCCATGTCATCCCATGTGCGTGTTCCCCACAGCAATTAACGGCATGCCCAAATGTGTTCCACGCACCTACGTTCAGTACACCTCATGCCAAGTCTCTTCCAAAATGTTTAGAAACCCCAGGGGAACCTCCACTGCCTTAGAAACAGTGGGAGCAGGAATACATGATATGGCAGGCTCCATGTATTTCGTGTACTGCGGTCTTGTTCGGGCCAGTTAAAGAGCTCAATGTGTTTGGTGAGGCAATGGCTCCACGGATAAGTCCTGTGCCCGAAAGATAAATGTGGTGTGAGAGGGGCATACATTTTCCAGGGGCAGGGAGAGTCCATTGAGCAGTTTGCTCCTGCCCTCTGTGCCGTCACCATGTCCTAGGGGTTTAAGCCAGAGATGTTGCTAAGCAGGAGCTGAGGGGACCATAGTCCCAAATCTGTTGGTTGTTGCCCCAGGTAGAAGCTCATAGGTTACAGCCAAAAGGCTAGCTAGCCCCGAGTCCTGACATTCCCGACATGAGTGTGACCCTGGATCTTTTCCAGACCTAGCAACACACATGGTTTAGCCGCTTCCGCGGCAAGGTGCTGATGATCAACTCGTTATGCGCCTTTGTGTCAAAAAAGGTAGATGCTCTGGACGTCTCATGGCAGGAATCCCATGCTGCACCAATCCATTGCCCTGGCCAAATCAATGGAGTAAAACAGGCTGTGGACTGAGGAAGTCGACACCGCTTCCAAGGTCTATCAAGTGACGGAAGGTGATGTCTGAACATTGAACGCTCCCATGAAGTCTGACTCAATCGTGAGGAGAGCAGAGCGTTTTAGGTGTGGTTCCTTTGACCTGATGGGGAATGTGAGAAGCTTTGCAGCTACTGGGAAAGCGTGCTCCGCATGTGGCAATCTCGGACACTTTGCAAGAGTATGCAAAGACAAGCGTGAGTCTAGGAGACCAGACCAGGCCAAGAACCGAGTCTGTCTGGCACAAGAACAGGAATAAAGCCCCCTTTGGGAGGCGACATGGCTATGACAGTGAATGTCTTGGAGGAAGTATATCTGTTACCAAAAGAAGAGGTCCTCATAGCTGGAGTGTCTGGTGCCTGTGTGAGTCAGGGATCACGGTACAAAACACATCCCTACAAAAATGCAAAAGGATTGCGTGCACTTTCAAAGCACTGACACAGACTAGGGCCACTACACTCTGCTATAGGATTAGAGTGGCAGGACACTCAAAACGCTCTTCCAGTTCCACTTTCATCTTGGGGGAACGTTAATTTGGTGGGAAAGGGGCACGTCTCCTTGGCATGGAGACACCAAACGGCCCTTCATGTCACACTGAATGCTTTTCCATGTGATCAAGGAGGGGCATTTCTGTGAGGTTGTTCAAACTGTGAAAAAGTCCATTAACGTTGTTTTTCTTTCTTCAGAAAATACTATGTTGCTTAAGGAATGATAAAATGATGTGGGTTCCTTGTGTAACACAGGACGCCAGATCCAAACTTCAATGTACCTGTAGGTTTGTTGCTGGTTCCAGATAAACAAGGTAAGTCCATTGATATAACAAGTAATGTACGACAGACCACTGGCCACCCACACCCTGCCAGCCCAATCCTTCTTGCTCAACTGTCACTCTTAGAATCCACTCACTCACACACGCACACCCACCCAGGGTTCCACGCTGACATCACAGCCACACACCCACCCCGGGTTCCACGCTGACATCACAGCCACACACCCACCCCGGGTTCAAAGACATCACAGATACAGCTCATCAATCCAATACATAAGATCACCACACCTCTCCCTCTGTTATGCCGCACAATTCCTAAATCACAACACTACAACGGGAGACACGACTCGGCAGACACACCTAGTGCCATGGCCACATGGCTAGCGTATGGCTGAACAAAATCACATATCCCACCACCTACCAGACACAACATAGATAACCTCACATCTCAACTCACAGGAGGCCACACAATGGGTTTTATTAGAAGGATACAGAATGAGCAAAACATGAGGAATTCTTGAATTCATGTCATAAAGCCGGAACATGTCCAACTAGAACACAACTATAGTAGGGTGTAGTAACCCGCAAATCACTACAAATAAGCCTTCAGAGACTTACTCAGAAGTGATCCGAAGGCTCCAGTGAATCTTTTAGTGAGATCCTGGTAGGTTGCGGGTAACAGTGGAATCTCATTTAAGAGCCATACTTTTTCAGGGAACATAGGGAGAATTTCGGGCAGGTTTGGGCTGATTGGGAGAGAAGGGAGAGAAAAGTTAGGAGACATTGAGGGTTCTGGAGATGCTGGGTGTGGGCTAGCAAGAGCAAATCTGTACATCTGTGAATGTTATCAAAGTAGGACAGTACATTAAACTTCATGGCAAGATATTGCAGTAGATTATCATGGAACTCATAACAACCGGACCAGAGGCACTCATTCTTTCTGGCTAAGGCTGCCTTCAGAGGTCAGGGGACCTACACTACAAGAAGCATCCAGGGTTGATGTACAAACTGTTCATGATATGATGATATGATAAGGCATTTGTAACGCGCCTATACACAAGTGTTTCAAGGCGCGACGAGGCAGTGGGGGAACAAGGGGAGACAGACAACGATCTTACTAGGCCAGGTGTCATTCAGATCGCGCAAGTGCAAGGGTAGAGGGGAAGGGAAAAGTGCATGTGGGAAAGGGAGAGGGGAAAGTGCAGTACAGGTTTATTAGCATACAGCATACAGGATAAATAACAAGGGCCAGCTGGTGGCAAGTGCGAGGTAAGTGCAGACAAGTGCTGGGAAGGGGGGGCTGTATGGATACAGACACAGTCCCGTAGTGCAGGGGTTGCCGTGGAGGCAGTGCAGGGGAGAGTGGCTGGGCCGAGAACGGTGAATGGCCCAGTTGCAGATTCAGTGCAGTTTCAGTAGTATTAGCAGGGGAGAGGGGGAGAGAAAGCGGAGGCAAAGAGGAAGGTTTTGAGGTGCTTCTGGAACCGGAGGTGGTTCTCCTCAAGTTTCAGGGAGGTAGGAAGGCTGTTCCAGAGGGAGGCCCCTGCAGTGGAAAGAGATCTGCCCCCAACTCGTTGTTTGGAGAAGCGGCTGACCCTGAGGGAGTTGGAGGCGGATGAGCGAAGAGCTCGAGAAGGAAGATATTTAGGAAGAGAGAGTTGAAGGTATTTTGGCCCAAGGCCCCAGACGGCCTTGTGGACAATGCAGAGGGTTTTGAACTTGATCCTCGCAGTCACTGGGAGCCAGTGTAGTGATTTCAGTCCATGTGATCTCTGACTCAAAAATCACCATCTTTGAAAGGTCTTTCCACTTCCAGGGGTTCCAACCGGGCTCAGAGCAACACAGAGCTCATAACAACAGCACCAGAAGCACTCATTCCATCTGCCTGAGGCTGCCTGCAGAGGTCAGGGAACCTACAAGAAGCATCAAGGTTCAATCTACAGATGACACATGTGACCTATGACTTAAAAAAAAACATATTTGAAAGGTCTTTCAATCTCCAGAAGGGACTTCAACTGGACTGAGAGCAACACAGAGCTCATAACAACAGCAGCAGAGGCACTGCTTGCAGGGTTAAAGGATCTACACGAAGCATCCTGAATCGGTGTACAGATGGCTCATGTGACTTCTGACTCCAGAAACACCATCTTTGAAAGGTCTTTCAACCTACAAAAGGGAATTCAACTCGACTGAGAGCAACACAGAGCTCATTACAACAGCACAAGATTCACTCATTCCATCTGCCTGAGGTTGCATGCAGAGGTTAGACGATCTACAGGAAACATCCAGGATCAAGCTACGGACAGCTCACATGACCTCCAACCCAAAACCCAACATCATTGAAAGGTCTTTCCACCTCTAAAAGGGGAATAAACTGGTCTGAAAATACAGAGCTTATAACAACAGCACCAGAGGCATTTATTCCATCTGCCTGAGTCTGCCTGCATAGGTCATAAATAGTGAATATTTACGAGTTTTACGAATATGGTATTTCAATGTTTGTAAAGGTTTTGTATAAACTGTGAACAAATAACAAAAAATAATAAGTCATGAAACCTACAATAGGCATTCATCACATTCATGACAAATCTATGGACTGCTCACACGACATCTGATCCCAAAAGAGCCATCTTTGAACGGTGTTTCCACCTCTAAAAGGGGCTTCAACTGGGCTGAGAGCAACACAGATCTCAAATCAACAGCACCAGAAACACAGACCTAATTATTCTAACAGAAACATGGATTTCTCTTTCAGACTCTGCAACCCTTGCTGCCTTTCATGACTCTGCCTACACCTTCTTTCACTCCCCCATCCCAACTGGTAGGGGTGGTGATGTAGGACTGTTCACATAATCCAAACATCCTATCTCTCCTACTGCCCTATCTCCTGCTCGTTCTCCCCAAATACACTATCACCACAATCACTGCTCCCTATGGCATTCAAATTATATATCTCTATTGGCCACCTGGACCCGCTGGTCAATCTATTGACCACCTCTCCCAACTAATGTACTCCTTTCCTCCCCATCATTGCCTCATTGTCACTGGTGACTTTATCCTCTCCTCTCTCTCCACTCCTCTATCCACTGACTTTAGCACTCTTCTCCTTAACTACTTGCTCTTTTCTGTCCACTCTCTGCCCACCTATTCAAATGGTAACTCTCTTGACCTTATTCTCATCGCTTCTCAACTCTCTGCCTCTAATATCTCCACCACTCCTTCTCCCTCTGCTCATTCCATCATCTATGCCTCAATGTCCACTCCACTACTTCCACCACACTTTATTTACCACTTCCATTACCAAGGGCAAGTTTCCCTGCACCAAATTCCCTATCTACCTCGCTGACCTATACCACCTTCTCTCCTCCAATGTAAAATTCACTGTTTCCATCCACTGATAAAGCCTTCACTCCCTTTAACGCTGCTCTGATCGCTCCTTCTCCTCTCACTTCTCTCTTACTACATTCACTCCTAAACCCGTCCGTCCTCATCCTTAGATTACACCTGCCATCCACACCATCAAAACAACAATGAGGAAAACCTTTGCACTAGTCAACAATCTAGACATGTTAAAGATTTTAACCATACGGCACACACCAGACCAGGACTCTTTCTACTGCTCAGGGTTGTGGCGCCAATAAAAACACTTTTAAGTTTATTATTCAATTTTTGAGAAGGCAGCCAACCCGTCTCACACCCCCCCTTAATGTACACCCTGTGTCACAATGGACCCTGAACCAGGCCGGTGTGTAATAATGAAATATTTATTTATTTTGAATTTTGAATAAAATCAAACACATTCAATATAGAGCAGCAATCACCAGTGTGGTGATAATTACACAGTAAAATGATAGGATACACTTAGTTTAACCTTCAAATATAAGATACACAATGCACAATTGAATGAAAGCAAGATAACTTTCTGAGGAGTACTTTTAAATGGCACCACAGTTAGGCATTCCCCCTGCAAAACTCCCTCAAACCACTATTAGCTAAGTTGTGTGTGGGTGGAGAGGAGTAGCAAGGAGTCAGGTATACTATGCAACAATCAGCAATAAAATCTGACCTACCACCCCTGAATGGGAGGCCAAAATCGGATTGCGATCTGTTGAAAAATGAGCAAAGTGACACTCGGAATTACGGAATAGTTATTTTACATGTGCAGTTGAATGAATAAGACAAGAATGTGTGTGGCTGTACTAACGAGGCAAGAAAAGTTACAAGCTAAAAGGCAGTATACTAAACAACGGGCATACACTTTAGAAAAATTACATTGGAAGGAAAAACAGTGCAGCAAGAATCACACGTGGCAAAATTGTAATTGCTATGTTTCACAGGTTTAAAATAGGCAAACAACTTCAGAAATGAGCTAAAGAAACAGAATCAAAAATCGGTTTTGCTTCTAAAGGACAAAGGCACATGACGGGTATCATACTATAGTGAAAGGGTGACTCTTGATGGGGACAGTATGGGATTCTTTGTAGGAGAAGTACATCGGATTTTATAATGAAAGCTGTTACACAGGCAAATATCGGTTTTAAGAGGAAAATTACAATTTCTTTAGTGGCTAGATTATTAAAGAAGGACACTGCCCACAAGAATGTTAATTTGTAATGTTAACCCATTCACGCTGTGTGCCTCTATATCTGGGAATTAATTAATGTATTCCAAATAGTACAAAGAACTTATAAAATGGACTGAAATGATTTGGGAAGAATTGCGCTAACACATGGAGATTAACACAGATTTTCCTAAGGACAGGATACACAGAGGATTCTGACAATTTAAGAATTTACTAGGGTATTTATAGGATTTCTATGGGATTGGACATAATACAAGATAACAAAGCAATGGATGCAGCATTTTGGTTACTGGGGAAGAGTGACACTCACAAAAAAGCACTTGAATAGGGTAGTTTGAACAGCCAGCCAGGTCTCTGGACAGCAGGACAGGGGCCTGGTCACTGCGCAGCGGTGGCTCTCCTCTAGGGACACAGCGAGGCAACCGGGGACCGGTCCCAGTGGACAGGTGGGTGCATCAACTAGACAAAGCAGGTCTGGTCACTGTATAATCCCAAAAAGGGTTCAGCAGCCTTTCCCCCTGAATTATTGGGATTTTCGTAGGGTTTAATTCTGGATAGGTGGTTCTGCCTGGATATGAGGTTCTGCCTGGATAGGAGGTTCTGCCTGGCTCTGGAGTCTGGAATCTTTCAGGGTGAGTGTTGAATGTCTGGATCTCTGGATTCTGCAGGTTGGATTTTTGAATGTACTAAATTTTGAATGTCTCCTCCTTATATAGGCCGAATGATATCAGAGGATTTTTACTATGTGGGAGGAAATAGCCTGGACATACCTCTAAGATCAGATAGGTCAAGCTGTAAATGTCGCCGCCTCGGTTTAAGCAGATTGAACTGAAGGAAGTGACTCAGGTTTAGGGTGTGTGTTATATGATGTGCATTGTTATACCACAGTTACTTTTGCCAAAATCAGTTGTGAAACAAAAACCCTCATATTTATAGACATCATCCTTATAAAAATTAGATAGACAAATACCATATTTCACATGGAGTATACTATTCCAAACCCCAGGTTTGTGCAATACTGTTTTACCTTCTGGCAATCATTCGTAATTTCTATGGAAAATATTTCCCCTAAAAATCTACAAATGGACACGCAGAAGCTTATCAATCTCAAACATATTTGCATTTAAGTTTCATAGCTGTACCATTTACGGTTTCCCCAGAAATGTCACTTAAATGCTGTTCGCATCCCCAACATGTTAGGAAGATCCACATCATCTTATTTTCATGGCACAAAAATTACATTCAAGCTGTCAACATTTTACATTACTGCTTCTTGAGATTACTGAAATAAATGTCTTTATATGAAAAGTATTTTCAATCACATGTGCTGGCTTTGTTCCCAATAGTGGCCAGTCTTTTCAACTCGCCAGCCAAATGTCTTGCTCTGGTCAGCTTTGCCCAGAGGTTGCTATGACTCCCCTTTGATCTTAGGCAGTTGAAGCTTCAGTGACAGGGCTGTCCATTGTCCCATGCTGCAGCATTTCGGTTCAGTCTGACGATGTCGCCACTTCCCACACGTCTGATCCTTTCATGTTGTAAAGGAACTTCCTTTCCCATGAAGCTGGTACATTAGAAGTGCCTTCCTTGCAAAAACTGGGCTGACAGCAATTTCTGGGTCTAGCCAGGATGTTGAAGTTCTTTTTGTGGGGAAAAATAAACTACACAGAGTACATTCTACGTATATTTTGGCAGCTTTTCTTTCCAACATATATAGTTTTGTTTCTGGGCATGTTACAGTATTATTTCCCTTTTGCTTGTACCATGTCAATTTACTGCTTTGCAGAGCAGTGCAACACAGGTTCATTTTACTTTCCCTGGTCATTTACGAATGCGATTTTCCTCGCATCTTCATTCTGAACATTTCCATAGCTCTAGTCAATTTCTTATACACAAGGATCTGTTCAAGAAAAGGGTTCTTTGAAACTGACATAAGCAAAGGGAGTGAGAGAGCTTCTTGTGAAGAGCTTTGCCTGTGTTCATTTGTTACAAAAGTAAACGCTTTCCATAGGGCCTGAAACAAATTTCTCTGCTCTTTCACAGATTTTACTTGACACACAATGCCTTTCAGGTAGGAATGGCCCTGATATTATGGTGTTCATCCTGAAGGTAGATGGGCATAGCTGTGTTTTACTGGAACCAAACTGTGTAATGTTGAAAGATGGAAACGGCACCAGTGCAAAGTCAATTTAAACACAAGACATTTTCTCTTTCAGTTGGATGTTTTCAGCTGGCAGCATAGCAGCGCTGAGCCAGGCTGCCTTTGAATCCTTTTTTGGTGCACATGCAGAAAATAAATGCAGCCTTCTCAGGGTTTGCTATTTTCCATCTCGCCCCATATGTGCTCAGCAGAGCCAGCGCAGCCATTACATTTGCAACTGCTAAAACACAGTTTTGGCGATGCAGGGGAATATGTGCTCAGCAGACCCAGCGCAGCCATTATTCTCGTAACTGCTGAAAAGGCAGTTTGGTGGTCCAGGGGAGTTCTGCTGGGCTGATCAATGTACCCCACAGAATCCCCCCTGCTTTCCCGGGACTTCTTGTTGAGGGAGAGTAGGGCAATGTGGGGTTAATTGAGTGGAGTTGTTCTTTCATCAAGGAGCGGTACTCCAAGGTCTTTCTTCTGTCTTTCGTTGGAGAGTGTGGAGCGACACCCCCTTTCCTTCCTTCCCTTTCCAGGTCCACGGGAGGTCCTGATCGGTCTAAGAGGGAATCAAATTAGTACAGGGGATAGATAATAACTGGTTTTAGAATATTTCACTGAGTGTCTTCCCGGAAGGTTGACATCAGTCGAACAAGGCATACATTTATAATTATCAAGGGTCTTTGAACAATATCAGAAAACAAATTACTTAACAATGCAAAGACATGATTGAACTTTTACACGATAGTTTCATTACATATTTTTGCAATAACACTGAAGAAAAGTACTCCCTGTTAGATAGGTATACCTATGGACCTACCTAGTCCCTTTTGCTTTTTCTTCCTCCTTCTTCTCATTCTCCAGATGTCTCCTCTATTTGACTTTTCTTTGGCTCCTCAATCAGCTGCAAAGTGTGTCTCAGGTGACAACTTTTTTAACTGATTAATGTGGACCCATTTCTCTTCTGATAGCTCTCCTTTGGGGATGCGGATTTGGTAGGCGGCAGGTGAAATCTTGTCTAAAATTTCAAATGGTCGGCGCCAGGAGGGGAGAAATGTTATCTCCTTAGTCTGGTTCCTCTGAAAAGTCTACAAGTAGACCCTGTCTCCTACTTGGTATTCCTTTTTGGTTGTTTTTAAATCATATTGAGTTTTCAGCCCCTCTGTCGATTTCTCCAGATTCCGCTGAGCATACGCAAAAGCAGGATGAAGGTGTTTTCTTAGATTCTCAACATGTTCATGTGTTGTGGAGGCGTTTATCAGTGTCTGCTCTTGTGTTCTATAGAGCAGATGCTGAGGTAGCACCATTTTACGTCCAGTCATTAGCTCAAATGGAGACATTTTGTTTGCAGAAGATGGTGTAGATCTGATGGCCATCAGAACAAGCGGTAATCAGATGTCCCAACTTGGCCCAGAATTTACCACAAACCTTTTTAGAATGCTCACAATGGTTTTATTGTACCTCTTAACTCCCCCACTAGAGCACAGTGGTATGAAGTTTCCTTTTTACCCCAAGTATCTCCCACATCTTTGTCATCACTTTGCTGGTGAAGTGACTTCCTCGGTCTGACCAAAACCTTTGGGGAAGGCCAAAGCATGAGAAGATGTGGTTCATCATCAGGGCAGCTGCTGTTTCTGCCTTTGAATTTGGGGCCGGGAGACATTCCACCCATTTGGTTAACAAGCACGTTACTGTTGACATGTACTTGTTCCCCATAGAGGAGCAAATCACAGGCCCAATGAAATCTTCTTGTAAATCTGACCAAGGCAGCGTCATCCCCCTCTTCTGGAGGGGAGCTCTGTGTGTGTGTGAGCTTGGCTGAAATTGTGTACACACAAGACATCCCTTCAAATATTGGTTGAGGTCCTGCCACATGTATGGCCAGTATGCAACCTCCCGCAATATTTCTATAGTAGTATGAAACCCCCAATGACCGCGTCATGGGCATGAGTTCGCTTCAGGCTTTGGAATGAGGTAGAGACCACCCACAGGTCGCATCCAGAGATGGATCTCCTTACCAACAAACCATCTTGCATTCGGAAAATGTTGGGACACTTCATCAACACCCTATTTCCCAATGTAATCCTCTTTCTGTCAGAGGAAAGTTCTCAGGGTCCTCAATGTGTTGGTAAAATTTCCCAATAATCGGATCCCCTTTCTGTGCCATGATAAAATTAGCATCTGGAGTCTTCTCACTCCACTGGGCAGCTGGGAGTTCATTTTGAGCATTTGTCTGGGACCTGGTGACAGCAGTGACCTGGAGTTCCCCCAACAGGGACTCGATCCCAAGGAGATCCCCCTGAAAGGCTCTGGTTGTGGCCAACTGATCAGCTAGGTTGTTTCCAGTTTTGTCTGGCCCCTCTATTCTGGAATGACCCTTAATCTTTTTCCAATAGATGGTCATCCCATTAGAGGTGAGCAGATAATCAATATTTTCTATGAGCTTGCCATGTTTAAGTGGTTTGTTATTTGCACAAAGCATGCCTCTAATTCTCAAATGGATCAGGTGCGCCACGAACCCGTTCCGGACATAATCTGCATCAATGATTATGAGCAGTTCGTGGAGTTGGTGTTGCACGTTAGTAAGGATGGCCTGTTGAACTGCCATCAACTCTGCCACCTGACTACTGCCGGGACCGTTGTTGTGTCCAGCGGAGGGTTCTGGGGCATCATCCACCCAGGCATTCCCAACGCCGGCCACCAGTTCCTTTTCCCCATTGTTGTCAACATTGTAGGAGCACCCTTCCGCATAAACTGTGGGCATCCCCTCGCACTTGCCTTCTTCATAGACTTTGTGCGAGGAATTCAGGTACGCCTCTATGTTGTCCTGGGTTTTGAGACTTTCGTCCTCGAGAGAGTTTTCTCTGGCACAATCATGCAAGTCAGCCAGACCTTGTGTGAGGGGACTCTTCTTGTTTTAGCCATATCTTACCTCCACAGGAAAGCCTTGCATGGACAGATTCCAGGAAGTAATTCTGGAATTACTTACATTTCCTGGCAGGATTCTGTCCCTTTGGAGGTATTGCAAAGGTTCGTGTGGAGTCTCCACTATGATGTGCTCCACCTGGATGAACAGGCAGTCATTTTTCAATGGCCAGGATTGCCTTTCCACAATCGTTGAATTTTTCCTCCACAGAGCATAAAACTTGCTTGCATAGGAGATGACATTATTGACCTTGTCATGCTTTTGGTATAATAATGCTGTCAAGCATGTATTCGAGAACCCTGTCTCCAAGAAGAACTCCTTGTTTTCGACAGGGTGAGCTAGGCAAGGCACTTGTGAGAGACTTCTTTCGAGTTGTTTTACTGCCTCAGCTTGTTATGGACCCCACTCTCACTTGACCCCTCCTTCAACAGATGGACCAGGGGTATTGTGACACCAGCCCAATCCTCAATGAGCTTCCTAATCAGGCCAAGGAGGCTTCTTAGCTCACACAGAGTTGTGTAATTTATCAGTTCTAGCAGTGCTTCCACTTACTCCGCCTGGGGACAGAGACCCTCAGGGGTTATTTCATGTCCCAAGAAGTTGACACGGGTCCTGCACCACTGTGCCTTCTGGAAGGACAGTTTTGCTCCGGCAACCCTCAACTGGGTCAGAACATAGTGGATTTCCACTAGATGTTCCTCCACATTTGAGCTTTTGATCAGGACATCATCCACACAGGCCAGGTTACCCCTTTCACCCAAGTCGGACATGGCCTTGTGTAGGAAGATGTTAAATTAATTGCCAGAATGTATGTATCCCCAGAGAGTTTGGGTCCATGTGTGCTGCGGCCCCCAGAATGGTAAAGGCCAGCTTGTGCTGATCCTCCCTACTGACGGGCACGGTCCATTATCCATTTGTCAGGTCAATAGCGGTGTACAACTTTGACCCCTGGATCTGGGCCAGCCCTTGGTCAATGTAGCGAAGAGGCCATCCGCACATTTGGACCCATTTGTTTAGCTCCCTAAGGTCTGCACAAAGTCTCCATTGGCCATTTGGTTTTAAAATCCCCAGCACCGGATTATTAAAGGTGCTGTGGACTGGATGAATTATCCCACAGGACTCTAGGTTTTTTATAATTTTTGTCAGGGACTCCATAGACGCGAGAGGCAAGCGGTATTGCTTCACAAATACAGGAGTCATCCCAGGGTCTGTGGGAATTGAGGTAGTATGTATTTCGGTGCAACCACAGTCGTACGAGTTCACAGCAAAGATATCTTGAAAATCCAAGAACACATGTTTCAACGTTTGCTTTTATTCCTCAGTCTCACAGGCATCAGTGAGGTTGACCCACTCTTCAATCATCTGCCTGAAGCCTAGAAAGACTTTGGGTTTCGCAATCTCAGTGGCCTCCTCCAGCTGTGTGGAGAGGTCTCTGGTTAGGGTGTTGATATGGACAGAGGGTTTAATTTAGGAGAGGCTGTCATTGTGGAACTGGAAGATCACCCAATCCTTCCTGATGTCACAAGTCACCTCTTCCCCTCAGTAAGGGCAGGAAGAGTGCACCAGGAAATGTCCTCCTTGCCAGATGAAGATCCTTTCTGGCGGTATGTCATTGTCATTGTCATAGCATTCATTGGAGATTGGTCCTATCAGTTAATTTCCTAGATCCATGGAAAAATGCTGGTCAGTAACCGCCATTCCGATAATGGTGCCTCCGCCCAGAGTGTTACTTGTGAGGTCACTGTTATCCACCACGATTGGAATGATGTCATGTTCTACATTGACTAATGGTGTTGAGTTTAACCCCAACCCTTGCTGTTGAAGATGAGCATTGAGATGTACATAGGATTCTCGATTTTGTAGTTTCTGTCCTCTTTTAATTTTTAAGTCAAGTGGGAATTGTCAGATCCGTCCTGGGATGGTGACCTCTTCTCCAATTTGAACTTGAACTACATACAGCAGCAATTGAGCTGAACGAAATGCTTTTTCAGAATCATCAAAGCCCATGGGATTGCCCCCTAGTCGGGACCAGGCCTTATAATTTATAAGGTCCAAATTAATTGCAAACCGATTGAGAATGTCACTGCCTAAATAGACTGCTGCAGGGGCATCTCACACAACCTAACAATTGTGCTCTATGCTTTTGTCACCTATGGAAAGTTTGAGCATACACCTGCTAGCAGGTTTGGAATTGGGAGTTTCCAGGCCCATTTCACACTTATCAATCAATTTAAATGTGGGAATGGTTGGATCTTTTGGGAGTTTCCTGAACATGGCTTCGTTGATGAAGCTCTGACCGTTATTCAGGCACACTCTGGCGAGAACAGGCTTCTTCCCCTCATTAAACTGAATAGGGAGGAACAACTTTTCTCTGATTTTCTGAATGTCAGCTAAACTATGAGCTGGCTTTTCATCACTTTAGACTACATGATTCGGATTTTCAGATTGGGAATTGGTATAGAATTTCAAGGTATGTCCTTCCAGTGTGGAATGCCACTTGAAACTGGAAGGAAGGTTGATTTTCAAGAATGGAGAGGAGTTCCCATCCCCAGTTTGTTGTCCTAAAGCAATTGCTGTAATGTCATGTATTTGATTATTTTGGAAATGAAACTCAATTTGATCAGATTTGTGTTCAACCATGTGGCATGTGCCATTTAAACTAACATGGTTGACACTTTGTTTTAATTTTATTGGCCGGTTAGTCTGAGTCCAGGGGACCTTATTTACACAGTCTATCAGGGAAAACAACCTTCGAAGGAAGTAATTCCTTAATAGACATGGGGTCCCCTCTGGATTCACGACTATAACAAGTGCTTCACCTTATGTCGCCCAATTTTAAGATCTGCAGATCCCTTGATGGGAATTTCATTCCCGTCGAAGTTCTGGTGTAGTCTTGAGTTCTTGAGTAGGAAGAGGGGTGAGAGGGATCTGGTGTCTCTCCGCCTTCCTGAATTTAGCTGCTCAAAGGCCCTTTTGGACAGAAGAGTGGCTTGGGATCCAGTGTTCACCAGTGCTGAAAATTCACAATGCCCTTGCACTTGGACGGGAGCGTAGAATCTACCTTCTTTCTCCTCCAAGGGGCAAAGGTAATGGGCATTTTGGGCAAGCTACATGGTCAATTTCTTTATATTGGACTCCGACACAGTGGACTTTTGGACAGTTTTCTTTGTCGGATTTGGGGAATATGTAACAAAAATTTGGCATCCTGAAATATGTGGGATTTAGAAATCCCCTTTTTCCCTTTATCTTGTGGCAGTCACTAGAGCCAATTTGTGGGCAGCGTCCCTCCATCAATATTTTGTTTTTTGGATGACAATTGTGGGGTTCAGGGATGGGCGATTCTGCATCAGTCCCCACACCTACTCAGTCTAAATTCTGGTCTCTTGGGACCCATTTTTCTTTGGGAGGAATTCCCCCATCCCTGATGGGGAAGATTTTCTTCCCAGAATCCTCCAAGGATTCTTCCCCTTCAAACTGGAGGACACTGACTTTCCCCGCAAAATGGGTCTTTTTGATTTCTTTGTTTCTCCTACCCACCCTCTTTTACCGGGGTTGCAGATTTTCGGGGGCAAGAGATTTTAATTCAAGTTCCAGGTTGCCCAGGGGCTTTTCACAGGTGAGGAAGGAAGCTTCCTCTATGGCTTTGCACCCCCCCTTCCTCCTGTGCCTCCTCCTTTGGAACCAGTGGGTTGTCAGAGTTTTCTACCCGTCATTGTTGCAGGTGCCAGACCTTTGTTTTGTGGGGTTCTGAGCCGCCATGTTCATCTGCGGATTCTGCTGAGCCCTCAACATGCGACTCAGATCCTGAGTGAGGTTCTGGACCTGGTGCTCCAGTTGGGATACCCATTCCGGCTGGTACAGGGGTCTCTGATTAAACCTAGGTTATTCTTGGGAAGGGGAACTATCCCTTTTCCCGGAGTACGCTGGGTACTGGGGATTCCCTTGGTAACCCTCAACCATTGGCCTCTCCTCTCCTGGATTGGGTGGTCTGGACTCCTGAAAGCGGGGAGAGAAAGGAAGGTTATCCTAAAGGTTGGGTATTGGAAGGTACAGGGGGAAGAAACTTAACCCAGGATTTGGAGGATTACTGCCCTCCCGAGGGAAGTTAGGAGGCAAGTTTCCTGGGGCAGTAGTCACCTGGTTGGATCTCCCCCTTGGTTTGGGGGAGTCCACAGGTACCCCAAGGTAGGTATATTGCCCTTATATCTGGGAGTGATATAATTATCAGAGTTAGAGGTCACATTGGTGGGATTACCTACCTGACAACCAATTGCTGCTGATTGATCAGAAGGCCTTCTTTGCCTCTGATTTGGCTAGTTTTGAGAAGGTGTATTTTTAGCCCCCTTGCCCCTATTTCTAGATCCAAAATGGAGGCAACCTTCACATCCGCCACCTTAGCAGCAGTTGGAGTGTTGGTTGGTTTGGGGTTTTTTGGTTGGTTTTTGCTTTCTGCAGGTTTTTGGACCTCATAGATCCGGCTAGCCTGCAATATTACCCAGTCCAGGGTCCTGTTGTCGTGGAAATCCCTTACCAGCTGTGTCATTATATATTTTGGGAGCGCATGAAAATAGGTGGTTATAAATTCTCTACTATTCATGCGCACCCACCTTGTAGTGTGCGCAAAGGTGCGTTTTAGCTCCTGCACAAATTCTCTTGTGGCCTGATCCTCTCCACACTGCAGATTGTAGGCCGCTTTGCGAGCCTCCTGGTGGTTTCTGTGGGCAGAAAAGTGCTTCAAGATGGGCGGTTTATAGGTGGACCACCTTGAATGGTTTTGGTCTTCCAGCCCTGCAAAGAAGCTGGACGACTCCAGCGAGAACATCCATTTGAAATAGCCTATGTAATTCTGGCTATTTTTGATGTTAAAGGAGTCCCTCATCTGTTCATATTGCTCCAGATGCTCCCAGACAGAATATTTTGCATTTTCGTGATATTTGGTCATGATACTCCTAATAGCCTTAATCTGCCTACTGGGGTCCTTCACCAGATCTCTCTTTTGTTTATTGGCCTTCTTTTGCCACTTCACCTGAGTCTATTTGCCCTCAGACTCTGAGCTGCTACTGTTTGAGGTCCCCTTGTTATTTTCTAGGCGCTCCCTATTCTTTGAGCTTGTGAGTTGCTCTCAGAATGTCGGTGCCTAGTTCCTTCTCCCCTGTTGCATCTTGGGCTCTCTGGGTCACTCCCCTGGACTCCCTCTTTTGCACGGGATAGTGGCCTTTTGACTCCTCCTTGCTTCCAGGGCTGGTGGAGATCCCCCCACTAACCTGATTGAGCGGAGGTCTTCAGAATGCTCTTTTGAGGCCTCAATTCACGTTCTTTTTGTTCTGCAAAGTGAACCAAATGGTCCCTTTGTAGGTGATGCTTCTGCAGGTCTAGCTCCCTAATTTTCTCCTCATAGGAGCTTTCCTGGTCCGATATATCGGCCCTAACATTTTGGAATCTGTACAGGGATGACCGCCCATCAATCTCTGATGGACGGTGGCCTGCCTGTTCAATCATGCTGGACCTATTAGAGTCTGGCTGCCTAATGCTTCCCGGTTCCCAGTTCTTGTGAATCGGTGAACATGAAGTCAGCAGTGCCTTGTGCATACAATTTGGTAGATGGGTTCAAGGCCCTTACTACAGAGGGCATCACACTGTGATCAGGTGTGGCCCTGTCCCTCAAGTTTGGATTCAGCCCATCATACTCTTTTTCTAACAGCTCCAGTTCCTCCCTCTCAGCCCCTATCTCCTAACAGTAGGCTAAGGCCTGGGCCTTTTGCTCTGCTATCAGGGCTTGAAATACCTCTATTACCTGCTCTTGAGCTGCCACCTGCTTGTGGAGTCCACTGTTCTCATGACAGAGAGCCTCATTGTCTTTTTGTGCTGAATGTATTGCCTGGGAACACTGAGACACATTTTTTAGGTTCACACTTCCTGACATAGGGCATCTGTTTCTTGATACAGGGTGCCCCTCTGTTCAGCCAGGTCATCCTGTTGTTGTTTGTACATAATGTTTGGCGTTCTTCGTTAAATTCTGTCTGGAGGTGGAGTTCTTTAATGATTCATTTATTACTCTTCTCTTCCACTTTGTCAACCCGTTTTAGTAAAGTGATTATCTGCTCTGAACAGGCACTGTTACATTTTATTTGTTGATTCAATTTCTGTTGACTCTCTTGCAGAGAATCAACCTTTTCCTGACACTCCACTTTTGATGCATCTAAGTGGGCCTCTTGGTCTGAATTATTTTGTTGTTGTACATCAAAGTCCTCGTTTAACTGTGTGATGTAGTTTTCAAATTCTGCCTCAGAATCTAGGCTCTTTTGCAATTTCTCTTCTGCTAGTTTTAGTTCAGTCTGGGTTTGATTTAAGCGCTCAGACTGGTTTTGCGCATGGGTTCTATTTTCTTCATACTTTTCCTCCAAAACCCCCATGTGGAGATATATGTAGGCTGTGAATCGGACCATTTTAATCTGCTTCTCTTTAATATTCGGAGTCATATGCAACTCGCTCAAGGCTTGATGTAATAGGCCACCGTCTTGCCAGGCATCCATGTTCATGGCAATGACCTGTTGCATCATTTCTATTAGCCAGGCTTCCTCGTCTTGCCCTGCCCATTCCCCTCCGACAAACAATGTGTGCAGAAGGTGCTGCCTAGCCATGTTTATCTCCACTGTGGTCATTATGAAGAGTGTTCTTCCTTTATTAAATCATTTATATAAAGGTAAGCCTGTATTCTGTTGCTTTTTTTCTAGTTCAGGGTTGATTTTACTTTATTTTTACACACAGTCCTGATACTTAGGGTCTCTGTTTTGGGATGGTGCTTCTACAATGTAACACAGTTTTCTAACCACAAAAAGTATCTCTACCTTTTCTCAGTTAGCCTGTTGTGTTAAGCTGTCACGGATGGAAACACTATCTCAATCCCGGCACAAGCCCCCACTGTGTTAAGGATTTTAAAGATACAGCACACTCCAGACCAGGACACGTTCTACTGGCCAGGGATGCGGTGCACAATAAAAATGCTTTTAAGTTTATTACATTCAGATTCAATTTTTGAGAAGGCAGCCAACCCATCTCACACCCCCACTTAACGTACACCTGTGTTGCAATGTACCTTGAGCCAGGCCGGTGTGCAATAATGAAATATTAATTTATTTTGAATTTTGAATAAAATCAAACACATTCAATATAGGGCAGCAATCACCAGTGTGCTGATAATTACACATTAAAATGAGAGTATATACTTTGTTTAACCTTCTAATATAAGACACACAATGCACAATTGAATGAAAGCAAAATTAATTTTTGAGGAGTGCATTTAAATGGCACCACAGTTAGGCATTCCCCCTAAAACACACCCTCAAACCCCTGTTAAACACGTTTTGTGTGGGTGGAGAGGAGTAGCAAGGAGTCAGGTATACTAGGCAACAGTCAGCATGAAAATTTGACAAACCACTCCTGAATGGGAGGCCAAAATCAGATTGAGCTCCGTTGTAAAATGAGCAAAATGGCACTCGGAATTATGGAATAGTTATTTTACATGTGTGGTTGAATGAATAAGACAAGAATGTGTGTGGCTTTACTAACAAGGCAAGAAAATGTATAAGCTACAAGGCAGTATACTAAACAACGAGCATACAGTTTAGAAAATCGACTTTGGAAGGAAAAACAGTGCAGCAAGATTCACATGTGGCAAAATTGCAATTGCTTCGTTTCACAGGTTTAAAATAGGCAAACAACTTCAGAAATGAGCTAAACAGACAGAATCAAAAATCGGTTTTGCTGATGAAGGACAAAGGCACATAACAGCTATGATAATAAAGTGAAAGGGTGACTCTTGATGGGGACAGTATGGGATTGTTTGTAGGAGAAGTAAATCGGATTTTATAATGAAAGCAGCTACACGTGCAAAAAACAGATTTGAGAGGAAAATGACAGCTTCTACTGAGACTATTTTTTAGTAGCTAGATTACTAAAGAAGGACACATCGTCTTATTTTCATGGTGCAAAAAGTACATTCAAGCTGTCAAAACCTTACATTACTGCTTCTTTAGATTACTGAAATAAATGTCTTGATATGAAAAGTCTTTTCAATCTCATGGGCTAGCTTTGTTCCCAAAGTGGGCAGTCTTTTCAACCCCCCAACCAAATGTCTTGCTCTGGTCAACTTTGCCTAGAGTTTGCTATGACTCCCCTTTGATCCTATGCAGTTGAAGCTGAAGAGAGGTGTCAAAGGAACTCATACTTCAGTGACAGGGCTGTCCATTGTCCCATGCTGCAGCAATGCCGATCAGTCTGACAAAGTCACCACTTCCCACACCTCTGGGCCTTTCATGTTGTAAAGGAACTTCCTTTCTCATGGGGCTGGTACATTAGAAGTGCCTGCCTTGCAAAAACTGGTTTGACAGCAATTTCTGGGCCTAGCCAGGATTTTGAATTCTTTTTGTGGGGATAATAAACTACATATAGTACAATTTACCTATATTTTGGCAGCTTTTCTTCCCAACATATATAGTTTTGTTTCTGGGCAGATTACAGTATTATTTCTCTTTCGCTTGTACAATGTCAATTTACTGCTTTGCAGAGCATTGCAACACAGGTTCATTTTACTTTCCCTGGTCATTTACACATTTGCAAATGCGATTTTCCTCGTATCATCATTCTGAGCATTTCCATAGCTCTGTTCAGTTTATTCTACACAGGGATCTGTTCAGGAAAAGGGTTCTTTGAAACTGACATAAGCAAAGGGAGAGAGAGAGCTTCTTGTGAAGAGTTTTGCCTGTCTTCATTTGTTGCAAAAGTAAACGCTTGCCATACGACCTGAAACGGATTTCTCTGCTCTTTCACAGATGTTACTTGACACACAATGCCTTTCAGGGAGGAATGGCCCGCATTTGATGGTGTTCATCCTGAAGATAGATGGGCATAGCTGTGTTTTACTGGAACCAAACTGTGTAATGTTGAAAGATAGAAATAGCACCAGTGCAAAGTCATTTTAAACACAGAACATTTTCTCTTTCAGTTGGAAGTTTTGAGCTGGAGGCATAGCAGTGCTGAGCAAGGCTGCCTTTGAATTCTTTTTTTTTGTGCACATGCAGAAAATAAATGCAGCCCTTATCGGGGTGTTCTATGTTCCATTTCGCCCCAAATGTGCTCAGCAGAGCCAGCGCAGCCATTATATTTGCAACTGCTAAAATGCAGTTTTGGTGATGCAGGGGAATATGTGCTCAGCAGACCTAGCACAGCCATTATTCTTGTAGCTGCTGAAAATGCAGTTTGGTGGTGCAGGGGAGTTCTGCTGGGCTGGCCAATGTACTCCACAGACACTTCTCGGAATTCAAACTTGACCTGACTACTCTTTAAAATGACTCCTCTGCTCTTCACGTTGCCAAATGTGACTTATATCTCTCTCTCATTTCATCTCAATCCTCTCAACCTAGGTGGCTCCAAAAATCTCTCAACTCAATTCTCTCACCTCCTAAACGCTTCTCCATCTTCTCTAATCTTTCTACTAACAATCTAGTGTTCTACTTTGCTGCAAACATTTCAACATTCAAAATACCCTCGCAAATAAATTACCTTCTCTCCACCACATCTGCTAATTTTTCTCCACCAACTTTACCCTTCTCTTCTGCGACAATGTATTCCTTTGCCCCCACTAACCCGATGATATTCTTGACCTTCTCCTCTAACCCTTTATGTGCCCCCATCTACCCTCTATCCCAAACACATAGTGAAACTCAAAGCTCCTAGTGTTGCTTTATATATTACTTCCCTCTTCAACCCCCCTCTTGACAGTACCAGTTTGCTATCATCCTACAAGTTGGCTACTGTCATACCTAGCCTGGTCTAGATCCTAACTATCCTGCCAACTTTCATTCTAGCTCTCTGCTATCTCACATTTCCAAAATCATACAGCATGTCTCACTTATTTTCTTGACACACAAAAACTCCAGGATCCTCTTCAATCTGGCTTCCGACCTCTAAACAGTACTGAGTCAGCTGTCCTCAATGTCAGAAACGACATTTCATCTGCTCATCATGCTAGCTGTTCATCTATTTTTCTTTTTCTTGACCTTTCTGCTGCCTTCAAAACTGTCCACCATTCTGACCTTCTCTCAAAACTACCACTCCTAGGCATCAGGGTCAAGGCCCTCGCTGGGCTTGCTTCATATCTCACCTGAGACACTTACAGGTATCCTGGAACAGTCTTCCCTTATGACTCACCCCACTTACTATTGGTGTGCCCCAATGGTCTGTCCTGAGTCCATTCTTTCTAATTTCTATACCTCTGCTTTTGGCACCTTGATCTCCTCAGATGGCTTCTAATATCAACTCTATAGGGTGTAATTAAAGGCCCCAAACTGAAGGCCATTTGTGAAAAAGGCCTACCTGTCATTACCAAAAAAAGCAGCATTTTAATCCACAAAAGAAGAGGGAATTCAAGGGCCCCTTTCACATGAACAACATGATTTTTAAACACTGAAACAAATATGGCTTTGCATGTGTATTTATGATATGATATGATATGATATTTGTAACGCGCCTATACACAAGTGTTTCAAGGCGCGACGAGGCAGGGAGGGAGGGAAACAAGGGGAAGACAGACAAACGATCCTACTAGGCCAGGTGTCATTCAGATCGCGCAAGTGCAGAGGTAAGGGGAAAAGGAGAAAGTGCAGGGGGAGGAGGTGGGGGGGAAGTGCGGTACAAGGTAAGTAGCGTAAAAAAAAATAAATAATAAGTAATAAATAAAAGGGCCAGCTGGTGGCAAGTGCGAGGTAAGTGCAGAGCAAGTGCTGGGAAGGGGGCTGTAGGGATGCAGTGACAGTCCCACAGTGCAGGGGGAGCCAGGGAGGCAGTGCAAGTGGAGAGTGGCTGGGACCTGGACCGAGGTCGCTGAGAGTGGCTCAGATGCAGGTTTAGTGCAGAATTCAGTGGGGAGTTAAGCAGGTTTAGCAGGGGAGAGGGAGAGAGAAGGCAGAAGCGAAGAGGAAGGTTTTGAGGTGCTTCCGGAACCGGAGATGGTTCTCCTCAAGTTTCAGGGAGGCAGGAAGGCTGTTCCAGAGGGAGGCCCCTGCTGCGGAGAGAGATCTACCCCCAGCTCGTTGCTTCGAGAAGCGGCTGACCATGAGGGAGTTGGAGAAGGATGAGCGAAGGGCTCGTGAAGGAAGATATTTAGGAAGAGAGAGTTGAAGGTATTTAGGCCCCAGGCCCCAGAAGGCCTTGTGGACAATGCAGAGGGTTTTGAACTTAATCCTCGCAGCCACTGGGAGCCAGTGAAGAGATTTCAGTCCTGGAGAGATACGGTCCCTGGGCTTGAGGCCAAGGACAAGTCTCGCAGTTCTGTTCTGGATAAGTTGCAGAGGGCGGAGAGTGGAGGCAGGCAGATTAAGATAGAGGCTGTTACAGTAGTCCAGCCTTGAGAGAACCAGGGCTCGGGAGACAGTGAGCTTCTGGGGGAAGGAGAGGAAGGGAAGAATACCTCTGAGGAGGTGCAGCTGGTAGTGTGACTTCTTAGAGACGTCAGATATATGAGGAGAGAAGGAGAGTGTGGAGTCGAAGATGACCCCAAGGTTTTTAGCCTTGCAGGTAGGGGCAGGAAGGGGGCCAAGGGAGGCCGGCCAGAGAGCTGCAGGGAAGGAGGGAGTGGGTGTGCCGATGAGTAGAATCTCAGTCTTACTGGCGTTAAGGCAGAGGTCATTGGCGGCACACCATTCCTGGATAGCAGACAGACAGTCGGAGATGAGGGAAGGAGAGGAGGAGGCCGAGGGTAGCCTGAAAATGAGCTGGGTATCGTCCGCATAGCACTGGAAGTAGGGGCAGAGAGCGGCGATGCGGTGGGCAAGGAGTGCCAGATACTGGTTGAAAAGCCAGGGAGAGAGGTTGGATCCCTGGGGGACACCACAGGTGGAGAAAAAGATGTCAGAGAGGAAGGAGCCCATTTGGACCTGGGAGGGTCGACCGGAAAGGAAAGAGGTCAGCCATGCCAGAGCCTGACCAGTGATACCCAGGTTATCACGGAGACGGTTGAGCAGGATGGCATGGTTGACAGTGTCAAAGGCAGAGGAGAGATCGAGCAGAATGAGAACACAGGGAGTGTTGGAATCGAGGTTCAGGAGCAGGTCCTCACGGATGTTCAGGAGAGCAGTTTCCGTGCTTCGGGCCGCTCTGAAGCCGGATTGATGGTCATGAAGATTACCAACAGATTCAGCATGGAGGTTAAGCTGGGAGATGGCCAGTTTCTCCAGGAGCTTGCCCAGGAAGGGAGTGATGGAGATTGGGCGATAGTTGGCCGGGCAGGAGGGGTCGGAGGAGGGTTTCTTGAGGAGGGGGTGCACAAGGGAGTGCTTGAGGGGGGATGGGAAGACTCCAGAGGCGAATGAGTGGTTGCAAAAGGCCGCCAAGGCAGGAGCCAGGGAGTCGATGTGGTCCTTGATGGTTTTGGAGGAACAGGGGTGAACCTGTTTAGACGAGGCTTTCATAGATCGGACTTGTCTGGAAACCTCATCAGCAGAGAAAGGTGGAAAAGCAGAGAAGGAGGGCGGAGGGGAGGCTGCAAGAGAGCAAGAGGAAGAGCCGGGAAGAGAGGGAGGGAGGAGAGAGGAGGAGAGCGAGGACAGGATGTCCTGAGTTTTTGAGATGAAGTGCGAGGCCAGTGCGGTGCAGAGGGCCTGGGAGGGGACAGGAGAGGTAGAGACTGCAGCAGGGTTGGCCAGCTCCTTGCAGATTTTAAAGAGTTCGGCCGAGTTGTTTGATGCCTCAGAGATGCGGGCTTGGATAAGGGCTCTCTTCTTGGTGAGAACGGAGAGCCGGTATTGCCTTTGGAGCAGGCGGCAGGCCAGTTTGTCAGAGGATGAGCATGAAGCACGCCATTTCCTCTCTGCCACCCTGCACTTGCGTTTTAGGGTGACGAGATCCGAGTCATACCAGGAGTTACATTTGGCTTTGGGCTTCAGGCGGATTCTCATGACGGGGGCAAGGATATCGAGAGTATCAGATATAGAGGAATAGAGGATGGAGAGGGCGGTGTCAGGGTGGGAGTCAGCCGAGGGGGGAGGAGGGGGCGAGAAGGTAGCAGCGAAAGCCTCAACTGACACGCGCTTCATGGGTCGGATGACCGAGAAGGTGGGTGGCAATGACGAGGGTGGCTTTGCCTGTGGGGTAGGGAGGGAGAGGTGGGAGGATAGGAGAAAGTGATCACTCCAGGAGAGAGGAGTGGAGAGAGGGAGGGAGAGGGGAAGGTCAGAAGAGATCAGAGCATCAAGAGTGTGCCCTGCAGAGTGAGTAGGCCCAGACGGGAGGATAGAGAGTGAGAGAGAGTTGCAGAGTTCGCGAAAGAGACCAGTGGGGGGACAGGAGGCATCGAGGTGGATGTTGAAGTCACCGAGAAAGAGGAGTTGGGTGGTTGAGGACAGGAGTGAGGAGGAGAGGTCAGCCCACTCAGAGAGGAAGGATGAAATTTGACCAGGTGGCCGATAGATAGTAGCCACGGTAAGGGAATGGCTAGGAGAGAGAGAGAGTCGGCAGACAAGACATTCAAAAGAGGAGTAGGTCTGCGTAGGAGTGACAGTGGCAGGAATCCACTCAGGGAAGATAAGGGCAACACCACCCCCTGAGCGGTTTGGCCTAGGCATGGAGAGGATCTTGTAGCCGTCAGGTAGGAGTGTGTCGAAGCTGGTGGCAGAGCTGGCAGTGAACCATGTCTCAGTGAGACCGAGGACGTCGAGGTCCAGTTCCTCAAGAAGGCGACAGATATCAGAGGAGTGCTTGATTGCAATTTAACTGAAAAATGTTCCCCAGGCAACATACAAATATCAGAGAAAAGACATGCTGCGTGTTGACAAAAAAATAATGTATAATATGTTTTACTTACAGAATACCAGCAAACATTTGAAAAGAGAAGACCGCTTTGTTTCATTGAAAAACATCCTTAGGCCCAACGCACACCCTGTTTGATGACTGTGGGACACATGCCACAAAGAACTCCCCCACAGAAAGCCTGCTTTACATCCCCCAGCTACTTTACAACTGCAATAAAATGTGGCTTGATTGAAAGGTTTGGAAACCAAGTGCACTTTAGACTTGCTGTCTCTGCAGGACAATATCCCTTGGCTGGAGCACGACCAGAATGTAAGCAGGATGTGTGAAGACGGGAGCTACAATTAAGGGAGGCTGAAATTCCAACTTCAAAGAGCAAACTCCAACTTCAAAGAGACTAATAAAAACACTGGCCCCGAAATGGCATATGGTGTGGAAGAAGGGAAGCTCATATATGCACAGATGAAGATTTACTTTGTTTAAAAGGACTATTATCATGTAGGCCTTTTTCTCAGCAACCATAAGTCAGATGTTCATTAATTAATTGTCATTTTATATGTAATTTCCAAGTGATTGTGGTGAGATGAAATTCATCCACCTGCAACTCAGGGAACTGTAATGGCCATCTAAAATGGGTTTCTGGCTGATCTGAAAATGTTCCTAATTTGGGAGTCCGTTAATGGGTGGAGGGTGACTATAGGAATATGGGGAATAAATTGCTTTTCGCAAAAATGGCAGAACATCGACACAAAGCATGCAAAATGGTGCAAACTTGACTGTTGTCTTATTTAATTCCCTATGATTAGCTGAATCAGAAAATATGTATATTATGGCAGTTATTAACAAAAGTATGAAGTTTTGCCTCATAACTAGATTTTGACATGAGAGCAAATTGGGATTGAAAATTAAGCTCCCACATGTCTGCTCTGGACTCTTAAACCAATCCATTGATATTGGCTAGAATGGGGAGGAGAGAGAAGGGTAACTGTCCTGTCCTAGTTGTGAAAACACTTGCAGGGTACTTCTCCAAGATTGTACATTTGATGGTGTCATCACTGCTATAAAAGGGGGACTGTGCTAAGAGGAAGGGACAGAGCTGCTGAGATGTGCCATCGGAAGGAGCTGCTGAAACTTACCATCTGACAGCTGCAAGGAAACAACAGAGGAGATTGCTGAGAGAGCATCTGGGTGGAGCTGTCTATTTCTAAGAAGGCCTAAAAGCTGACTGGGTCCTATGGTGGAGAACAGGAGGCCATCCTTGAGGGTCGAGTGACCAGACCCCTGCCCTATATTTCCAGAGGGTCCTGACATGCAGCTTGCTGTCCTGAACTTTAAACAGAGGTTTTCAATGTAAGTAGACTTGATCCCTTTGTAACCAAAAGGTGGGGGAATCTGCTGGCCTTAAAATCCTTTCCCTTTATAGTGAGCGGGTTGGGGGGCAAAACTGTGTAGATCCTTAGCCTATTTAACAAAATAACAAAAATAACAAAAACATATCAATTTAATTAACTCCCTTTGGCAGAACACTCAGTGTGTGCTGAAAAACGATAGCCTATATTTTATTTGGGTAATACTTTCTGTCCTGTTAAACCCCAACTTCTTTAAGGAAGAGGGGTGTCTTTGTTCTTACATCACTCCAATCTTGTTATCCAAATTTCCACAACACAGGGCTTTCATTGGAGGGGGTCTGTAATTCAAAATTCTTCAATCACCCTAATTCTTCTGTCAGACATTCCCAACACATACCAAAGTAGGGGCTGGGGTCCTAAAAACAAACTGCCGAATTACCCTGCATTTATTGTAAACCAAAAGTGTGGACGAAATCATAATTGTCCAAATCTGAAAAACCAAACTGCTAGCCTTTAAAGCGTGTCGGGAAATCAAAATTGCACAGCACTACATTTGTCAATTGTGTTCACTGACCAGTCCTAATTAATTCTTGAAGTGAAATTTGTTGAAATTAAAGAATTGTGATTTGTGTTCTTTTCAACTCACTTGTGTGATTTATTTATGTTGAGAGACGTTTATTGTGTTGTGCCACGGATAAAGTTGTGTTTGACATTTCAGTGCGAATTTCATAAAATCTAATTCAAATAAAGACAAATATCTATGATCTCAATACCCCAGCCTGGTTCTTGTCTTCGTGTGGCACATGTGCAGAAAGCCTTGGTGATATTATATGATATTATATGTTGTTCAGATATGGCTAAGCAAACTCAATATTACAGAAATATCGGTATTTGGTGTGGCGCTTTAGCTGGGGAGAGGAGGTCCTTCCTGTGTTAATAGTGGTCGTCAATAGATATTGTTACAACTCTTTGCTGATGTCACTTAGATCTTCTTCTCCTTTCTCTACTTATCTGATGATCTACGGTCAATGATTTCTAATTGTCTCTCTGCCATCAAATACTGAATGTCATCTCACTCGCTCATGCTCAACTCCACTAAGACTGATGTTCTCTACTTCCATCTAAACAGGCTATAACTTCTTTTTTCCCCTCTTCTATTATTCTCTCCAGGCTACTTTCCTTGTTCTGCTTCAGCTCGCTAACCTTGGTGTTGTCTTCCCCCTCTCACAACTTCTTGCTCTTCGTCTCCAAATCTGCCACTATGGCCAGACTTAATCTCAACATCACAAAAATAAGACATTTTCTTCCCTTCAACACTGCTTAGCACCTAATCTCCTCTTGTGTACTCTCTCAATCTGATTATTGTGCCAGTCTACTCTATGGCCTTCCCAAGTATGCTTTTTCATCTCTCGGCAAAGTCCTGAACTTTGCTGTCTGTAAACTCTTCAACCTTCATTGCCACAACCCCAGCCCGTCATCAGTTAGGCTGGTTATCTTTGAGACAGAGGGAAAGTATAAACACATTTTCATCATCTTCAAAGCTATACAGAGAATTTCCCCACCCTACCTATCAGCCTATCTCATTCTCTACCGTCTCCCTCGCTCCCTACAATAATTCTCAGCTCACCTGCTTACCACCTCTCATGCCCTGGGCACTCCTTCTCATATCCGCTCTCTTCCTCTCCTCGCTCCCTTACTCTGGAATGCTTTTCCTCGTCCTCTCCTCACTACTCCCACACTACCTGTATTTAAATCCAACCTCCTAGTTCTCCTCCTTAGCTCTCCTCCTTTCTGAAGAACTTCTTGCATAGCATTTTGTCTTCTCCCCTTGCCTCTCTACAACAACCCCACGACACTTATCCCTTACCCCTTCATTCTAAAATGTAGCACTTCCTCCAATATTCCCATTCCTATATCATGCTGTACTGTCCTTGTCCCATGTTCATGTTTCTATCTCTCCTGCATCATCTGGTCTTAGATCCACATCCTCTCACCCATTGTTAAGGACACTGGTCCTCCACTCTGTGAATCATTGCTAATGTGTTTTGTTAGCATTTGTGTGCCAACAGTGCATTGTTTTCCCTGTAATTATCATTACATAAATAAAATAAAAAAATGAATGCATCCACTGGAGAGCTCTATGTGTACCCCGTAGGTCCTAGCTTTGAATCTGGGTAAGAAGAACTCAGCCTTTCATCCTTCTGAGGTTGATCAAATTAGTAAGGTTGACATGGGGAATTGCAAGATTGCGAGTCAAACCAGAAGAGTCAGTCATACGTTGGGCTTGCTTGGTTCTGCTTTTCATCATTGAGAGGACGACACACTTATTGAGGTTTCTAACGTTACATTAGGAATTCTTTGCAGACATGGACCTCTGAAAAGCCGGTAGGGCTGGGGAAGTCAGTCATTTATTAGGGTGCAAGAAATGTCACACAACTAAGCAAACTCCATGTGCTTCCAGGTGGACTATTGTGGTTATTTAATAGGAAGAGCCCATGGCTGCAGGTCAGTTACCTCAGAAAGGCAAGTAGGGCTGAGATAGAGTCAGTCACCTGGCAAGCCTTTTATCCTGTAGACTCTGGAGTTCCTAAATGGAATACCATTTAGTCATGTAGGATTCCCATTTTGTGAGCTCTGTACCTTGGGAAAAATATATAACAAATATCTACAGTCAGTGGCCTATTCTAAAAACCTTTATCAGCATAATTGATGAGATTCGTTAGTGTCACATTCAGTCATGGTATAGCCGGCTTTGATGTCATGAGGTGAAGAGGTCTGGCGTCTGGAACACAAATGTGGCCATGATGGCTTTTCCATTGTCAGGTGGTGCCTGTGATAGGTGTCGTAGTACATACAGGCATCAAGCAATAAACATTATGACAAGAGGATGACTGCGGCAGTGTAAGCCAGTTAAGGTCAGAGTGCGGATTCAGGTCAATCTATCTGTGACTATGGGGACAGTGAAATTGGTTAAGGTCTCAGACCCATTGCAAGTTCTGGAAATCAAACGTAACTGCATGTTAGCCACATCGGGAACAAATATAGTTGGTGTACATCAGAAGCAACTCTTTTTTCAATTAGCGGGGCAGAGATGAGTGGGGCAGGGATGGAGTGGGGGCAGGGGTGGAGTCAGCACTGCGAGCAGCAGAGCACACATGCCAAACACGTTCCCAGAAGTGCCGGTGCTCAGTCCCTGTTTCAAAATATTTCCCTGGGCAGAGCCTCTGACAGCCCTGCCTCAAATTCAATAAAGGCAGTAGCACGCATCAGTGGCCAGGAAATGTGGTATGTCTGTTACCTGCCCCCCAGTCCCAGCATCTAAATAGTCAATGGCAGACTTTGAGTTTTCAGCAATCTAGGGTCCATGGACAGCAGGAGGACGGATCCTGGTGTGAAAGTTTTCTGGATTTGCTGATGGAAGAAACATGCGATACATACAATATGTGTGCATCATAAGTGCACATCCACATATCCTTCATTCTGTATTACTGATATAATTTCTGAACCAGAGTTTAGGTAAATTATAAAAGCCATTGTCACTTACCATGAACAGCCAGACCCGAAGTATGAAACATCTGGTTATACAGTAAACAAACTGGCTCCGTTCCAAGTCCCCTGCAGCAATTACAACAGAGTGACTAATCGTGCAGCTCCAGCAGACCACTGAGGCAGCTGCAGGGAGTTTAAGCAACCATGTTTCTATCAAGATATATGACTAAAGTACACATTGTTCACAGCAGTAAAGGACAAAATACATGGATTCTAAACATCTTCTATAGAAATCCTTTCAAGTAAGATGAGAGGGAGGGGGGTGCAGAGAGAGAAACAGAGTGACAGAAAGAAGGCAAACACAGAGGTTGACAGAGAGAGAGAGGGAGAGAAAGAAAGAAAGAAAGTGACAGAGACAGACAGGCACAGAGAGGGACAGAGAGAGAGGGAGTAACAGAGAAAGGGAGTGAGAGAGAGTGACAGAGAGAGAGAGAAAGAGTTACAGAGCAAGACAGAGGGAGAGACACAAACAGAGAGAGAGGAGACAAAGAGAGAGACAGTGAGAGAGACAAAGAGGGCAGGGAGAGAGTGAACGAGAGAGAAAGAGAGTGACAGAGAGAGAGAGAGAGAGAGAGAGAGAAAGAGAAAGAGTGAAAGAGAGCGAGTGATAGAGAGAGGGGGAGGGGCTGATTCACAAAACATTTCTTTAAACAAGTGAAGGGATGTCTTGCGCATTCCCTTCACTTGTCGGGAAAGAAGAAGAGGGTGTTCACAGTGAGAAATCTGAATGTGTGCATTTAGGAAGTCTGCACTCAGGGGCTTCCTTTTCCACTTACTTTAGCAATCAAGTAAGTGTGTCAGTTTCACAAATGATATGATATGATCGTTTATTTATATAGCGCTTATACACAATGTGTTTCGAAGCGCTTCAAGGCAAGGGAGGGAACAAGGAAAAATACATTGACATTCTTACAGGCCATGAACAGTAAGGATGTGAAATCAACTAGCATGCTCGGCCTGACGACATTTCATATAGTGCAAGAGCTAAGACATAGATAAGGAAGGGAGGGGGGGAGTGAGAAGGGAATGGAAACAGACAGGCTACTTCCGTACTAGGCCTGACGACATTTCTGGTAGAGCCGGAGAAAAACAAAAGGTGAGGGAGAGGGGTGTAGGAGGGGAGGAACAAAAAAAGCGACTATTGTACTAGGCCTGACGACATTTTAGATAGTGCTGGGGGGTTGGGTGGGTTGGACAAGTAAGGGGCAGGGGAGGAGACAGACAAGGTTGCTATCATACTAGGTCCAGGGACAATTCTGATAGAGTAAGTGCATAGAAGAAAGTAAGGGGAGGAAGGGAGAAGATAGGAAAAGGGAGAAAGGGAGAGGGGGAGAGAACAGAGAGTAAGCAGTCAAAAAGAGTGGAGAAGCAAGAGGGGAGAGCGGATACAATTGCAGAAGTCAGTAGTAACCCATAATGTTGCAAGCCAGGGTACAAGATGAAGATAGGAACAGCATAATTCAGGGGCACCATGAGTACAAGATGCAAAGGAAGTCCAGCATGAGAGTTGAGAAAGGGCGACACACCGTGAATCAATGAAGTACATAAAAGTCAATCCAGCATTGGCCACAAGACAGTGATGGTGAAACCAGAATGTATCAGGACAGACACCTGCAGAAGTAGGCTGGTGGGAGGGGGAGCAGGGTAGACGAATCAAGCAAAACAGGGAACACCTGTGTGCGAAAAGGGTGGGGGGGCACAAGGGAACATCACAGGGGAACAGAGGAGATGGGGATGACATGTGGGGACTTGGGGAGTAAACACGTGTTGGTGCATGCTTGCCTGCTGTCAGAACAAGGTTTCGGGCCCTGGGTCCTCCTGGTCCAAAAGGGAATTGCCCTTTTCTTTGTCTGCCCTTTTCTTCGGTTGCCCGGGCGAGAGACGCTCTTGATCTAAGAGCAGGAAGGAACAGGCAGGGCTAAGGTGGGTGGTGCTTAGGCCAGGTGGCCAAGATCCACTTCCACCTGCTCTCCATCTGCAAAGGAAAAGAGGCTGGAGGGCTCCTCAAGTAGGGAAAAAGAGCGGCAACAGGGAAAGGCACAAGGTGGGTGGGGCCTGCTAAGTGGGGAAAAAGAGCGGCAACCTGGAACACACCAGGTGGGTAGGGCTTAGGCCAGGTGACCTAGATTCACTTCCACCTGCTCCCCATCTGCAAAGGAGAAGAGGCTGGAGGGCTCCTTAAGTATGGAAAAAGAAAAAGTATGTACCGTCCCATGCTCCACCTACAGATCCCAACAACCTGGGCTAGCCCAGTTCCCTGCTCATAACCTGCTGGCTGCCTCGGCTATGTACAATGTGACGTTGCCCTGTTGTGCATTTGTCTTTTTATCAGTACATCAGCATCATGAACCACTACTGTCCCCAGTCGGTGACATTAATGTATAGGTGTTTTGTATGTGGCCTTATATTGCGAGTATCCAGATTAGAAGCAATGGAGTGCTAAACTAGTAATGTGGGGTGAACAGAGATTGGCAGAAGGGGAGGTGGGCAAGTTATAGTAGCTTGGACATCCCATTCTGCAGGAGTGGCATATACCTCGGAGCGGCAGATCCTAAGTGACTGCTAGGTATTCTCTCAAGAGCAAGGTCTTGAGTTCCCTCCTGAACTGTGTTAGAATTGGACAGGTCTTGGTTGCGACTGGGATGGTGCTCTGGTAGGCTGGGGCACAGCAGCAGAAATCATGTTTCTAGCTTTCTTTTTGCGTGCTGGTTTAATCTTAAGCCATGCCATGGTCTGGCTCCTAGAGGACGGCGTCCCAACTGAAGCCGTAGGGTTTGTGGCCAAGTAGGCTGAAATGGAAAGCCAGGCAGCACAAGGTGAAATGCTGTGGGTAATATGTGGACACTAAAGAGCAGTGGAGAGAACGGGGTTCCCTGGGACACTCCACAGTTACCTCTTTGATCTCCAATGCACTGCAGGCCTAACCTGCTGTACCTTATACAAAAAGATGTGGCCAACTCGAAGGATTCACAATCTCTGCTCTGTGGCCTTCATTTGTGGTCAGAGGGACTTCTACAGAAGTCCTACTGCCACTGCACCTTTTCTTAGTATAGGATCCTATGGTAGTCGATATGGCTCCTAGGACAGGGGTGCATTTTAAGCCCTCCATTTTGGCCATACGGTTATTTTATCACCCCTCATTCATTTTAGAGCTTAAGCTGGTGGCTTCACCAGAGATGCAAGATGATTTACCACATCAATAGCCCAATGTATTTTATAGGTAGCCATGGTGGCACTAATGTATTTTTTAAGAGCTGCTCTTGCCCTTTTGGTTTTTGGGCCAGTTCATTGTTTCAGGAAACCATGAGGAATGCTTGAAATTGCCACTTTGCACACATTGTCTTACTTTGAGCCTAGCCCTGCACCCTCTATTGTGTGTAATAATAGTTTAGACTAGCCCTACACAGTCCATTGCATATCCTTTGTGGGTGGACCTGAATGCTTTGCATTTTTTTGGGTCAACCGTTATTTTATTTATTGGTTATTTATAAAGCGCTTGTACAACAAGACAGTGTTTTTAACCTTATTAGCTGCCCACCGAAACCTTTGTGTAGGTGTCCTGGTGTGTGATTTGGGGCTTAGCTCAGGCCAGACAATGAGTGCATGGGTATTGCTTACCTGCTGCCGGATCTGTAGCCAAGAAGCTGCTGCTGCAATTCTGAGACCAAGTTTGACGATATCAGTTTTCTCCTTTTTTTTTTACATTTGTTTTTATTTGTTTTCCAAAACAACACAAAACAACATGTGGACAAGCACTGTTAAATAATAAAGTACCAAAAACATGACATAATTAACTTAACAATCGAGACTGGCATACAGACACCACAAAAGGCAGGGCAAACACAAATTCAGCCATTAGACGCCCACTTGTCCCATATTTTCCTAAATTTCTGGGGGCAGCCCTGAGATCTATAAACCCGTTCTTCGATTAGCATGCAATTGTTCATGTCGCACTTTGAATTAGACATTGGGCCACATTACACGGACGGCGGTGGACCAAGGTGCTATTAGCCTTGGTGGAAAGGGGAATTACTGCCCTATTCCAAGGTTGGTGGGGAGGTAATTTCCCCTTCCCCCATTGCCCTTCCCCATTCCCATTTTTGCCCCATAGGGCATAATGGGAATGGGGAAGGTGCTAATTACGGCACTGCAAATTGCGGTACCGTAATTAGCACCCTGGTCCCTTTACGGGTTGGTTTTTAACGCCTGCAAAAAGCAGGCCTTAAATTCTCCAACCCGCAAAGGGACCTCGTAGTAAGGCGGTAAGGATTTACCGGTACCGGTAAAATACCGGTACCGGTAAACCCTTACCGCCTACCGTGTAATGAGGCCCATTGTAGGGGGTGCACACGATCCCCATGCCACTGCATTGTTGCGTTTAGCTAAAGCCAGTGCAGCGGACAGGAAGAGCTTTTCATAGCGAGAGTAGGCAGAATCACCCCATGTTCCCAACAGAGAAAGTTTCGGATCACTGGGATCATTGACATTTGAGTAAAGGTGGTGCTGCAGAAACCTTGCACCATCGCGCACTGCCATAGTAAATAGAAGAAGGATCCTCTCTTAGCCTGACAGTGCAAGCATTTCAGAGTCTAGCCATCTGCCTGAAGCCTGGAAATACCTCGGGTTTTGCAAGTTCGGCAGTATTCTCCATTTGGGTGGAGAGATCTGTTGTTATGGTGTTGGCCTGGACATGAGGTTTCAAGGATGGGAAGCAGTCACTGTTGACTTGAAATATCACCTCATCCTTCCTGATGTCACAGGTTACCTCTTCTTTGACACAAGGGCAAAGTACTCAATAGGCATCCTAGGGACAAATGAGCAAACCTGTATACACAAAAAAGGTGGTCCCCAGTGTGAACATTCACATTTTTAACTTTTCACAAAAGTCAGCCACTAATCAGGCACAGTCTCTATTTGGAATTCTGATTGAATCTAAAAGTCAGCACACCTCTAGACATCAAGTAAAATAATTTTGATTTAAAGTGAAGGCTCAATAGTCACTTCACATAAAAAACATGTATTACACAATTTGGAATTAATTCAACTGTGATTAAAGTTTATGACATCTTACAATAGAATTGTGATAAGATTTCATAACATCATATAGTAAAAAACATCACAAATATGTCATTAGACAACTGAAAGACAAACCAATACATGGTATCTTAAGTGCAAAATACACATTACCTGGGCACTTGTGCAAAATGCATTAGGTGCCAATTCTGATACCTATGATTCAGTGTTGAAGAGTCCCCATACAATATGATTTGATAAAAGAGACATAGATAAAACATGGGGTATACCACATGGGTTAATGGCAATGAAGACTTATTTTTATATGTATGTGGACCAATCCAATGGGAAGATAGTCTTAATCCTATTCTGTCCCTGTTCTAACTATACATCGCTAAAGACATCTTTACCAAAACCCTGTAGTAAAGGGTTTTGGCCAAGCTTTGGAGCTCTGTGGATGTGATGTGTAAAATTACTATAATAATAACACTATGGATACCCCCTGGGGCTAATGTGGATGAGGGGTTGAAAATACTGATTAACTTACAAGGAAGAGATCCACATATAAACCAATTTTAGTTTAATTATTAATTTTCAAAAAATAATTTAAAAAGGACATGATTCTGTGCTCAAAAAGAGTCACTGAAGGAACAGCACAGCAAGGGTTAACTACAATTAAATCAACATTTATTGTTCATACAATCAAATGGAAGAAAGGAAAAAAGAATGAAAAGAAAGGAAAAGAAAGGGAACCAGAAAGCAAATTCATATATCGAGTTTAACCTGGTTCCAAACACAAATATGTAGAGTAAATATATATATTAAAATATACTTATACATTAAACCAATTCTGAAAATAAACTAAACCAGTGAAGGAAAACACATTCATGGTTATAGAACAATTAATTCACAAAAGGAGAAAAAATGGAGTCATCTTAGCAACCGTCATACAAAGTTATATGGTTTACCATAGTGGAAATATTCCTACTAATGACCAAAAATCAGGGTACTGTTTTGTGTTAACCTGATAGGGTACAAACATTTATTCTAAAATTCTGGCATGGTCAATGTGTAATCATGCCTATTGATCTGCTAAACTGCCAACGTGTATGAATATAAGTCTAGTTAAGTTTGAACCGTGCTACAGAGTAACTGCTTTTGGGACAGAATCCACAAAGATGTTTTAAGTGAGCACTGGAGACACGTTTCAGCTTTGCCAAGATTGGTGGCATCAATGTTCAGCCTTCCTCAGCCTCTTGTTCCTAGATGAGAGGGAGGCAGATAGGCGATACATGTGTGTATCAGTGTTTAATGTAGAATACCAACACTCTGCTTTCCTAAAAACAATCCTAAATGGAAGACTGCTTAGAATTAAAACGTGAGAGAGTCCACATAATACTCACCTTGTTGTTTAAGCAGGGATTACAGAAGCGTGTGACCTCTTTTTCGTGTGTACAGAATTACACATGTAGATTGGATCAAAGACCATTTTCAAAAGCAGTGTTAAAAAACTAATGTTAAAAAGAAAAAAGAAAAGAATCTTCTTTCCTAGAAAGGAAATTCTATCTAAAAAAAATGTAGAAATTCTATTTAAAGAAAATAAAGCTAACAAGGATACAGAAAGGGAAAGGAACCAATCTCAATTGAAAGTGTCCCTTTTACTCCTGTGGAGGTGCCAACCATTGTGAAAAGATAAAAATGTGAATGGTTCACCCTGGGGACCCCTTTTTTGTTTATCCAGGTTACCTCTTCCCCTCCATAAGGGCAGGAAGATTACATCAAGAAATTCCCCCCTTGCCCGGTGAAAATCTTTTCTGGAGGTATATCGTCGTCACAGAGGTAACAGTCATTTGTAATTGGTCCCATGATATCATTCCCTAAATCAATGAAAAATGTTGGACATCAACTGCCATTCCAATAAAGGTGTCTGCGCCCAAAGTGATACTTCTAGGGTCGCTGTTATCCACCAATATTCAAATGGTGTCGTGTTCTAGGTCAACTAGTGGTGTCAGGTTTAAATACAACCCTTGCTGTTGGAGGAGATAATTCAAATTTATATAAGCATCCTGGTTTTAGGTTCTGTCCTCGCTTCATTTTTAGGGTAATTGTGAATGGTCGTACCAGTTCTGGGATGGTGACCTCCTCTCCCATTTGAACTGACCAAAATGCTTTCTCAGGATTGTCAAAGCCCATGGGACCAGGCTTTGCAATGAATTAAGTCCAAATTAATTGTGACTCGATTGAGAATGTCACTGACTAAGTAAAATGCAGAGGGGACATCTCTCGCAAGCCAACAATTATGTTCTATGCTTTTGTGGCCAATGGACATTTTTAGCATGCACCTGCTAGGCAGGAGATGTTTGGAATCGGGAGTTTCCAGGCCCATTTCCCACTTATCAATCAATTTAAATGTGGGAATGGTCTGATCTTTTGGGAGTTTCCTTAATACTGCTTCACTGATGAAGCTTTTTCCATTATTCAGGCATACTCTGGTGAGAAACGGCTCCCCCCCTCATTTACCTGAATGGGGAGAAACAGCTGTTTGCCCTTTTTCTGGATGTCAGCCAAGCTTTGAGCTGGTTTTTCATCATCTTTTATCATGGGATTTGGGTTTTCAGATTGTGGATCGGTATAACATTTCAGGGTATTCCGTTCAAGTGTGAAATGCCACAAGAAAATGGGAGGAAGGATGTTTTTTTAAAAAATGGAGAAGGGTTCCCATCACCAGTTTGCACTCTTACAGAGATGACAGTAATGTCAGGGACTTGATTGTTCCTAAAGTGAAATTCGATTTGGTCTGATTGTTGTTCAATCATGTGGCATGTGGCGTTTAAACTTACGTAATTGGTGCTTTGTCTTAGTTTGATTGGCTGGTTAGTCTGAATCCAGAGGACCTTGTTCACATAGTCAATCATGGGTGACAACCTCCGGAGGAGGTCATTACCCAGTAGACAAGGTGTGCCCTCTAGAGTGATGACTATGTTTGAGTGTTTCACCCTATGTTGCCCAATTTTGATCTCCAGATCCGAAGTCTCCTCGATGGAAATGTCAGGAGGAGGTGTGACAGAAATTTTATCACTCTCCCCCCTTCCTGAATTCATTTGGTCAAATGCCTTTTTGGACAGGAGGGTGGCTTGGGATCCAGTATCCACAACTGCTGAAAATGCACATTGTCCCTGTACCTTGACGGAGGCATACAATCTCCCTTCCCTCTCCTCAAGTGGGCAAAGAAAATGTGTATTTTGGGCCAGCTTGGCAGTTAATTTCTTTATTTTGAACTCCGACACTGTGTGATCTTGGGCAGTTTGCTGTGTCGCAGTCCGGGAATCTGTAAAGAAAATTTGGCACCCAGATATTTGTGGGATTTCGAAATCCCCTTTTTTTCCTGATTCTTTGCTGCCCCCATTTTCCTGGACACAGTCACTTGAACCGGTTTGGGGGGAGGATCCCTCATTGATTGCAGAATCATCTGGGTAACATGGTTGGGGTTCAGGAATTGGTGGTTCTGGGTCTGTATCCATACTTACCCAGTCTGAGTTAGGGTTTTTTGAGACCCATTTTTCCTTGGGAGGGATCCCCCCATCACTGAAAGAGAAGATTTTCTTCCCTGGATCCGCGAGGGATTCTTCACCTTCAAACGGGATGACGCAGACTTCCTCCACGAATTGGGTTTTCTTTGTCCCTTGGTTTGTCCTGCTTACCCTCTGTTCCCTAGGTTCCAGCTTTTCGGGGGTAGGAGATTTGGGTTCAGGTTCAGAGGATTCCAGTGGTTTTCTCAAGTAAGGAAGGGAGTTTCATCTAGGGCTTTGCATCCCCCTTTACCCCTGGCCTCCTCCTAGGGAACATGTTGGTTATCAGTGTTTTCTCCCTGTCATTGCTCTGGGGCACCAGACTCTAGGTTTGAGCTATTCTGGGCAGCCATGCCCATTTAAGGGCACTGCTGAGCCCTCAACATGTGAACTTGATCTTGTGTAAGATTTTGGACCTGGCGCTCCAGTTTCGACATCCTTTCTGGTTGGTATGGGGGTCTAGAGTCAGACCTTTGCTGTCTCGGGAAGGGTAGCTGTGCCATCTTCCGGAATAGCTCAGGTATTGAGGGTTTCCCTAATAGCCCTCCATCCTTGGTCTCCCCTCCCCCTGATTTGGGGTCTAGAATCCTGAAAGCAGGGAGAGAGAGGAGGATTGCTCTGGAAGCTGGGATTTGGAGGGTACCAGGGAAGGAAACTTAAGTTGTATTGTTTTGTATTGTGTTTGGTTATTTATATAGCGCTCTTTCCCCACTTGTGTGGCCTCAATGCGCTTTCCTGGTAGGAACGCCCTTGTGGTCAATGTGGAGAAAAATTCGAAGAGGTTTAGTTTAGGAGATGTTCGACTAAGCAGTCCAAAGAGAGGGCAGGCAGGTTGGTGGGCACTGTTGGTGGTTTGCGATAGATTGCTATTGTATAGAGAGTCGATGTGTGGCCAGCTATACCGAGTTCGTTTCAGATGGTAGTCGCTGTATGCTAGTGGCAGAGGTGTTGAGGTAAATTAGGAGTTTCAGTCTGGACGGCTATGTGTGTTGCTATACTGGATGTGCTTAGCCATAGCAGTAGTCTATGGTGCATGGTTGCATGGCCGTGTCTGTGGCCTGTGTCCACACTATTGCTGTGTATACGTACCGTAGGCTTGGAAGTTATTCGGCTGGAGGTTTCAAGGTGTAATAGGCCGAGAAAGGGAGTAAACCTAAATTAGGGATTCCTGTATAGTTGGAGCGAGGCCCAAATTTCACAGTGCAGCCTGAATACAAGAGTACAAGAGACAACAAAGCCAGATTGGAGAGTCCCGTACGGCGGGAGAGAGGCCCAAGCTCCATAATGCAGCTCAAGTACAAGAGTATATTGGGAGAGATGCCTAAATTTCACAATGCCGTCTAAATTTTCCAATGCAGTTTAGTTTGAGCACAAGATTACAAGGGACAACACACTTAGACTTGGGAATCCTGTATAGTGGGAGAGAGGCACAAGCTTCACCGTGCCGCTTAAATTTCACAATGCAGTTTGAGTACTAGATTACAAGGGGCAACACACCTAGATTTGAGAATCCTGCATAGTGGCAGAGGGGCCTATGTTTCACAATGCAGCTTGAGTACAATATTACAAGGCACATCACACCTAGCTTTGGGAATCCTGTATAGTGGGAGAGAGGCTGAAGTTTCACAATGCAGTTTGAGCACAAGGTTACAAGGGTCAACACACCTAGATTTGGGAATCCCATATAGTAGGAGAGAGGCACAAGCTTCAACATGCCGCTTAAGTGGGAGAGGGGCCTAAGTCTCACAATGCAGTTTGAGTACAGGATTACAAGGGGCAACACACCTAGATTTTAGAATCATGTATAGTGGGAGAGAGGCCTACCTTTCACAATGCAGTTTGAGTACAAGATTACAAGGGCCCACACACCTAGATTTGAGAATCCTGTATAGTGGGAGAGAGGCCTAAGTTTCACAATGCAGTTTGAGTACAAGATTCCAGGGGACCACACACCTAGATTTGAGAATCCTGTATAGTGGGAGAGAGGCCTAAGTTTCACAATGCAGTTTGATTACAAGATTACTTGGGGCAACACACCTAGATTTGAGAATCTTGTATAGTGAGAAAGAGGCCTAGGTTTCACAAAGGAGGTTACATACGGAAGAGAACACAGCTTGAGAACGCAGTTGTCCTGTCTAGATGTGACAAGAGCCAATATTCACTGTTTAAGCTGGCTGTGGCAATGTCTAACATTCACAATCCTGTCTGGTTGTTAAGCTAGTTAATTATGCCATTCTGGTCTCAAGGATTTTGAGAGTAAGTAGAGTGGCAGGGCTACCACAGTGCAGTGACTGCTGTACTCCCCACTCGTGCCACACGTACCTGGGTAGTCGCTGCTGGTGGACGGCTGGCCACTGGCATCCCCTGCTGACACCTACAGACACATCTTGGAACCGCCAATGTAGCAGCTGCCCTTTGCCTCTGGGCCCTTCACCGCAGGGGCTGCACGGGAAGTGGGCTGCCCGGGGAAGACCGGTTAAGACCCTAAATTGAGCCAATCAGAGCATAGGGGTGGGGTGGGATGGGAGGCGGGAGGAGGGATGGGAAGCCAGGATCAGCTCCAGGGAAGCAGGAACTCCTGAAGGGGACCAGGGGCACATACAGATGGTCAAGTGAAATTAAACAAGGCCCAGGAGGGTCCTTGGAGGGGTTCACTTACCTCGGTCACCTTGAGCTAAGGTGGTGATCAGGGTGCATGCACGACCTGTAGGCCTCGGCCAGCATTTTAAAACAGCCAATCAGAGTGCAGGGTGGGATGGGAGTTGGGAGGAGGGATGGGAAGCTGGGATCATCTCCAGGGAAGCAGGAATGCCTGAAGGGGGCCGGGGGCACATACAGGTGGCCAGGTGAAATTAAACAAGGCCCAGCAGGGTCCTTGAGGGGTTCACTTACCTCGGTCACCTTGAGCTAAGGTGGTGATCGGGGTGCACGCACGGCCTGTTAAGAGGTGGAAGATTTCTTCCCTCCAGAGGGAAGTTTTGAGGGAAGTTTTTAGAGAAGTTTGGAGCGAGGTTTTGATGGATGTTTCCTCGGGCCATACTTACCTGATTGGACCAGCACCCCTGTGACAGGGGAGTCCATACACACCCAAAATGGGTCTGTTACCCTTGTATCTCAGGCTAATATAGGTGGCAGGGTCAGGTGATGCATTTGTTGGATACCCTGCCTGGCTACCACCCAATTGTGATGGACCAGAGGGTCTCCTCTGCTTCTAATTTGGCTTATTAGAGGGAGGAGTAGTTTTGGGCTCCCCCATTTCTAAGTCCAAAATGGGGTATTCTTCACCTCTGCCACTTTTGCAGCTGTGGGAGTGGTTGACGGTTTGGGGTTTTTGGGATTATTTTTGTTTTCAGCTGGCTTTTGGACCTCGTAAATCCGGATAGCCTGTTCTACTACACAATACAGGGTCCTTTGCTCATGGAAGTCCCTAACCAGTTGGGTCATTATGTACTTAGGGAGGGCATGAAAATACATATTAATGAACTACCTGCTATTGGTATGCACCCGTCTAGAGGTCTGGGCAAATTCCCGCTTTAGTTCTTACACATACTCTCTAGGTGCCTGCTCCTCTCCGCACTGCAGGTTGTAGGCCACTTTGGGGCGTCCTGAGGGTTCCTGTGCACAGAGAAGTGCTTCAAGATGGCTGCCTTGTAGGTAGACCATCTTTGATGATCTTGATCTTCCAGCCCAGCAAAGAAGCTGGAGTATTCCGGGGAGAATGTCCACTTGATAAACTCCCTGGAATTGTGATCATTTTTGTGCCAAATGACATCATCACCTGGTCATATAATTCCAGATGCTCCCATACTGAGTATTTTGCGTTTTGTGGTAGGGAGTCATGAAGCTTCTGATGGCTTTGATTTGCTGTAGTGGGTCTTTTACAAGGCCTCTCTTTTGTTTTGCAGCCTTCTTTTTCCACTCACCCTCTGACTCAGAGCTGCTACTATTTGTGGTCCACTCCCTGTCCTCTAGACACTCTCTGCTTCCCTGAAACTGGGAACCCCCCCCCCCCCAGATTGACAGGCTCTGGTCTCTTCTCCTTTGTGGTACTGTGGGCTCTCTGGGTCACTTCTCTTAGGCTCCCACTTTCGCACAGAAGAGTACTCATCTTGCTCCTCGCTTCTTCCGGGTGTGGTGGAGAACTCCTCCCATCTCCCTGAATGGGTGAAGGGTTTCAAGATACTCTTTTTAGGCCTGGACTCTCATTCCTCTCTGTCTGCAAAGCAGACCAAGTGGTCCCTTTGTAATTGATGTTTCTGCCAGTCTAACTCCCTGATCCACTCGTCATAGGAGCCCTCCTGGTCAGAATTATGCGCTAGGGCTTTTTCAAACCTGGATAAAGAAGAATGTCCATTAATATCTGATAGGGACTGGCCTTCTGGCTCAGTTACACTAGGCCTGATTGAGTCCAGCTGCCTCATGTTTCCCTGTTCCTACAAACTGGTAGACATGACGTTAGCAGCGCTGTGGGCATATAATGTGCTGAGTTGGCTTGAGGCCCATGGTAAGGAGAACATCACACCGTGTACAGGGGTTGCCCTTCCAGACCCTAATTGTTTGGGGGGTGCCTCAAAGCCTGTTTATATCTAGCCATTTCCTTCTCCAAACTGATTTATCTTTCTCAGCCCACATCCCTTGTTGATATATGGAGGTCCAAGCTTTGAGTTCTGCTATCAGGGCATGAGTAGCTTCAATTACCTTGCTTTGTGCCACTACTTGGCCACTGATTCCCTTGTTCTCCTCACAAAGGGACTAATGTTCCCGCTGTATGGCTGTATTATCTGGGTATACACAGACCTCATCTTTTTACATGTATTTCCTGTGCTGCCTGCTCTAGGTCAAATTCTGCCTGCCTCACATGTCCCATTATTTTTTTATTTTCTACCCTCATGTCAGTCAGTTCCTGAAAACATGACTTGCTTTTCTCCATGTCTATCTTTAACTGGCACAGTTCCTGACACAGGGCACTTTTCTCCTGACACAATTTGGTATTCTGTTCACTGAGGTGATCACTCTGCCATTTCATAGCGCTCAAATACTGGTGCTCCTGATCGAATCCCACCTGCGAATGGACCTCCCTAATGATGAACTGGCTAGTCTCCTCTTTCAATTGCTTAATCTGTATTTGAAATGCACACATGTCCTCTATGGAGGCCCTATTGTGCACCACTTGTTGATTGAATTTTAGTTGACTCTCTCTCAGGTTCTCAACACCTTCTCGACATTCCTCTCTCAGTGCAGAAAATTGGGACTCTCGCTGTAAATTAGTTTGTTGCTCTGCTGCTAACTCATCCTTTAGCTGCTGAATGATGTTTTCTAATTTTAACTCAGAATTTTTACTCTGTTGCACTTTCTCCTCTGCTAGCTTCAACTATCTCTGTGCTTGCTCCAAAAGCTCAGATTGATTTTGCACAGAGACTATACTCTCCTGGTATCTTTCTTCCATGATCATCATATGGAAGTCCATATATGCTGTGAGCTGAGCCATTTTAATTTGCTCATCTCTGGTGGTCTGTGTCATATAAAAGTCTGTCAAGGCCCATTGTAACAGGCCAATATTTTGCCTGTCTGTTAAATACAGAGGTATTAATTGCCAATATTTTGCTACATATCCATATTTATAGATGTAACCTCTTGCATCATTCTAGATAGCTATGCTTCATGCTCCTGTTCTATCCATTCACACTTAATAAACAATTTGGATAGAAGGTGCTTCCTAGCCATGTTAATTTCTACACTGCTCATTACGAAATGTGTTCTGCACCTAATAGGTTCTCTATGCAAGGGCAACATCTCCACCCTGTTCCTACTTAGTTTGTATTCACGCCAATGGACTCACTGATTATTTTTATCTATACACACTGCCCTGAAACCCAGAGTACAGAATTGGATGGTGTCTTCACAATGCAATCCAGCTTTCTATCCACTAAATGTAACAATACCTTCAATGACTAGTCTGCTCTGCTGCACTGTCACAAGCAGAAACACTTCATCAATCTCGGCACACAAGCCCCCAATTTGTTGCGGTTTATCGTATGGTCACAAGCAAGTCAGGGATCTCCTTCCCATACAATGAATGTGGCGCACAATAGAAACACTTTTTTTCTCCAATTCATGTCCTTTTTGAGAAGGCTTCCAACCTGTCTCGCACACAACCCCAACGAATACCCAGTGGCCCAATGGACTAGGAACCAGGCCGGTGTGTATTAAGAAGATATTTATTCATTTATTATTTATGTCGAATTAGAATGAACAGCTCACATCAGCCACCAATGTTGTGGCAACACAAAGACAAAATATCCTTTTTGGTCAAGCAACACCACAGAGCTGATACCAGACTATGCAGTTACAATAGCTACCTTTTACATTACCCCCTCCAATACAAGCAAAGAACAGTTCAAAACACACCAAGAAAATGAATGCAAACATGCAAGTGAAGGCACACAGAATTATGCTTTGGTCCCAGCAACCATTAGCCCCCAAACATCCACTAGGCTTGTCTCTTTCAGATGGAAGGCAGTGGCCAGAAGTGGGAACACAAGGGAAAAATCGGATGTGGGATATGGTTCACAGAAACAATATGTGGAGCAAGCAAAGAATGGGGAAATTCATTTTTAGAGAACACTGGAAGAATGAGTGTTTAAATTATTTATCACAAAAGCTCTGGAAAAGAACTGAAAAGAAGGGAATTCATTTTGCTTACACTTAAAGGACAGGCAGGGCTTTATAGATTATCAGTCAGCACACAATGGGAAAATTGGGTTTTGGAAACCTTGATCACAAAAACAACAGAGAGGAGACAGAGAGGAGACAGGGAACTGCTGGGACAGCAAAAAGGGGTCAGTCAAGGTTGCTGCTGAGTCCTCCAAGTGGTCCCAAGTTAGCTTTTCAGTCTCCTGGCTCCTCTGCACTCCAAGAATAGGCCTCCTTCTGCTGAGATGTTTCTCCAGATTTTAGCAATAGATCACCTCAAGTGATTAGTGGGAAACAGTCTTGCTCCGAGGCAAGTTGACTAAGTTATAGGGCAGATGACATCACAATTGTGTCATAATTCCTGGAGAAGGGATTGGTCAATGCTCTGTACCCAACTCTCATCTGTGGGCTGATAGGTCTAGGGAATGTGGGAGTGCTTTGGACTGGCTAGGGGAGGAGACCACCTCATCATCTCACTTCAAAAGGGGTATTGGTCATGGTTTTTGCACTTATAATCTCACTGCCTTGCAAGTACACTTAACTTCCAAAACTTTACATTTTAACACCTACATTTTACTACCAGTCAAATGACCCTCATCGGAATTCTGTATGTCATCCCTTTGCAGAGTTACAGTTTTTCTTAATTTACTCCATACTCATATCCGTGAAAATACGCCAGTTTATGGGTGTCATACTGATCATATTTTACATGTTTTATAAATGTAATTGGAATTCACAATAAGGACCACATCACATTTTCATGAACAACTTTAGTTGTGTTTGTCTCACAAACATCGGTTTGGGATGATCAGAAGGGGTTAATTGTCATCTCTCCAGAAATCCTACAATGACTATTGTGCAATAAATATTGTTAATTTCACACAATAAAAGCTGTTTCTATTATGTGCCACGCTGGCCCCCTACCTTTGCTAGTTTCAGTTTCCCTGTTCATGGCTGTGATGTCAAGAGAGGATTCTGTGTTTACAATAGCCTGCCCATTCCAAGGGCTAATGACTAGCTAATGCATGTTTTATTGAGGCTTGTGTGACCTGGAGGGCAGAACTGCGGCAGAACAGACCTCCTTATCTGGTCTCCCACCGCAAATTTCATCTCAAACAGTATTTAAAGTTGTATTTTTAAGGAAAGGCACTTGATGGATGGAGGGAGCCAGACCTAAATCCCATGACACCAGGGACCTTCGAATCCAGTTTCACATCTTGGAGTAATGCCTGGCAGCAAACCTAAATGCATTTAAAATGACATTTTATAAAATACATAGTTTCAAACTATGCAAGTTACTTGAACATTGTCCATTTTGTGAGCTTTTGCACGGCAGAAACCGTATTCACTTTTTGAAAGTCTGACAAGCATTTTGCTGTACATATTATTAGTTTAAAGGGAAAAAGAAATTACATTCCTTTGTGTATTTCACAGTAAAAAAAAAAGGCTTTGTTTCACTCTGATGGTTTCAACCACCCTCTTGGCATTTTCATTCAAGATTCTGTGCACTCGATTTCTGGAAAAATCAGTGCAGATGTCCATGTGTGTTTTTGTTCCTTCATGAATGGTAGTTCACATATATAGGTTGGTTGAAACCTTAGGTCAATGTCTGTTTTTGTTCCTTCATGAAGGGCAGTATTATTTCAGCACAGGCCTGTTACTTAGGGACATGTCCCCCACTGACTCTGGCCTTTTACTTATGGCATTCAGGGCTATTTCACCCCCACACTGTTCCACCTCCCCCTTCCTCCCTGTTTCATCCTCCCTTTACACCCACTGTTTAAGGGGGGAGATGTTATGATATGTTCTTGCTGGCTGTCCTGTGCCATTCTGGAACCCCTGGTTCAAGAATGACACAGAAGAGCCATTGTGGATGAATCACTGTGTTTGGGTGTAATGTTTCCCCAGTGCTGTAGGGGTCTCCTTTCTCCCAATAAACCTCTTGTTAACTGCATCCTTGGTCGGACTGATTTGTACATCGAGTCACAACACATTCCTTTCTTCCCTCACTATCTATCTCTAAATATATATTCAAATAGATAGATAGATAGATAGATAGATAGATAGATAGATAGATAGATATAGATAGATAGATAGATAGATAGATAGATAGATAGATAGATAGATAGATAGATAGATAGATGTTCCTCTCATTTATGCTTAAAGAATGTTTAGTTTTCTTTACAGAAACCCCATAGTTCAGTGACCTCGATTGCAACATAGTGTGAAACATCCCACCATCCAAAACAAGTTTTCCAGAGAGCCAAAAACTGCCTTAGGAACTAGACCCAATGAATGGACCAAAGCAGGGAATTAACACCTACCCCATCTCTGACTTGGAATGCTGGGGAATGTCTCCAAGATATTGGATTACAGGATATTTTTCCACCCTCTCCCTCAGACAGTGTACTGACTCAGTGACACTTTAGACATGCTGGTGTAGAGCAATGAGATGCCTGCTCCTGCCTTTGAGCTTGACTTGGTTGTGGAGCAGCAGGAGAGTGATGTTGGAGTGGGAAATTGAATGGGGACTGTACAAGGTCTGATGCCATGCACTACAGCACCAAGATTCACCCTTGACTTCTCCTCACAGACACCTATAGAGGTCCCATGAACTGCTTGAACCACAACCAGCCCTGTAGCACCACAGACATCCACCCCTGCTCAGTTTGTCATCCCACATACTAACTTTGAGTTTGATTTTGTTGAGAGACATCAGGAGTGTGATGTTGGATTGGGGACTGGAGCAGGAACCTGTCCGAACACCATGCCCAACAGCACTGAAATGGACATGCCATCCCTGCACCCACACCCATTGAGATCGCACTTGCTCCTTGCCCCGATACCAACCCATAAACATCTACCTTTCTTCCACATTTGACCCCTGAATTCTCTGTCCCACACATTTGTTCCAAAGAAGATTGTTGGTCTCCCATTGCCCGATTATATCAATGCCCTCTAAGAATGATGCCTTATTGGTGAGCTTATGAAAATGCTTGTGGTCCTCCTTAAATTGTGCCCTGTTCATCTTGATAGCATTGATTGCAAGGGAGTTTGGAGCCAAGTGAGCTGCTGCTCCACCACAAACACTTCTGCAGAGGAGTAATTTGACGGTTCCTGGATAAGAACACCCTGCATATGTTATGTCCACAAGAAGAATTATGAATCCTTCTTGATAATGTCACCTCAGACATGCACTTTGATGGGATGCTTTATTCCAAAGATGTTAAAAGTTGTCTTTTCATCTTTAAGGCTATCCTGTTCAACTGTTCTATGGTGATGGTTGTTTTATCCAGGAAGAGAAATTCCTTAAAATCTTTCCTGTCTCTATCAAGCTGCATACCATAAAAATAGCTTACGGAATAAGAAAGCATGGCTATAATGAAAAAAATAAACACTGCCCTTGTTACCACCCAAATATGATAACTAGGGGATGGAGTCAGAAAAAGGCATGCCTATAATAAAGAAATGAACACTGCCATGGTTGCCAACCACACATGCTGCATGGGGACAAAGCCCAGGGAGTCAGAATAAGGCAAGCTTACAATAAAACAAACTATCGCTGTCCTGCTTATCACCGAAAGATTTGGTTTGTCTCTTTTTTATCTCCTCTACCACTTGTACCTGCAGTTTCCACATATATAACATTAGTTGACTCTGTCCCTTTCTGTTGTTTCATGCTGCTAAACCACTTATTACCTCTACTATTTTCTCTCGTCTTGACTGTTGCTTGGCCGTTCTTATGGGCCTTCACTCATCTCATTTTACCCCTCTTCATTCAATCTTCAACTCAGATATCTGTCTTCTTTTATCACTATCCTACGCGTATCTAATTTCTCCTTGCTCTTGAGTATCTCTCTCCTCACTTACGATTTTTGTGCTTGTTTTTCATTTTCTCAGTACTGTTTTTAAGTGCTGACACGGTCTGGTCCCTCCTTATCTTGCTGCCATCATTTCAACCAACTGTCCTCCTTGTTCTCTTTGCTCGCAACATCTCTATCTCTTATGCTTCCTTAAACCCCATTGTGCCCCATCTCATTTCTATTCTTTTTCTCTCCTCGTCCCTAAATTGTGGAGTTTTTTGCTCCTTAACAGTTGTTCTTCTCCGTCTCTCCACATCTTCCGTTCAGGGTCAAGTGTGTTCCAAGAAGTCAGAATAAGGCATGGTGATAATAAAGGAAATATAAACTATTGTGGCTACCACCCAAATATGTTGAACAAAGGGGGGGTTAGGCAATGAGTCAGAATTAGACATGGCAATAATGAAAGAAATACAAGAAATAAACACTGTGCTTGATTACCACCTCAACATAATGCGTGGTGGAACCCAAGTAGCCATAATGATCCATGGATATGATAACAGAAAACATTCTCTCCTGTTTACTGCCAAACCATGATGCATGGGGTAGCCAAGGAGTCAGTGTAAGGGATGGATGATACTAAATGAAATAAATTCTGTCCTGGATACCAGCCAAACGCAATGCACAGTGGCGGGAGGGCTAACAGATCAGAGTAAGTCCTGGTGATAGTAAAACAATGTGTCAAAAGAGAAATTATATTGTGCCTCCTATTGCAATAAATATATATTGGCCTACTCTAAGCTGCTCGTAAGTCGTTTGCAAAGGAATCCATGTTGCAAGGTCCTGACCTTAAAATCAAAGTAAGCCGCCATTTTTGGTCAATCCGCCATTTTAGGTTCACTTTGTAAAGTCACCCTGTGAGTTAAAATGGTGGACGATGTCATTCCAAAATACAACATGGCTGTCTTGACCTCTGTACGTAGCTAATATGTAACTTGCCTGCAGGCCACTTGTTGAGGTTGTGAACTGAGACCTTGTCCTTCGTTGACCTGTGTGTAAAGGATTACTCGTGCAATGAAACTAATCCACTAGTATACGATAAAGACAATGTATTCCAATACTGAACGTAGAACACTTGTTTAACTACATTGTATTAATGTTTAAGAAGACCTACATGGAAAATCCCAAAATACATAGTTGCCTTATAGGCTTGTTGATATATGTATTAAAAGCAAACCAGTTATATGCGGATGTGCGAGACTTGACATGAACCCTAGATCGGAGATGTATTAGTGGACTATTAACCCGAAGTGGGGCTGGACATCGTGCTCACAAAAAGTATAAAAAGCCAATGCATTCTAATGTACAGCGTCTCTCACTGAACACATTGAACCACGCTGGAGTTTGTTGTGTTGTACTGAGGGCCGATAGCTATCTGATTTTTGCTCTGTTCTTAGTGACTGGATTCAGTATAAAATAAAGTACTTTGTGTGTTCCTTTGTAACCCGTGTTCGGTGTGTTTCCTTTTGGGGTACGCAGCCTCGATATTTTGATTTTGTTGTCACAGTTGGTGCCCGTATAGGGACCCTCAAGATTGATGCCAGATTGTGGAAGGTTGACACAGGCTATCGGACTCGGATCGATGGTGTGACAAAAAGGGGCCCCACTGAATGAGACGCGACACCTCAGCAGCGCTGCACGACCCGATCCCTGGATGATTAGCTTGCGGTCCGAGACGGCATCTTGACGAGGGTTCACTTATTGAGGTGGGCAGATTTGCTGCAATCACCATACACGAGGTAAGATTAGTTAGGTAAGATTCTTTGAAATCCGATCGGACCTCCATAGGTTTGTTCAGGTGAGTCGTGACCGGACTCTTAATTCAACCCAGATAATTTGAATTTGGCGCATTGTATCTGCAGTCACAATTATTGACCAGGTAACACCAATAATTTGATATGCCTGAGAAATTGTCTACCTGCTTCAGGGCGTTTTTTCCGCAGCGATAGACAATCTTTGGAATTTAGCCATCCCGCACCACAGGAGGGGTCGCCGGCATGTACTATGTACTGTAAGCATGGCATTGGAAGTATAGTATTTAATGACATTTGGCACAGACAAACCAGACACGCCTCCGAACTTCAGTGTCCAATCAATGGTAGTTTTGAAATCCCTCGTATTGAGTATTTAGATTCAATTCTATCAAAGAAAAAGGCTAGACCTGCAGCATTTGATGTTTTGCAGAATTGGAAAAAAGAAGCGTTGCAGCAACTTAAAAGTAGAGAAAAACATGTGCGCCGTCATAAGACGAACGCCGAAAAAGCATTATTGTATGACCAAGATAAACATTCCGAATTGACTAGGAATAAGGATAGGGCTTTCTCACTTGGAATTCAAAAAATATATCTTGCCAAAGACCTCCATGCTTCCGATTAATTTATAGAAAAATTGTCAAATGAACAAAGGCCTGGTGCCTCTGAGCCACCTCCGTATGTTCCTCTTCCTGTTGCTTTGCCTCTTCCTCCTGCTATTCCTGCTCTACCTGCTGTTGTTCCCGTTGTTCCATCTCCTCCTAATGTTCCCCTTCCTCTGGCTCCTCCACCTCTTCTTATCACACCAGTTACAGTACCTCCATTGAATTTGCCTGCTCCCTCTCTTCCAAGTGGTTCTGAGCCGCTTGTAGTCGATCGAGGTGCAGGATCAAAGGTTGTCACTCGCAATACTGTACCACCAGAGAAGAAACGTGATTTGATTGCATGGGCTAAGCATTGTATGGAGAAGGATGATCAAGCCAATATCTTTGCTACACTTTGTAATATGGATAATTTTCCTGAGAAAAATGTTTTTATTGAAGGTTTAGGGATTCATTTATGTGTAATGTGGGGGAAATTAAATAATACAGATCTCCCGCAAGGGTTAAGGGATCTAAATACTTTAGCGTTTTCTAGAGACACGGTGGAGAAAGTAAATGAGCATGCTGAGAGGCTATTTGGCTATAGAAAGAAGTTAGAAAAGTTGCAGAATGAGGATGACGAGGAGGAAAGTATGTATGTACAGAAACGGTTTCTTCCTTGTCGTAAATCGATATCTGAGTAAGCACGAATTTGTACGAAGGACACACTTAGATGGATTTCGGATATGTTGATAACTCCAGTTGAAGTATATGACACATATAGTCAGTATATGCCAGAAATGCAGAAGAAAGTGATACAGGTAATGATAGAGTACCTACAGGATGATTGTGTAAAAAGAAAGATTAGTTGTCCCACAGAGTTATTGAGTATTTACAAGAGAGCTTTTTCACTTGACACTTCTTCGACTGCTTTAGCGCTCGATTTAGCTCTGTTGCTTAGTAATCGTTTGGAGTCACCTACTTCTCAGTTGCCTATGAGAGAGGTTCCTCGGACATTTGTCCCGAAGGTTGAGATTGCGGCCGATGCTGCACAAGGTATAGTCGCTGTGGACATTCCTGCACATTATGTATCACAGTTCGTTCACGTCCCATTCTCAAGACAGGAAGTGAATACTATTAGACCATCTATTCCTGATATTAGGAAAAATCCAACAGGATTCTATAAAGAAATAGAGTCCGTCTTGCAATCCTCAGTGTTCACCTTAGGTGATATTGATTTGTTATTCCCTGTACTCCTGCCCGTAGATTTGTGGAAACAAGTTAGAACTATAGATGACGTGCCAGGGTTGGGAGATACATGGGTGAATATAACTAGACTTGATGGAGAAAGGCCAGCTGGTGAAAGACCGGCTCAGGTGATATTGACTTTGCCTGATAGAATTATTGCAAAATTAAAAACCATAATTCCAGAGAAAAGAATTATTTGGGACAAACTTACGGCCTGTGTCCAAGGAAAGTCTGGGGGTGCTACCGAGTTCTTTATTCGGTTCGAACAGGTATTCTCGGATTTCAGTGGACAAGACCTAGGCACAGAGTCTGGGAAAAGATTATTTGTGGACAAATTTGTGCGTGGATTGCTGCCTGACATCCAGTCACAAATGATGTCTTCTGAGAGCGCTTGGCAGGCGAAATCGCAATCAGAAGTACTGCACATGGCTCAGTACTACGAGAACCGTGTCAATAATGAAAAGATAGAGTTGAAAAACGAAAAGGTGATTTGAAAACTAAAGTGCTATTGCAGCAAATTGTTAGAGGCCCCATAGGGGGTAGTTCTCAGATTAAAGGTCAGTATGTCCCACAAGGGAATGTGCCAGTGCGTCCTGTGAACATTAACCAGTGCGCCTATTGTCGTCAAGAGGGTCATTGGCGTGCACAATGCCCGTCCTTTGACAAAGGTCGAATAACACATTCGGGAATATGGGTAGACGATCCAGAGGTCGCCCGGGTGTAGGGGGCCCTGGTAGAGGTCAGTTTACACAGGATCCTCAGCAATCATTCTCGCAGGACAATCAGATTTCGAGTGTGGACACCAGGAACATATTTGATCATCCTTCAGCGGCATATTTATCTGAAGAGCTTCCTTTTGATGGCATTCTGTTTCGAAGCAGGGTTTGGAACCTACACCTTTTCCTGTCAATCAGAAAGGTCCCTACATTGAAATGGTGGTTGGAAATAGGAAACATCAGTTTTTGAAAGACACTGGAGCACAGAAGTGGTCCATTGATCATTCACGGGTTCCAAACATTCCACTGTCAGGGCAAACCAATGTTTCTGTAGGGTTTTCTGGCACACCAGTTGTTTGTTCGGTTTCTTTGCCGGTACCCATTTCTATGGGTCCCTTTACGGACCACTGTCCATTTCTGTTGACTTCGAATTGTGGAGAGAACTTGCTGGGGTTGAATCTGTTAAAATAATTAAATGCAGTGATTTATTATTCTTCTGATGGAATGCGCTTGACGATTTCACCACAGCAATTTTCTGTCTCGCAATTCTTGACTAGACCTTTGCCGCCAGAATTCATTACTGTACCAGAGAGCTTATGGGCTGTTGACGACAATGATGTTGGTGTTTTACAGATTGAACCTGTTAAGATAGTTTTGAAACACGGAATTGAGCTGCCACGCATTCCCCAGTATAAGATTTCAGTTGAGGGCGAGCAAGCTTTGAAATGCATTGTTTCCGATTTAGTGCATCGCAGGGTGATTGAAGAAATTTCAGGAAGTTTGTGTCATAGACCGATTTTACATGTGTACAAGAAAGGCGATAATGCAATTCGATTCGGTTTCATAATTGATTTACGTGCCATTAATAAATTCATCGCTCCACAATTTGCATTTGTGCCTGATGTAACGACAATCCTAACCATGATTCCAGCTACAGCTACTTACTTTAGTGTGGTGGATCTAAAGAATGCTTTCTCTAGTATTCCTATACACAAGGATAGTAGATACTTGTTCGTGTTCACCTTAGGGGGACACTCGTTCACATTTACTCATGCACCTCAAGGGTACACAGAGAGTCCTAGCATCTATAGTAGGGCTTTGAAAGAACAGCTTGATACCCTTGAATTGCCCTCTACTTGTACATTGCTTCAATATGTTGATGACTTGCTTTTAGCTGCTGACTCTGAGAGCGCCTGTAAGGAGGGCACTGTGGTATTGCTTATCCATCTAGTTAAGCATGGTCACAAAGCTTCACTTAAAAAATATTAATATTGTTGTCAGGAGGTCGCCTATTTAGGCTATCTCCTGTCAAAGGAGGGAAGAAGATTGACACCTGAAAGAATAAAACACATTTCTGGCATGTCTGTCCCAAATACACAGAAGGAAGTTAGGGCCTTGATAGGTATGGCTTCTTACTGTAGGTTGTGGGGCCCAAATTTTTCACTAGTGATCAAACCGATGTTGGCTTTGACAAAGAAGGGCATTTCTTCGCCATTGCCATGGAACACGGAACACCAGCAATCGTTTGACTTGCTTAAGACTGCATTATGCTCTGCAGCAGTTTTGGGCACACCAAACTATGAAAAGGCCTTTGTGTTGTTTGTGCATGAATGTGATGGATGTGCTTTGGCTGTATTAACGCAGGAACATGAAGGGAAGAATAGGCCATGCGGTTACTTTTCTTCCGCCCTTGATCCTGTAGCATGCGCTTTGCCAAGATGTTTGCGAGCTGTCGCTGCTGCTGCTGCGTCTGTAAAACAGAGTGAGGGAATGGTCCTAGGCCATGATCTAACCCTGATGGTGCCTCACTCTGTAGATGTTCTACTGAACCGAACCCAAACACAACCCCTCACTTCTGCACGGTTGACAATATATGAATTGATCTTGTTTGCTCCTCACATTCAAATTAAGAGGTGTTCTGTTCTTAATCCAGCTGAACTCCTACCTTTCCCGCAAGATACTACTTGCGGTGATGAAGAGTCACATGACTGTCTGTATACTACCGAACAAGAGACAAAGGGTAGAATTGATTTGAAAGACACTCCTTTGGATAATCCGCAAGGAGAACTGTTTTGTGATGGCTCCTGCTTCAAACTTCCGGATGGTACATCCACAGCTGCTTATGCAATCACTACATTAAGCACGGTTGTGGAAACTAAGAGAATCACGCATAATTCTGCGCAGGCCGCAGAGATTATAGACTTGACCCGAGCTTGTGAACTTTCCGAAGGGCTTGCAGTAAATATATATACTGATAGTCAGTATGCTTTTGGGATGGTTCACAACTTTGGGAGACTTTGGTCAGAGAGAGGGTTCCTAACTTCATATGGCACTAAAATCCAACATGGCTCCCTAATAGTACAACTACTCTCAGCGCTTGCGCTCCCTACTCAGTTAGCAGTTATGAAATGTGCAGCACATCGAAACATTACAGATGACATAGGGAAAGGGAATGCTTTCGCTGATCAGAGAGCTAGATAAACTGCTACCGATCCCCTTACGGAGATGTATGTTTCAAGGGAGACTGTAAATGATTATGCAATGGATGAGGGTGTTGGGTCTGTACGGGATATCCAAGCTGATGCCACGTTAGAAGAATCCGAGAGGTGGGCTGAAGGCTTGGGGAAACATGATGATGACGGGTGTTGGGTGGATATAGTGGAAGGGAAATGGCTACTCCCTGACGCGTATATAATGATGATGGTCATCATGGCCCATGGTCCTATGCATGTATGTGCCCAGAAGATGACAAAAATGTTAGAGAAAGTTTGGGTAAATGACAAAATTTCGAAAATTACCCAGCTCTACATCCAGGAATGCATGATTTGCCTACAACACAATGTGGGAAAGGGGACAGTAACTCCAAGGGGAAGTTTTGGGCCACCCTCTGTCCCCTTTGAAGTTATCCACTTTGACTTTATTGAAATGGAACGATGTGCCGATAAGAAATATGTGCTGGTGGTCATCTGTGCTTTTAGTAAATGGGTTGTGGCTTTCCCTGTTAAGGATGCTACAGCCATGACTACTGCAAAACCATGTTAAGGGAACACTTCCCGCGGTTCGGGCTACCAAGAGTTATCTGGTCGGACAATGGTCCACATTTTGTCGCTGGTGTAATTCTACCGATATGTGCAGCATTACAAATTGACAAATGATTCCATTCGGCCAGACATGCTCAGCGCGCTGGATTAGTAGAAAGACACAACGGTATAATCAAGAACAAGCTCGCTAAGACGTGTGCCGGCACCAAACTAAAATGGCCAGACGCCTTACCGATTGTGTTATTATCTATGCATACAACCCCTCAAACTAAGACTGGGCTCTCTCCATTTGAGGTGGTAATGGGGAGACCTGCCAATATTTGGAACCTTCCGAAATGCAATTCATTGAAAAATCTTGAAAATGTATTATTTTCAGACTATTGCAGCCAGTTGACTAAAAACCTGTATTTGATTTATCACCAGGTACGAGAAGCTTTATCTGTGCGATACGAGGGCCCGGGCCACAGTGTACGGCCTGGGAATTGGGTGCTCTTCCTACCTTGCGCATTGCTGGCGTGGGCCTTTCCAAGTCCTGTTGGTCACCCAAACAGCGGTGCGGGTCTCTGGAAGAAAGAACTGGATCCACGCGTCCCACGTCAACAAAATTCCTCACCCAGTGCCACACGTTACAGAAGAAACAGAACCCCTCGCTAATGCTGCAACCAACGATCCCAAAGCAGTAAGTAGCGCCAAGAGTGTGTTGGAGAATCTCTCTGAGCCTGTGAGGCTTGGAGGAGCCACCATTTTGTCTCCACACTCTCCAAAAGTTTTGCATCCAGAAACTGCTGTTTCAAATTCGGCATCTTCACTTGTCTCTGACAAGTTGCTTCCAACAGGAAGTGACGACATATTGTTTCCAGACCACTCAGTACCGGCAAAAGCAAGGTACAATCCGCGTCCAAGAAAATAGACTTACGGCACGGTTCGGCTGTGCATTCGAAGAAGAAAAGGATCATCGAGGGCTTGTTTTTGTCCAAATTTGAGAAAGGGGACTCTGTTGGCTAGGGTTGTAGAAGGACTAAGAAGCCACGCGACCGGGAGGTCACCAGCAACGAACATTGGGGATATCCGTGTGAAGACTACAATGCCTGCTACCGCTACCGCTCGTATGGGACTTGTAAATAAGGGGGTGACCAACCGGGACAATGGACAAAACCCCTGGGCCCCAAAAACATATTGCTGTGTTTTTATAATGATATTTGGGTTTATAATAGTCACTGCCTTAGGATTGTGGTACCTTGAGGAAATGCATCCTTTAGAATCCTTGTTGCCCACTGAAAGTATACCTACTGTTCCTACTCCCTTTGTACATTTGCATACTCTGTCCCCTAGGGACTCTCAGCATAGACAAAGGTACCACAATAATACTCTGCTAATTATCATGAATGCTACGCATGCCATTTTTAATAAGTCTAACTGTTGGGTCTTCTCACATTTACCGCAACACGGGGATAAGGGGCTAGGTTGGTATATTCATCCTTTACCTTTGACAACTGCTTGCTATGCTTCTCTTAGAGCACTGTTCTTTGGCCGTTGGAATGATAGCATCTCAGGGAACTTTGATGGCACCAATTTGAATAGTTTTGAGAAACATGTTTTGACTCCCCTGGGATGCTCGCTTTTCGCAAACAGGAGTAAACCTAACGTTGCTTCTATTAGGCCTTCTGATAAACTGTCTCGTCCTTTCCGATCTTTGATTTCCTTTAAGATGGCTCCAATAGGCAATAAGGATGCCATGCCTCCTTGTTACACTGTTAATCATAGCCCTGATTCAGTTTCTTTTTGCATACAGAGGAATGGAACTCAGTCAATGGGAGATTTTCTAGGTTGTGGCAACGTTGCAAATTTGACTGGGGAAAACAGACCTTTGTATGTAGGCGAACCTGTCTACTTTGTCTGCGGTAATGTAGCATTCCCATGGTTGCCCAGGGATTGGCAGGAAACCTGTTATTTAGGGATCCTGTTACCTGGGGTGTTTATAGATAGTACAAAGGAAGTTTCAAAGGCTCGCCCATGGCGGGACGAGAATGGTGACACCCCAGCACATATCTTGGGTGATATAGTAAAATCAGTTGTGCCATTTTGGGGGCAGATAGCGAATTCAGAAGATATTAGAAAACTAGTGAGAGTACTGGAGAGAACCATCAACCGGACCACGTACATACTCTATAATATGACATTAGAACAGAAGGCGATAAGACTAGTAGCACTTCAAAACCGGATGGCATTAGATGTCATTCTGGCTGAACGTGTTGGTGTGTGTAAATTAGTGGGGTCCGCTTGCTGTGTTTTTGTACCAGATTCCTCCCCAACCATCTTCAAGGCAATACAGAATCTGCACGTCCTTAGTTCAGAAGTGCATGTTCCTGAGGGAAACTGGGATCTTAGCACTTGATTCTGGGACTTCTTGTGATCTCGGGGTTGGAAAGTCCTTTCAGTCTTGCTAATTATTATGGGAATCCTGTTGTTTCTTTGTTGCTGTATTCAGTGTCCACCTGGTATGTGTTCAATGCTAGGGGGATGTTGCGCACAAACGATAGGTTCAATAGGACATAAAGTGTATGCCCCAGATAAAACTTCCAAAGAATATGTGTTGAAAGAAATTTTAGCGAATTACCTAATGGCAATAGATATTTCCGATAGTGATTCAGGGTGCATGGACGATGATGCATGGAGTTATTTGCAAGGAGATCCAAAGTAGTTTTAGCACTTGGCATAGGCCAAAAGGAGGGTTTGTCAAAAGAGAAATTATATCGTGCCTCCTATTGCGATAAATATATGTATATTGGCCTTCGCCAAGCTGCTCGTAAGTCGCTTGCGAAGGAATCCGTCCTGACCTTAAAATCAATGTAAGCTGCCATTTTAGGTCAATCCGCCATTTTAGGTTCGCTTTGTAAAGTCACCCTGTGAGTTAAAATGGTGGACGATGTCATTCCAAAATACAACATGGCCGTCTTGACCTCTGTACGTAGCTAATATGTAACTTGCCTGCAGGCCACTTGTTGAGGTCGGGAACTGAGACCTTGTCCTTCGTTGACCTGTGTGTAAAGGATTACTCGTGCAATGAAACTAATCCACCAGTATACGATAAAGACAATGTATTCAAATACTGAACATAGAACACTTGTTTAACTACATTGTATTAATGTTTAAGACGACCTACATGGAAAATCCCAGAATACACAGTTGCCGTATAGGCTTTTTGATATATGTATTAAAAGCAAACCAGTTATATGCGGATGTGCGAGACTTGTCATGAACCCTAGATCGGTGATTTATTAGTGGAATATTAACCCGAAGTGGGGCTGTACATCGTGCTCACAAAAAGTATAAAAAGCCAATGCATTCTAATCTACAGCGTCTCTCCCTGAACACATTGAACCACGCTGGAGTTCATTGTGTTGTACTGAGGGCCGATAGCTATCTGATTTGTGCTCTGTTCTTAGTGACTGGATTCAGTATAAAATAAAGTACTTTGTATGTTCCTTTGTAACCCGTGTTCGGTGTGTTTCCTTTTGGGGTACTCAGCCTCGATATTTTGATTTTGTTTTCACAAATGAACACTGTCCTAGTTAGCACCAAAAGCCCACAGAGTCGGAATAAGACATGGTTATAATATAAGAAATAAACACAGCCCTAGTTACTTCCCAAATGTAAGGCACGGGTTGAGCCTGTTGGGACTGTTTTTCTAAAGTCTATCTGTGGTAATACTTTATAAGACTATCCCTTGGTAAATACAGATCCCCAACTCTTTGAATAGGCCTGTACCACTTGAGGTACTGGAAGGTGGCAGAGGCCAGGTGATAATTAAAGCAGTATAAACTGCCCTGGTTGCTACCCAAACATGAGTGAGGAGGCAAAGAGTTAGAATTAGGCTTGGCTGTAATAAAAGAAAGAACTATATCCCTGGTAACTGACCTGGGAGTTCTCTACTTCCAGCCCAGAGACAGATTACACCTGTGCTGACCTTGATCCCAGGAACTCACAAGCAGGATCGCCTTAAGCTGACACATGATCGTGTTATCATCTTGGTGCAGAAGCTTTTCTATTATGTTGCACAAAGTCATAGATGAAGCACAAGCAAACGGCCGCAAAACAAACATGAAAAACACCAACATTTTAGTCTATAAAATTAAAATCAAAAATCATGATTCTACCCTCCTACAATATTGATGGTTTCCATGTATAGACAAAACCACCTCACAAAAGTTTCAAAAAAAGGGATAAAACTCAGAATAACTCAGAGTACAAAACCTGAAAGCACCCCTTCACCTGCTACAGTTTACAATACTTTTTCATACTCAGTCTTAGTGCTAATATTTTGTGGCTTTAACTGAAAAAAAACAGCTTCATAAAGCTCTCTCAGCTTGGCACTCATCTCGGGGCTTATGGGTTTAGGTATTTCTGGACTCGTGTTACAGGCATCACAGGGACGCAGGTATATATAGCAAGTACAACAGGTAGAGTAGCTCATGAGTGCAATGCACACTTAATAAAGGTACGGTTGTCTTCATAATGAGGTCCTATATATGGGGTTCAATGGTAGGAGGAGGGGAACAAATGCTTGTAAAGTATGCAGTTTCATTGTTTCAAGGGGTACCATCTCAAGTACAAAAATAAAGGCTTGGCACCTTGATCAGGGGATATTGTCATTTGTCAAACTGGGAAGACAGACATTGTTCATGTAAAAAGGTGTGAATGCCTTGCAGTGGTCAAAAGGCTGTACTGTGCTCCCTGCCAGGGGTTAACATTTTCATATCAGTCAGATAGATACCTTCTTCCCAGACCAACCTAAACCTGTCTACTATATTGTCTCAAAACTAAATCACTAAAATATTTTTTTTTAAACTCCAATTCCAAAAAACTGTGAAGGTGGGAGTAGAACCCAGCACTGCTGGCTTCTTGCCACCTGAGGCCAACACCCTCCCTGCTTTGCAACAAACGTTTAGAAGGTGAATCCAGGAAAGCATATTTGAGCATTTACACATCACAATAAACCGGCACAAGTAAATCCTTGGGCATAGGGAAGCATGGGTTCCATCTAACGCCACACAGTGGACAGAATGGCGAGGTGCATTTAGTCTCTCCTAGGCATATCAACAATGGGAAAAAGAAATAAATCAAGCAGAAACAACACAGATTTCATCAATAGGTAAGAGGAGCATTGCATTTTAGATGATATTACAAATCTCAATGACATATGCTGTACATTCTGGTGGTCTAACACTAAGAAAGGGTGCTGGCATTTGTACACTCTACTAAAATAAATAACATAACATACACCCCATAAAAATGAATACATTCAGCCATTTCCTGCCAATTGCATTTGTGAGCATGCCCGGCTTGGCAGCAAAAGCCTTGAAGGCTCTGGAGAGCAATTGTGGCACTCATTCAGTGGGGTCTGAGGAATGAAAGAAATTTGGAGTGAGGCCTAAAATAAACTGATGACAGAGAGCTTACATACAGTGCGAAAGAGGCATTATCTGAAGGAATTTGCTTTGTGGTGGATTGCCAATTTGGCTCGTAGTCATGATGAAAAGGGTGGCCCAGTAAATGCAAAATACAAATAAATGTGTGTGTTCAACAACATTGTAAATATTGTGAAAGGAACTTTTGAAATGTGTAGATTAAAAACTGTCTTTCAGCCACTGCTTGACAGTTCAGAAGGACAAGGCAAAGAACCAAAGAATAGCTAAGCCCCATCTAAAATATAAGGCCCACACTTCGGAGAGCTTTTACTTCCCTAAAGAATTCAGCAGGCTCAGAATGTTTGTTGAAGAACATCACACAATTCCAGGAAAGTCTGGTATATTATCACCAATGCAATGTTCCTGGATTCCCACTGTAAATGGAAAATCTATTTGTATTTTGTAATGCCGTGCATAGGGAAAATGCATCTGCAGTTTAAATGTGATTTCTATTCACTAAGCATCTTTACTATGTATTTTAGAGTGCACAAGTATGTAAAATGTAAGGATTACTGCAGCCTAACATGAAGCACCATGTAGGATTTCAGGGACAATTTTTCCATATATTTCATTTTTTGCAAAAGAACGTGAAATTTAGAGTAGAACCAAAACCTATTTAAAGCTCTATTTCGTTTTACCATACATATATTTCACTCTGAATCATTGTAATTGAAATTCTAAGTAATCGACAGCGAGACCCAAGTCTTATTGCTGGAGAGTCATTTTCCAACTAGGGTGAGCATATGGTCTTTTGCGTATTGTGCATGCAATGGATGGGGATGCAGAATAACTCTGACACCAAATAATCAAGCCAACTCAGGAAGGTGGCAAATGTGCTGTTTTATTAATAATTATCTAAAAGAGGGACATACAACGGACATCAACAGACTTTCACTTGAGCATTTCTCATGAAAACATCCTTATATGCAAAAAATACGTCAGACGTGATGTTATACTACGTGGCAAATAAGAAAAGCCTACCAGGGATTGTGATACGTTCAAGTGGAACATCTAAGTATACTTTCTATAAGGGCTGGGATTGTTATTGGCTATCTACTGTAGACGGACAACTTATGCCTACATCTTCAACACTATTAAGTACATAGGCTATCACTGGTATTTAACCTATAAGGCCCTTCTCAATACGGCCCGCTATGATTGGTTGGTACGCTTGTGCCATGTCTGGAACATTCGGTTCACTTAGCAGCATGTAAGCTCAGACCCAGGTGCCAGGAGGTGAACTTGACTTTACCTCACCACCCAATTAGTCCAACATCTCTCATCACCCATGCCTTCTGCCATGAAGATTGTCTTGGAACTTGGCCTTTTCTGTGGGAATATATGGGAGTACAACCTTTCACTATCGTTGTTCTAGGACTCCACGCTCAACACTATTTCCATCCTCAGCTCATGTGACAGGAGACCACGATTTGGTCCATTTTGCAGCATTTAAATGTCTTCAATAAATAAAAATCGGCACACTTGGTGTTCTTTCTTTGCACCTCAACAAGGGATGATTCAGCTTTGCAGGTTCACTGCCTTCAAGAACAGATAACCAACCTTGGCTGCTTCATTTTTGATATCAGGTCAGACAACCCTGCCATTCGTTTCCACGATCTCAGCTTATTTTTGCTGAGACACAGTTCTCGCTTTTCTCTCCATGGATCCTGGCTTACTAAATTCATGACACTGATGTCCATTTTGTATACAATGACAACTTTACTTGCAGTATATTCACTAGATATAGCCAGCTTCTAAGATTACTTGATCTACTTGCGTTACAGCATCTGTACAGTTATTAAATGGCTTGCATTTTCTGCAGTGCTCCGCACACGTGCAATCTTCTTTTCCCATATGAAGGTTTACTCGTTTCTTAACTTCGTCATCAGTTTCTGTAAGATCCATGCATTCTCTTCAGCCAGTATTATTAGGGCATCCTGCTCGTCTTTTGTGATGGCACCAGCTTCTCTTTATGCTCATTTTCATATTCCTTCAGAGAATTCCTCCCTCAGATTATCATCTCTTCGGGGATACATTTGATAGGGCTTTCTCGTGGGTACCTTCTTTCGAATACTTGCCGTGGTATGGTCACAACAGCTTGTGTTAAGCATGGCACAACTCAGGCATCCAACATACAGGAGTTAGGGGGCGGGATTTCCTGCAGAGGCATGTAACTGCTCCTCTACAAGGGGTTAAGCCATGACCCAACCCGAGTAGCCCTCAAACTGCCACTTCACCAAACCACACACTGGAGCAACAGGATCACTGTTTCGAATCATAGCCGTCTGCCAATTCGAACCCCTGGAGCATCACCCATCAATCCCTCCCGGCAGTTACAACTCGCCTTGACCAGGCCCGACTTCAAGCAGACCCTGGTTAGTGCCTCAATCTGCTTTGCGCTGAAAGCCACCTTCAAACAGCGTAGAGCTACCATGCACAAACCTGCTCTATGCCCGCTTGCCGCTTCAATCACATGACTGCTCAAAGTCGGGTTTCATTCCGTTGACCTGCCAAAAACTGAATCAGGGTACTATTGAGCAATAACTGCCCCCTCTGTCTATTTGGCCCTGGAGACTGATTAGGTCACTTGTGAACCTTTTTCATCCAAAGACATTTTCTTTTTGTATTCTCCTCTGTATGCATGCTCAGAGTGCTACACCTTCTATCTGTTGCATCTTCTCTGTTCTTTCCATACAGGTGGGTTTTGTACAGTTTTTTCTATTTTTCTTGCAGATGGGGTGCCTAATTAAAGTATATATATTTTAATAGAACCTTGATTGGACATTCCCTTAATTTTGGACTATGTTACTGTGTTGTTTGGGTTACTATCGGGTCACATTCACGACCCACTTGAGAGCAAAGCCTTCCCTCCTGCCACATCATTGCACTCCTGCAGGGCAGAAGTGAATTTGTCACAAAGCACAACAACAAACAGCTAGTAGTTAAACACATTAGGAAGGAAAATCAAAAGTGCTTTTGAAAAGAAAGCAAATTCGATATGAAGGCAAAGAGTACGGCAGAGTAAAAGCGTTTTTGGAATTTAGTAAATTTTGTCATCATTTTTTGAGAAACCCTAGAAAAAGGGATTCAAAGCATGTTTGTGTATATGGAAGGTTAACAGGGATTTGCTCATCCAAATTCAAAATTAATTCCCCAAATGAGCATGCTATTGGCTGGAGTGGGTTGCACATTGTGAGAAGTTCTGCAAAAGCTTGATATATGCTTTGGGGAATGGGTTTGAAAATCCTTTTATTATAAGGGAGTGAAAATGTTATGGTAGGTGCAGATCATAATGCTCTGGTATAAGAGTGCGCTAGACCATGGCACAAAGGTGTAGGGAATTCTGTAATGTATTTATATAAAACAGAAAATCTGTTTGTTTGTTTATTCCTTAAACAATTCCACACAGTTCCACCAATCTGCACCATATTTTGCATCGTTACAAGTGCGGACCCTCCGGACGTCACTGGCTACATTACCTGTGGACACCCCATCCTGTTCCCTGGATTTCAACCCCTGCACACATAAGAGGGTGCCTAGAAGCAGGAAAACATCAAGGAGAGTATCGTTTTAAGTATCTCAATGTGAGAAATAACATTTGAGGCCCAAAACCACGTTTTAAGGCCCTAGGGCGCACCGTTTCTGAGATTGTTTGCACAGCAGTGCGCGAAATCGCAAAACATCAATGTGGTCGTAGAAGGACCGGACAAAGCTCATTTTAAGCATCTGGATGCCAGGAACAAAACTCAGAAGCCTTGGAAACCATGTTTCAAGACCCCAGGATGCACCTTTTCCAAGATATTTACACTGCACCACGTGAAATCAGCATAACATCATTGTGGTCGTGGAAGGACCAGTCAAAGCTCATGTTAAGCATCTCAACGCCAATAACAAAAGTCTGAGATACGTATGGGACCTCAAAAATCACGTTTCAATAGCCTAGGATGCATCATTTCCGAGATATTTGCACCGCAACACACTGCACCACGCCAAGGTGTGGCGCCAGGTTGGGGGGGGCGCACAGAAGGTCCAAGTATGCTGCAGCATGCCAGCTCTCGCCTCCCCTCCACATCTGCTCCAGGGTATGTAAGCCAGCCACATGCACCCATTCTCAGTGCAGTTTATTTCAGGGGGCAAAGCACATCAAGCGGTAATCGACTTGGAACATCGAACTACAGAATGATTGATTTTCAAAAGTTGATGAGAGTGTTATAGTGGACCTCATTACAAGTTCGGCGGTAGCCTTGCTGGTAAAACCGGCCGGCTGCTGCCGAACTTGTGAATATTTCCGGCGCCCGGGAATAGACAATTACAGGGGTATTACAACCCGGGCAGACCCGGTAATTGCCCATTCCCGGGCGCTGGAAAATATTGTTCCCCATTCCCATTTGAGCCCCATAGGACTCAATGGGAATGGGGAAGCCGGATGTACCGGCACCATTCGTGAATGGTGCCGGTGCATCTGACATGCTCTGCACGCGGGTGCCGGTCTGCCCACCAGGTCAGACCTGGCGGGCGAAAAGGCATCTGTGAGCAGAACTCGTAGATTGCCGGGACGGTAATAATGGTAACGGCAAGCTTACCGGTTCCATTGCTACTATACTGGCAAACTTATAATGAGGCAATGACTGTCTACAAAACCTATGTGGAGTACGTGCACTTTTTGCTAAGATCCGTGACTACAGATGAGTGGATGTATTCAATGGGCCTTACCACCCGATACACTCAAAGTGTGGAAAAACATGGCCACAGATTCAGCAGATATAGCAAAGATTCATGAATCTGGCTGGGATGTAAACTGCAAATACAATAAACAGAATACCCGGAGCCACATACAATGAGGAAACAGTTACACGTTAGGAGTGGTGCACACAGTGCACGGTTGCAAGCCAGGAACTTTGCACAACCAGCCTTTAGCACTGAGCGGCATTTTATACAAGTGGTAACTACAAGGCATGGCCATAGGCTTGGCACTTTATGCATCCAGCACATGCATTACATTTGGTGGACATCCAAGAGTTGTGGCGAAGTTTGATATATTTATGCTCCAAGCTTTTTTTTAATCTCATTCCTTGTAAATATATGCAACCCGAACATGCTCTAAATACAGTCCTCAGCCGACTGGCCATGTGTACTACTTCCGGGAAGAGCGCTGTGTGTGCCATGAAATTGTGGTAAACATGGGCTATAGCCAAAGGTTGGAGTATTTGGCGTATCTGTGTGCCCGAGACAGTTCACAGCTGCAGGGTGTGCATTCTGTGAACTGTGCACAGGTACATAACAGGACATACAACAGAAGAAGAGTAGACGCTTGTCAGGTTCGGTACATCTGAGTGCAGCACCCAGTGCACAGCCAGAGGCCGTGTGCTGTGTGCAACCAGTAAATGTGCTAAACATGTGCACACCGAAATGACCGGTTCCTCCTCCTGTCTCATGGTCTTTCGCATGCCAAAAATAATGCTTAAATAATGATAATTGGTCTTTGATAAAGTGATTTATTCCTAAGGAATTTACATTCAACATTTGAATATTCAATTATTACCCCCACCAAAATTGGTACTAATTTTATTGACACACATAAGATGAAAGGCTGAGTCAAGGTTGCAGGGATGTACACACAGATCGCAGCAGCAAGTGCTTAACCCACTGAGCTACCTTCCCCGTCATGCTTTAATGCCAGCATCACATTTTCATACTGACGTTAATGCATTCTATTGCTATGAAATTAACCTCTTTCCAGAACCTTCCATGAGCATAGGAATCCACTGTAAATGCCTCCCACGAGCAGACACTGTGCAAGGAATCCATAGTTCTTGGCAATAAAGTGCGAAGAAGAAGGCATGCCAAGCTGGATCCACCACATTTCACACATGTATTTGATTTGTAATGCAAATGATGAAAATTGCATCCATGGGACTGAACTGAATGTAAATGCACATATCTGCGGTACCCTCTGTGCAATTTACAAAGTGTGCAAAAATACCTCATTAAGGGCCTAGTTCACGGAACCTTCAGCACCGTGCAAAGTGACTCCGCACTGCCAGCAAACACCCTGATTCACAGACCGGTGCAAAGTGTATTTTTGCAGCGCACATTTTTTTGCACTGCACTAAACGTACCATGAATTAGGCACTTTTAAAATGTTCAATCCCCATTCCTCATAATGTCCTGGTTTTTCACAGTACTCTGTAGTTTCCAGGCTAACCAGGCACCCACAAAGTACTGTTATTTGAATAGCACATCATGTTCTAATTTCTTTTGCTACAAAAAAGGTTCTATGTAAAACTCTGCAGTGCCAGGTACATGCTACAGCAAATGCAAGGTATACAATTCTAATTAAGAAGGAAGTTATGATAGTAATATGATATGGCATTTATAACGCGCCTATACACAAGTGTTTCAATAGTGGGTGTAAAGGAACTGGACCGACTGGAATAATGTTTATAGAAGTGAGTGGAGCAAGATTCTCACGTATAGGCCAAAGGGCCTGGAAGGACAGAATGGCCAGATATGTGAACCTGTTGGAGGACAAAGAAAACACAACCTATTTCCTTACAACACAACTCTGCTGCTGTATTGGATCTGAGGATGTGACGCGGCAATGGCAATGAGGCCAGTTTCCCTTTCAGGGCCTGCAGTCCGATTTTGATGTTGGACTAAAAGTTCTGTAGTTTTGCAAATGTTTTGTAAATGGTATATTACTCGTTTCGAAATTTCTGATGTTTACCAAAAATCAGGATTTGTTTTTCTGCCTGTTTCGGTTGGGACAATTTTTCCATCAGCTCTGCTTTTGAGCCAGGAGATGGGTGTTGGCATCCTTGGTTTCCATCAAAGAGCCCGATTCATGTAAATAACAGAGCAGTAAATAGGGACTTTGCGCGCCAAACCTTGCACGACATCCCGTTTGTCGATTCATATAATCGACTGCACTGGACTTTTTTGTACTTTACGTGGACTTCGCACAGGCTCGGCACGTCGCTGCATGCAGTTGAACGCCCTGCGCGAGACACCTCGCAGAGCATGGACCTGGCATGCGCAAAGGCCAGAGTAGTGGGCGGAACACAGAAAATTGAGAAGAGCATGTGAAAATGTGGGCGTTAGGAGGGCGGGCTGCAGGCAGTACAACGCATGCCCACAAATGCGTGGAACAAAGTGGATTCATGGATCTGTCCTCGCAAGCTCTGTTCGGGGAAAGGACCATGCAAAGCCCTCAATCTATCCGCCAGGCAGGCATACAGACACTTGCACAAAGGAATCACCTCTGCGCAGTGAGACTGCATGTTGTATTTAGGGGTGTGTGCATGTAGACGGGGTTCGGAACAAACGTAGGTGTGCACATATGCAATGTTGTAGCGGGGTGCATGAACGGTTTACAGGGGTTGAGAAGCAGATTTTCTGTAGTTTTCCAGAGCTGCAGAAATGTGTACGCATGTTGTTGTGGTGCCGGTAATAGTTACAGGGGACCCTGCGCAGTATCCCTGAGGTGCAGACCTGGTTGCGGGGGACCCCAAGTACTGTTTAAAGGGTGCATGTGTTTGCGCCCAAGGAGCACGCAAATCTAGCAATATCTGGCTATTTTTGCTTTGCGTGGGAGCGATTCGGTGGCGTTCCGGTGGCAACTTGCATACACAGTCACTTTGTGCGAACAATATCATGAATATGCAGAGCGTACTGGAAAACGTCTGCGCGCAGGCTTGCGCAGTGGCATTATTGGCGCACGGTCTTTGTAGGATCTCTGCACACTTTTCCATGAATCAGGCGCAAATAATCTAAGAAATGAATTCAGATTTCGGATTGTGACATTTTGGTAGTGCTGGGAGTAGGGTACATATATTCCATGTAGATTGTCGTTTTGCACAAACTCACATATTAAGGGCCTAATTCACAGAACGTTTAGCACGAAGCAAAGTGAGTTTGCAATACAAAAGTACTTTTTGCATCGCGCTAAATGGGCATTGGTGCTTTTTTTGTGAATTAGGCCCGCTGCAAAGTGTATTTTTGGAGTGACTTTGCTCCGTGTAAAACATTCTGTAAATAAGTGCGGGGTGTGGTGCCCTTAGCAGTTAAGGTTATTGGCTGAGTCAGCGTTAGCGGCTTCCTCTGGAACCATGCCGGTCGCAGGGGGATGTGTTCTGGGCTACAGGATGCGTTTGGTGACGGAATAAATGTGCGACCAACCAAACATTTCCGAATCTGAAGTAGGTGGGCAGTACTTTCGGTAAATGTCTCCATTTCAACGAATTTGTGGTCGATGGCCACATTTTTCAGTCACGCAAAAGGATGATCTACCAGAGCTCTGATGGGTATCCCCAAATCTACTGCAGGTTGTAGACAACTCCCCCGGCAGCGTCAGGAGGAGCTGCAAACTGGGATTGTGGCATGCACCTAAACGTGTCGCCTGGAAAACCGACGCACACACTGACACTAAAATCTGGCGGCCAGTGCTGCCTATGCAATGCGGACCCAGCATGAATGCTGTGACGAGTGTAGGGAGTTTTCATTGGTCCATTGAAAGAAGTTGTGACCGTTATATTGAAGTACAGCATACTTTTCGCAAAATGGAGGGTGTCCCCTGGTTGACGCCTGCTATGCTGAGTGAGGATACAAGTAGCATGTTAGGGAGAGCGGGTGCTCGACACAAACATTTGCAGTGACCTAATAAAAATTCCGCAAGAACAAAGTTAACTACTGACATTATGGACAGTGAAGATTAATGGAAGAATGCTGGTAGTGAGATTTTAGGGACCTCGGAATTAGTGCTAATGTTTTAGTAATGTAAAGACGATCAGGCTGATTACTGTGACTCCCAGAAAGGCAGGGCTCGCTGCCACTCCACCCAGTGCAGCTCCCCCACGGTCCAAGATGGACCCAGGTGCTGGGTGCCGCAACAGAGAAGAAAGTAGCATAGTCATATTGCGGCTGCTGTCTGGATGGACAGTGATGATAATTGACGAAGATGGATGATGATGATATAAACAGCTAACCACTGATACAAGGAGGTTGTTCCCTGACAACAACACTGGGCATGCGCAAGTGGTAATCATGACCAGAGCCGTGCACATTTGTGGTCAACCTGTGGGAGCAACTCTGCTTGCTAGCATGGGAGAAAACACATAGGTCAGTGAATTAATTGCAGCTAGTGTTGCCTTTTCCGCTGTTAACACAGTGTGAACTAAGGAAGATATTCATTGTGTCCACACATGGAGGCAAAGTCTGTGGCGCGCATATGATGATGCGCGCTTGTGAGGACGCGTGCATATGATGCAGATGGCACTGAGTAAATGAGTGGAAGATGGGCACAGAAAACAAAGACTCTTACCCTTCTTGATCATTTCTGCTATGACTTTAATTATTGGTGGGTGTGGGAGTTACTAGAAGATTTAATCTGAGTTGGGACACTTAGGGCTTCATTCATCATGAGTCCCACAGAGTGTATGCTTGTCTCTCCGCATGCGGTAATTACCATTGCCACCAGTGGAGATCTGAAGGTCTGTTCAGGTCTGTTCAGGAAAGTAATCTTTTTGTTGTTCTTTAACACAAATAGGGTGTGCAGGGGTCGGGAGGTTCCGAAAGTCTGTGGACATCTGTTGTTTTGCATTATATACACCACCTATGTCAGGGTTGGTTAATCCCCCCTGCACCCCATCAATCTTTGTAAAATGTATAATTAAATCGAGTCAATGTAGGTGTGCTCCTAGTCAACAGGAGAACAGTATCTGTTCAGGATTAGGGCATCACTGCCTTAACAGCTGTAAGCCATGCGGTATTCAGAAATACCGCAGTACTTTGTGGTAATCTGCCTGTCGTGCTTTGGAACCCTGTAGATCTCTCTGTCCAGCCTTGTTTGGGAGGTGGATATGCATGCGGTACAGCAACTGATAATACAACCACTGCCCCATATCACACAATGCACGGCAGCGTCAGTAATGCCACAAAGGCAGTGAGAAGGTTGGCAACTTGGGATGCTTATATGTTCCTATCCTCTATGGCAACACCTTTTTGTGTTTTGAATTGGACTCAATGTGTTTTCCTTGCTGGAGAGCAGAGGGGTTTTAAAATGTTTTCCATATTTACCTCCACCTTTGGGTGGTGATAAAAACCTGTGAAATTTCTATGCGAAATGTATGCTTCTAATTGTGTGATATTTACTACATGTACTATGGACCTTGGGAATACCTAATGAGGGAAAAACGACCTGACCTCGAACCAGGTGGCCGGTACAAACAAGTGATATTTCAAAGAAGTCTGTTATTTTCTGTTGTGGGTCTATCTGCTTGTTATGTCGCGCCAGCCAAGGCGATGTGTGGTGCAGGCCATTAGTAGAAATAATGGCCTGCACTCAAAATGCAAGCAATGGAAAAATCCTGTTTTGAATCGTCTGAGTTAAGCTTTATTGCAAAACTTAAAAGTGGTTCTTGTTTCATGCCTCCTTTATTCCACTTAATGTTTAACGAGTGTATCAGACAAGAGAAGCGGTTGCATTGGACAACAAGAGAAGAAACTTTTATGTAATTGATATTTTAGCGTAAACTCACTCAAAATGATTGTTGAAACGCTAAACAGCATCAATATTAAGAAGGTCCCAGTAAAAAAATGATATAGCCTTATAGGCCGAGGGAGGGGTCATTGTTACGTTATGTTAAAGTTTATCACACCGGAGAGTGTAGCGCAACCAACACCAAAAAGGCAACCTGGCGCTGAAAGCTGCAACCAAGAATCATGAAGAGAGAGAGGAAAGACTAGAATAGAAAGGTTTTTAACGCCTTCCTAAATAGCAGATGCGTAGAAACCATACTCAAGGATGGAGGGAGAGCATTCCAAAGAACAGCAGCTCTGAACGAAAAAGAACGCCCACCAGTTCTAGCACGATTGACCCTGGGGGCAGCCAAGAGAAAGCGGCCCCATGAGCATAGTGCACGGGCAGGGACATATAGCTGAAATGTTTGCTGCAGGTACTCAGGGCCGACACCATAAAAGGCCCTTTGCGCCAGGCACAGAGACTTAAAATGAACACGTTTGGCCACCATCAGCCAATGGAGCGATCTCCGAACTGGGGAAATATGTTCCTGAAAAAGGGTGCCACTGGTGAGGCGAGCGGTCGAGTTCTGGAGAACCTGCAGGCGCCGTATCAGGTAGTCTGGTTGAGCCAGATAGAGAGAGTTGCAGTAGTCAATCTTGCTGAGGAATAAAGCAGAGACCACTGAAGCTTCCAGATGGACAGGAATACATGGAAAGACCTTGTTGAGAATTTTCAGTTGAAAATTGTCCGATTCACAAACCACGCCAATCTGAGGGGCCATAGACAAGGAGGTGGAAAGTTTAACACCCAAGTTCTTCACCAATGAAGCAGCAGCAGGGAAGGGACCAAAAGAAGAGGGCCAAAAGACAGGAGACCAAGAGGCATAGGAAGAACCCACAACCAGAATCTCGGTTTTGTCACTGTTAAGTTTAAGCCAATTTTTGGCCATCCAACAACCCACGGCTGTTAAGCAGTCTCGCAGCTGAGTGGCATGGCCTGGATAAAGAAGATCCAGCCTAACCAAGGTCCGCCGATGAGTAGCATCTAAAGCCATGGGCGGGGATGAGCGCAATCAGAGGCTGGATGTAAATGTTGAAGAAAGAAAAGGTTGAAGCAAAAGACGCTGTGAACGTTTGGACAGAAAAGAGTGAAACCAGGCAAGGACCAGGCCTGCTATGCCTGCAGTGGCTAAACGACTGATCAGGATGGAGTGATCTATTGTATCAAAGGCGGCTGACAGGTCTAACAAAATCAGCACCGCTACTCCACCCTGATCAGCAATAAGCGTAAGATCATCAAGCACCGTCAAGCATTCTTGCAGGATAATGACCCCTCACTAAGTTAAGGCCTGAGGCAAAGGTGAGGGCAATACATTGTGGAAGGGTCATTATCCAAATGATAATTACGTCTCCCCAGTTCTAACAGGCTATTAGCATATAGTGATAGCAGCACATAGCTTGAAGGTTTGGTGTTGAAGTAAAAAAAGTTGCACTAATTGTGAGTAAGGAAAATAGACAAAATAAGTTATTTTGTAGTATTTAAATAGCATGGTTGTCTTCATAATTGAAGCCATTTTGTTTGCAAACCTGAACAAACTGGAGCAGGTTTAACATGGGAATTCATTAGTTGTCATGTAAAAGTAAATAGTTTCTCTTTAAGAAAGTGAAAGCACGCTCCCATAGTCCAGCTTTCTCTTGAACAACGAAGTATCTTGTTGAAGAAAATATTGCCTGGAAATTGCATTATTTGCCTGTCTGCTTTTGAAGACGGGATGTTCATAATGCAGTCAATACCAGTAGTTATTGACTGCTTTCTAAACATTCTTATTGGCTTGGTGGAAGTCACAATAATAATAATACTTTTTTTATCCAAAGCTCTTTACATTTGTATATACAATTATTATTGAAATAATTATCTCAATCAACTAATAGGATGTAAACTCTCATACCAAGCGCTAACATCCATTATTAGAATTGACGTTCCTTCTCATGATGTTTCACAGTGAGCATAGAGATTCTTTTGGTGGTGTTTTAAGATGAGTGATAAATACTGCTATAGTCTGGTGGCAGCAAGAGCTCAACGAGCTGAGACGTCTTTAAAGGTAGTTCAAAGGGCTCATGCAAAAAACAACGTGAATTTGCAATAGAGTCAAGAGGCCTGGATGTAGACACAGGGGAAGATGCCTTAAGAACATGCGTGGGCCCGGAAATTGCTTGGTGACCCTTTATTCAAGGTGAGAAGCCTTGTTTAACCACAAAGCAATATCACCTCTTTCAAACAGGTACATGGACCGACCCAAATAGACTTGGACATTTCCACAATGAATCATTCCTTCAGTGCCAGTAAACAAGTCTCAGTTCACAGTAACCCAAATATTTGTCTTGAGTTGGCATAAATAGAGCGACGCTACTCACTTCCAAAGGACACATCCAAGCAGCAGGACGCATCATTTCCTTTCTGCACGAGAACACTCAAAGCTCTGCTCTCAGTGTCATTTAAGTTTTCAAACTGGGTGGGCATTCTAATCCAGTCAAAGCACGTATTGATTTCAAGATCCTCTCCTTAACACACAGATGCATCCACAATACGGCACCCTCCTTCCTCACCCAACGCATCCCCAAAAGCAGCCTTCCTACCTTATCTTCAGAAAACTGCTAAAAACTTGGCTGTTCGACAAATATGACTAAACTGAAACTGGGGTATCCTCACTACCTGACTGTCCGCAGCATCTACCATCATGCTTTTGTACCTTTCTGTTTTTGTCTTCTTCACCAATGTACCAACGCTGTGATACTTACGGGTTTGGGCGCTGTAAACAAATACAATAAATAAACAAATTAATTCTATCTCCAACAGATAGGATCTAAGAAAGAAAATGTCCAGTATAAGAAACTTTGAAATTCATCTATATGCCGTTCCCCAGCAGTTCAAAGTTAATGATATATGAAATAAGGACAGCACTGACCTTTGGGCAAGTACTGGAGGACTTGCTTGGCCAGCGTTAATAAAGTGACCTAAAGATGACCTTGGGTCATTTGGCCTTTGCAACCACACTGCGGCCTCACCCAGAGCAGTGAAAGGTCCGACCCTAATTCTGTCACACCAATGAACACGCAATGCATCTTAAAAGAGATGTATCCTTCCAACCTGTGCACAGCCACACCAATTATTAACTTCGAACCACAAAAACATCTCATGGACATTGAATGTCATTGGAACTAGGGCTTTAAGTAAGCCTGGTCTAGCCTTGGAAGATCCCTGGCAGGCTCCTAAAACTGCTATTGAGCCGGAACTCCCTAAATCTCACACAAGAAACACCAGGCAGGATTATTTCTTAGCGTGCACATGAGACTTGACTCAAACTAGATTGATGGAAGCACTGGGCAGGGTTTGTCCTCTACATACACACAAGAGGCTTATGCTACGGGTGTTTTCCTTTGCATGCACTCACGGCTGCATCCGTGAAAAAGTACAGAAAGCCACTTTCGCTCAAGCGGAATAGCCAGTGCTTCATACCCTAAAGCTGAGCAGTCCAAATGAGTATATGTAACTCATGGTTTTCATACTTTTTACCATTAGAGTGTTATCTCAAATGAAAGTAGCAGCAAGGCCGGTGTGGATTACGTGCTCTTATGCGCCCAGAAGGGTTGCAGGCGCAAATCACTGTCACATATTTGTCAAACATAAAAATGTGTGGTCATTCATATGTTCCCAAAATGCTCTCTGATTTTACGCAAAGCGGAAAGGAGACTGCATTTGTTCTATTTATTCCCCTGCATTTTCTTATATGTGAAGGTGCATGGGAGCATGTGAAGGCCCAATTTAAAATGCATTTTTGGGGGCTCTGTTACGGAGCCAACACAGACCGTCTGAAGCAGCTGCGTGGTGCATAGATTATAATTTAGATGTTTCCTAATGAAAACTCCAAGGGGTCATTTCCCTGGGTTTATCATTGAGGGTGACTAAGATGAGCCCGACCTTCAACTTCATGAGTCCTCAGGCGTACTCGCTGCACCACACCAAAGTGCTGGAAACAGGGTAAAACATATCAGTGATAAGATAACAACTTTAAAAGAGGTTTTAAGCCGGCAAGATACACATTTAAACCCACACAGCCTTTGGTTTGAGAAGACGGTGCTGCCATAGGGAATTTGTGCATAATATCACTGCTTCCCTGGGGCTTCATACTGTGGCAAAATCCTGGGCAAAGCAAACGAGGCCGGGGTTGATAATTGAAGACTATCAAGGGACATTATCTGACCGGTACAAAGTTCATTCATCGCCTGTTTTCACCAAAATATTTCAGCCGAAAAAAACTCATTGAAAAATATGGGGGTGGGTTAGGGCATATAAGCGTTAGGGGTGGTGGGAGGATAGAGAATAAATAAAAGCGAAGGGGGGATTTGGAGGGTTAACCACCCAAATAAAAAAAAATGAAATTCGAGGATTTGTTTCGGGGAAAAAATGTCAGCAAAAAAGTCAGCAAAAAAAAAACCTCCTAAGGGCAAAGGGAAGGAATTACCAATTTTACATATTAACGAAAATCCTCTCACTGCTACAATCTAAGCAATGTCTGTATCTCATCTGTGCACTCATGCGCTCATGCCAGGATTTAAGGAAATGATCTATGCTGGTCTACCCAAGAAGCAGGTCCTGAAACCTCAGAGGTTCCAAAGTGTCCTAGCGCCATCTTGTTCTCAAGAAACAGGAGCAGGCGACTCTCACCCTACAGACACTCCATTGACTCCGAATGAGAAAGGATCCTGTGCATCGTGCATAAAGCTTACTAGGGAAAGACATCCATCTACAGGATAGCACCCTGTTACCTAGGCAACATGAACCCAAAAGAGAGGCATTCAGCCTTATCTACCCCAACCTCTGGTGAAGCAGAATAAACATGTAGTAAAGACTGAGAGTTCTAGGCACTCGGAGAACCAGCAGAGAATCAGAAAGTGCTAAAAAACCTTTTCAGACAAGTCTAAGATTGCACACACAGTTGGTGGGACCACTCAGATCCTCATGCACGGACGGGATTGGAGAACCTTAAAAGGATGAGTTCTCAAGTTTATCAGCTCCCTCTACCATGATCTACAAGTTAGATCAGGACCCTTCCACTCTAAGACTTGCCTATATAACCAGAGCCAGATCCAGGGGCGTAGGGGCTAAGGGCGTAGATACACCCTCACATGCCACCCACAGATCTGGTGCACAGTCAGGCACTGACTGAGGGCCGTCCCTGATAATAAAACAAAACAAAGAATATGAGTGGTGGCCGACGTGTGAAGGGCGCCACTCACAGGCATGATAAATAAAATAACATCAAGGCTGGCGCTCAGAGCAATTTTAAATCCTATACATGAAGCACTTCATGCATTCGATTTAAAGTGACTCTTACTGTCATAGATAGGTTGTGGCAGCAGCATCATCAAAATAATAGCAAGTGCTCCTATCTAGTGTACTGTTGGAGGAGACATAGCATTTCCTGTTCCTTTTATTGCTTATGGCCTTTTTTGTCAAGCACTATGCTGCCTTATGCATTATTTCAGCTAATTATTTTGAAAAATGTTCCCCCACTTAAATATTCAGTGATCCCTCACTCTGCTCTGTCGCTCGTGGTAATTTGAGGAAATATTTAGGCTGGGCATTATTTTTGTTTCCGTAGAGAAACAATTATAAATTGTGTGGCTTTTTATGCAACATTCTGCTGCAAAAGGCATCATTTTAGCACATTAGTTAAAAAACTATTCTAGATGGGAAAACACCCCTCGAACGCCCATGATTTATTCAGGGCTCTCTCGCTATGCTTTGTCGTTCGTGATAATATTAAGAAACTTTAGGACCCTTCACTGAAAACATTCACCAGCCATGTGAGGTTTTACCCCTAAATTGTTTAGAATCTTGCCACCCCTTTATGAACTAGCTGCTTCCCACCGCCCTCCACATCACAAAAAGCTGTGGTTCCATGTGTTAAAATCGTGGCAAAAATTGCTGTGGTTACAAAATATTGCAGCAAAAATGCTATGGTTTTGCTGCCGCAATCCATGTAAAGGATGCTTGTGACACCCCCGCAACCCCTGCTCCCCATAAATGGTATAACGGGGTTCACCTTTACCGGGTCAAACCACAGCATATTTGCCGCGATTTTTTGTAGAGGTGACATTTTTGCAGCGATTTTATCACTGCATACCAAAGCTGCCTCTGCCATTGCGTAGGTCTTCTGATCTTCATGGGGTCAAGGATACCACGCACGGTACGACAGCACACTCGGCATATGCAGGACCTTGGCATCAGTGGCCCCCCAGCCTTCCAGGGTATGCTAGCGCCATGCCCTTCTGGGTGCGGCAGCAGTGCGTATTGTAATGCCAACGTGGTTGCCATGGCAACCCTGTGAGTAGTATGCAGTATTTTTTTAAATATCATCAACCCTGATCATATTAAAGAAGCAATCATGGTGCGCTGCACTCGTCGGTGCACCCCTCACAGGTTTTTTTTCAATTATCAGTGCTGGCACTCAGTGCCAGTTCTACTGGAGGGCCAGCCCTGCAGGCGACATGGTGGGGCTGAACCTGGCATTAGAGGGAGCCAGGAAGGGTGATCAACCCCCTCCCCCTTAGCTCCACCTCTGGCACCCACCCGTCTTGCTTTCAAAAGGAGGGTGCATGACTTTCTCCACAATTGCTGACAGCATAACGGAACCTCAAGCCCTGAAGCCCTACCTTGAATTACACATCTGATGTCTCCATTTCCTTCCAGAGAAGGGGGATTTTTTCCTTCTTGCTCTAGCTGGCCTCTCCCATGCTGCTGTTGAAGGGAGCAAACACATTATCCTACTCACAGGGTAAACACTGTCTGGTACATACAAGAGACCGTGTGAAATTGTTGGGAGAAAGAGAAACATTCCTTGGTTCTACTCCATCAGGTTCATTACAGGGACATTTTGAATACTGAGCTCATGTACACATCACTCAGTGACCTATATTGAGTAGCTAGCAGCCAATAAAAATGTGCAATTCTGATATTGGCCTGTGTAACAGATATATGAAGTGTTGAATTGGCTGTGTAAACACCTGTAACTGACTTGCTTGTTTCCAGTTATTTGTGGCACAGCGACTGGATCACATTTAACCCCTTATCTGCCAGGCTATTATGCAAGTCTATGCAAAAAGGACGAGCATACTCGTCCTTGGCGCAGTGCCAGGCTATTATGCAAGTCTATGCAAAAAGGATGACCACACTCGTCCTTGGCACTTAAGGGGTTAATTACTCGACTGTACTTCAAAGTTTATGATATTATCCCAACGACTGTGCATCCTATTGTCTATTTACAAACCAAGATAAAGTACAGGGCATGATGGTGTGGCCAACTGTTGGATTTGATTGTAGACAGGACACCATGCATAATAAGCAATTATTCCAAATATGCTGACCTCTATGAATTGTCAAGACATTTTACAACTAATCACCTGGAGTTCTGAATCTTTTATAAGGGCACTCTGCATGCAGCCTTAATGTGGTCACTCAACCCCTCAATGACTTACATTGCCCTGCATCTTTTGCCCATATATGACACAACCATCCTTGCCGGCTACAGGGCACCCTAAACTCACTCCTTACTCCTCCTGAACCTACGACTATCAACTCCACTCTCACAGCTAAAATGACCTAGCTGAATACTTTCTGCAAAGAGTTTCAAAACTAGAGACCTTCCTTGCATTCCCTCCTCCCAAATTCTACACTCCGCCTACTCTACTGTCATCCTCTGCCTCTATCTCCCACTTTAGTCACACTAATACTGAAGAAGTATTATCTCTACTGATGAAGGATAACCCCTCTTGTGCCCCATGAGACCATATTGCCCCTTTAATGGCCTCTCACCTTGCTGAACTCTTCAACCTGTCCTTAGACAATGCTTGCTTTCCTTCTATTTTTATAACAGCCACAGTCATTCCGCTCCTAAAAACGGCAAGCGGCTCAACCAAAACTTCCAGCTAGCTTTCATCCTGAGACGCTTTATCCATACTACTCTAAAGTGCTTGAAAGGGTTGTTTTCCACCATCTTACCAATGTCTTAGACATCCACAACCTATGAGACCCTTACAAACACATTTCTGCTCATGTGACTCCATGGCAATTGCTCTTATGAATGGCTCCAACTTTATCTCCTCTGCTAAGCACCCCAGCCTATACTCTATCCTAATTCTCCTTGATCGGTCTGCTGCCTTTGACACGGTTGATCTCTCTGATCTCCTTAATACTTGCTTTCTTCATAAGATTCGTGATTGAGCCCTTGCTTAGATTAAATCCTATCTAGCACCTCCCCAGTTTTCTGTCTCCTGGAGCAATAACATCTCTCAACTCACTCCTCTAACTGTTGGTGTGCCACAGGGCTCTGTTTGGGCCTTTTCCTCTTTACACTCTACACCTCTGATCTTGGCTCACTAATCTCCTTTGGATTCTTGTGCCAACCCATTGTGGATAACACCCAGATCTTCTCATTTCCTTAACTCTCCTCTGACCTCTATATCAAAACTTCAAACTGTCTCTCTGCCATTATATATTGGATGGCTTTGCAATCTCTGATGTTAAACTCTTCCAAAATGGAGGTGCTCTTCTTCCCTGCCAAAAGCTCTCTCTGATACCACCTCCTGCCTATCCAGTTCCCACCTGACACTCTCCCCTATTCTTCTTCGGCTAGATACCTCAGTGACATCTATGACCCTTCTCACACCTTCTCTACTTTCATCTCCAAAACTGCAATAAATAAATAAATGACAGCTCACCTCAACCTCCTTATTATTAGGAAAATCAGGCTCCTCCTTCCTTTCAACACTGCCAAGCATCAATTAACCACTGTTGTATTCTCCAACCTGCATTACTGTGCCAGCATCCTCTTTGGTCTCCCCAACTATGCTTTCTGTCCTTTCGACAAGATTATTTAACTTACTACCAGGAATCACGTTGAACTGCCTCACTTCACACCTACTTCCCTGTACTGTCATCAGGCTGGATGGCTGGTGATGCAAAACTGGGCCAGATTTAAATTTCTGCTCCTCGTTCAAAAATCTTTTCATGGAAAGGCACCACTGCATCTATCCTAATTTACCCAACTCTAAAAGCCTTGTTGTAATCTCTGCTCTGCCTCTTCGACTACCCTTGTGGCAACTCACCCTCCCTGTGCTTCCTTTCACTTCAGCTCTTTCTCTCTTCTTGCTCCACTTACATGGAATTGTCTTCCCATGGACATCCAAGAAACAGTACACAATGATTTGTTCAAAACCAAACTAAAATCCTACCTCCTCACCTTTTTGCTAACGTTTTTCGCTTGCCTCTACCCTGTCCCTCAATTTCTACTGTCTCTACTCTAGCACTTCATCCATCATGGTTACATCCCTAACACAGCTGGTCTTACTACCTACCTGCACTTAAATCGATTACCCTTCTCCTAATCTATTTTGTTTTCCTGTTTGGTAACTATGTGTGTACTATTTTAATGTTCTCTTAGCATCTTCTTCTTTTAACCCTTTAAATGCCAGCGACGAGCCAGCTTGTCGGTAAAAACCGCTCCAGGTTGCCACCGACGAGCCGGCTCGTCGGTGGCACTTAAGGGGTTAATGAGGGGGAATTATGTTAATTATATGATAAATTTTAATTGTTTTTTGTAAAGGTTTGAACTTACCAAATACAATAAAAAATTAAAAATGTCTAATGTTAACTGTCCTTAATTTATGCAGAATAGAAGAAATTCCAGGACTCAGTGCCACCAGTTATAAGATCATTTGATTGTGTTGTATTGTCACACATTAAATGGTGAAGTGAAGCCCCTAAGCGATAACATGTTGCGGCTTGCTCTGAGCCTTTTTTCAAATCTGGGCTGATTTAACATTAAGTAAAAATAACAAAAAAATGTGTCAAAAAATGTATGACAACTGTATAGGTATAATCAGAAATGTACACAAATGTTAAAGCATCATACCACAAAGAACATTGTCAAATCACAAGATTAATGGATAGACAGAAAAACAAGGGTTGGTTGAGGGGAGGATGCAAGGGTATAAAAAAACATATCAGAAAGTAATGAACACATTGTAACAAAAAACAACCCACAAAATAAAATAAAATGAAATGACACATTGGAGAGATGACAAAACAAGTATGAGAGAAGAACAGAAATGTTAGTGATTATTAAGTATTTCATATTCACGCCAATGAGAACAATTAAACAACGGGGTTACTACTATACTGACATACAGTCTTTTTGGATTGGTTCATCGCAATTCGGGTAAGCGCTTACTTGGCGTTTTTCCTTGCACGTATTTCGTTGTTTAATTGTTCTCATTGGCGCGAATACGAAATACTTAATAATCACTAACATTTCTGTTCTTCTCTCATCCTTGTTTTGTCATCTCTCCAATGTGTCATTTCATTTTATTTTATTTTGTGGGTTGTTTTTTGTTACAATGTGTTCATTACTTTCTGATATGCTTTTTTATACCCTTGCATCCTCCCCTCAACCAACCCTTGTTTTTCTGTCTATCCATTAATCTTGTGATTTGACAATGTTCTTTGTGGTATGATGCTTTAACATTTGTGTACATATCTGATTATACCTATACTGTTGTCACACATTTTTTGACACATTTATTGTTATTTTTACTTAATGTTAAATCAGCCCAGATTTGAAAAAGGCTCAGAGCGAGCCGCAACATGTTATCGCTTATGGGCTTCACTTCACCATTTAATGTGTGACAATACAACACAATTAAATGATCTTATAACTGGTGGCGCTGAGTCCTGGAATTTCTTCTATTCTGCATTCCTTGTGGTGACGGTTAGGCTTTACTACCATCTGTTTCCAGAGACCTGCGACACCCATGTACTCTCAGATACAATAATCCACCATTATCATTTTTTTGACTTTTTAATTTTGGGATTATAAGGTGTCGCCCTACAGAGCAACTTACCCCAAAGCCAGAGTTTCTACTTTTGTCCTTAATTTATGTATGTCCACCCATGTATTGTCCCCGGTCACTCTTCTATTTACTCCCCCCACAACCGGGTAAGAATGTCACTCAAACTCACCCCATTGTAAAACACTCACTGTTTCCCATCAAATCTGATTTCTTATCTATTGTACGTTCTTTTGTGATCAAAAGAACATTGTTGCTCCATGAATAAACACATCAATGTCTAACTGAGACATGGATTGCATGTATAAGCATTTTCAATATGTTTCCTTTAATGTGGGCTATGATAGGCTTCACTTAATTTAAGTTCCAACTGGAATGGTTAATCACCACCCTTTTACCTTTCCACAGGTGGTCTGGCATTTACTCTTCCCTGTCAACCCCAGTGTCACCTTTGCCCATTAAGGGTACGAATGTTATGTAAATAAGGCCCCATAAACCAGGACAGGCTTGCCTGGGAAGCTGGCAAAGGGCAGAGGGTAAGGATAATGCTTGCCCAAGGCCTGGAATGTCCACCCATTTTACCATGCATATCACCCTCACACTGATCAGGCAAAGCACTCTGCCTCCAACATATTGTGACCTATTACTCCTTGAATACCTCATCCCATGCAGTCATTATTGCAATGTATATATTACCCCTGGACTGATATATTGATTGTTGCAGCGCATATATTGCTCCATGATTGTAGCATCCCCAACGTTGCTCCATCTTGGTTATAAAATCCCATAGATGGCTCCTTGTTGTTGCATGTCATTAATGGATTGATGTATCTCATATATTGCTCCTTAATTATTGCACCCTTAGATTTTCATATCGGTCAGAGTATTCTTAATTGTTGCATCGATAGCGTGCATAGAATGATTATTGTATATCAGATATTTATCCTGCATTGTTGCTCCAAAATATTGATGTTGCACCCATATATTAAATGTTGCATCTCTTAGATTACGCCTTGTTCACAGGACCTCATACAGCATATTCCTCCTGTTTGTCTCACCCATGTATCTATTGCTGCACCCAGCCCTACAGATAAGGGGTGTATCGGCTACTTTTACTCCCTGCAAATAGCCAAATACTCCCAAAAACTAAAAAATGCAGTACAAAAAAACTCAGAACAAAAATAGCAATAAGACACATAGAACATTGTGCCCTTGCTTTCACCCACCCAGGTCCACGTTGCACAGTATTAGCACTACAGCAACGTTTGCCCTATTTTTAAAAACACTGGCACATTTCTTTCGAAAACCATTGCATCATGACAAGTGCAGCTTGGCGTGTTATAAGCACCAGAGCAAAAATGTCCCTAGTGCAAAGAAAGATACATTTTTACCCATTCCGTATGGCCCTGGTGCAACCATGAAGTGAAAATGAATGTGTCTATTCCACAGCCTTTACAGACAACCTGCTGAACCATCTACAAAGTATACAACACTCGGCTACCAGACACATTCTGACACTGAAAAGAAGAGCACATATCCATCCAGCATTCCAGAAATGTCACTGACTCTCAATACAACATGGGATCCATTACATAAATATCTGCATCGCCTTCCATTGTAGAGGCCCAAAAGCCAGGATTAAGAAGTTCATCTCTTTCATGCCTTCAAAAACGTTGGGCCGGTAATTAACCACCATACCCGGTGTGAAGTGAAGTGGGGGTGGCAAGAAGTAACTTTAAATTATTCTGAAGAATGTTTGCGATAGTGGAAGGTATCACAGAGGTCCAATTGTGCTAGTAGACAAGTGTCCACTTTCTGCATCATTGTTTGGCTGCTGTCAATTACTTGGATGAAGACAGTCTTTATGCTGGATATAAGATGGGAGGTGACTGGTGGTCATGAAGACTTTTCTTTTTGTTGATCTTTTCATGTAATTGAAATGTGTGTGCGTTCATGATTTTTTCCCGATGGAGTGGATATGGGTGATGGAGTAGTAGTTAGCTGGGTAGTCGGGGTTTAGTAGTGTTGAATTCTTCAACAGAGGGAGGATATGTTCTTTTTCATCATTGGGCGGGAGAGATGCTGATGATGTTGAGGAGTGGAGTGGGTTCCTCCCGATTGATCGTTTATGTGATGAACGCAGGGAAGATGCCATCTTTGCAGGAGGTGAGTTTGAGGGATGCCAGAATATACATTAGGTCTTCCATTGTTAATGTTCTGAGTCTGCTCCAATTTCTGACAGGGCCGTATGGGATGGAGGGCATACCAAGTTTGTTTGGAACTGTCAGTGTGTAGTTGTATCTTCTTTATCTATTCTGTGAATAGTTTGTTGATGGTCTTGCATTTTCTGGTTGACTAGGTGTAGTGGGCACTAGCAGATGATGGGTGCAATGTTGGATGACTAAGAATGGAGCTCTGCTCTTGTTGGTCACTTCTCCTATGGTACATTTGTAGTAATTGACATTGGCTAATGCAAACAGAGCAGAGGGAAGTGTGTTTTTTTTGCCCATTTTTTTCTATGGCGCTGATTGAGAGAATTTTGTTGGAGAGCTTATGCATGTGCTTATGTGCAGAAGGTATGTTCATGCGTAGTTCTTGTCTTGCAGACATTATTCTTTAGTGTCTGGTGTTTCCTTCTCTTCTTTTAATTTTTTTCTCATTAAAATGCAATTGTAATCTATGAGAACTGTTCTTAGGTAAATGAACATATCTTTTGTTTGAATTTCCTGACTCTCTCTCAGTCTGGATGTAGATTAGGCGGTTATAGTGAATTTGCACCCCAGCATGTCGTTCAAGAGACTTACCCCCCCCACCTTACCCTCTTGCTTTACAGATCTGCCAGCGTGCCAAGGGTGACACGGGTTGTGATAGTGTGCGGTATAAAAAAACATTTAACATAGCATATTGCTCGCCCCTGTCCTTCAATCTTATTGGATCTCTTAGTGGTTTTCTGTATCTCTCACCACAGAGAACTCCTTAACAGTATTGTTATCGGTTCTTGGACCTCTGTTCTTTTTTGGCTTTCCTCTTTCTAAGCAATTATTCTTAGTCAAGATGGGGGTGGGCCAAATCTAAGTTGGTCCCCCCTACTTTCGGTGATATCCCAGGGTTCAATTATAACACCAATTTTCTTAGACACCTCTATGAAGCTACTGAGTTATCTGATGAGTCTGTGGTGTCCTGTAGTGTCTGGCTACAGGGGGAAGGCACAGGATGCAGATATGAGACCAGTGCCAGAAAGTACAAAATGTAGAAGTACTTTATTAATGCCTCAGGGTGTAGATTATAAGAAGAGGGAGAGCAAAGAGACCATGCTCCTCACAGTTGTGTCTCCCATCCTGAATGGGTAACTGTCCTCCATGGAACCCTCGGGGAACCCAGTGTTTCACCACTAGCCTACATTCCACGGCTTGCATGTCAGAGGGCAATGCAAGCCCCACACTACATGTCCCTACTGAGCAGTGCATGGGTGGTACTCAGTTGTGCCTTCAGCTGTGGTTTCTCAGTCCAGAAGTGCTGCATTCATGGAATCAAAGGATTGATGCCAACAGCAGGTTGGTGTTCCTTTTCTAGCTCCCTTTTATATTTGCTGTGTCTTGGCCATTAGAGCTATGACTCCCCTTATTTCTACTTCTGTAAATTACTTTTTCCTGGATCATTTATATCCGTATATGGATACCCGTGTCATTGCATTTTGTTTCTGTTCCGAAAATAACTCCTTCATCTTATCTCCATACATTTGTTAAAGCTCCAGGTAGCTCAAGGATGTATTCTGATAGCGCGAGCTTGCTTGGCATGACGTAATCTTCCATCGTTACTCTGAGGGCAGCATCTCATGCCACTGCTAGACTGGTTGTGAGGTTGCAAAATTCTGACCACATTATCCCGGTGCAAAACCTTTGCTTTGGGTACCTCTTCCGACCAAGGGTCATTTTCATTTACCTTCCCTGATCCGCAGGGCCAGTCACATTGGTACTCCCCAGAATACGGCTGCAAAGATTAGATTCTCTGGTGCATCCAGAGAGCAGTGAAGCCATGAATGGAGGGTTTCCAACATGCCCTGTTATAAGAGGTGCATAGTGTCCTCGGCATCTTCTCGGGAGCAGCTGCCTATACTTGGCCGTCTGTTACCTCCTGAACTCTTGCTCATGGCGCCTATATCTCGGCTAGCCTCTGCCTGTGGCTTTACTCGCCTGTTTGCATTGTATCCAGGTCTGCCCGTGGCTTTACTCGCCTGGTTGCATTGCATCCAGGGCCACCTGTGGCTTTACTCGGCTTTACTCGCCTGGTTGCATTGTATCCAGGTCTGCCCGTGGCTTTATTCACCTGGCTGCATTGCATCCAGGGCTGTATGTGGCTTTACTCGGCTTTACTCGTCTGGTTGCATTGCATCCAGGGCTGCCTGTGGCTTTATTCGCCTGGTTGCTTTGCATCCGGGGCTAATTCACAGTCTGATGTTGCTGTGTATGTTGGATGTTGCCAATTTACACCGCTCTCTTCTTAGCCCCAGTTTTATTCACTACATTACACTACCACTGCTTTATGTCAGAAAAAAAATAAAGGGGTACCGTGCAATCGACTTTTAATCACCATTGTGATATCAAGCATCACAAATATGATTTAGACCTGGAGCACAGCTGAACTTAAAGTGCATTGCACTTAAATGGAGGAAGTGTGTAGTACGTGAGCTGGGAAGAATGCCTCGTCCCTTTTGTCTTCCATGGTAGATCATTTGAGTGCTAAGAAATTGTGTAAAACACAGTGATGGTTACAGTGCTTTGAAACGGGAGACATCTGCTATGAAGCACTATATACAATCCTGACATTATCATTGCTAAATAACTAATAAGTGCTTGGTGTAGCCAGCCACACAGATATGTATATGTAGCTGTTAACCTTGGGCCCTGGCTCCTCTGGACGCTGGAGGGAAGCAGGAGAAACTCCTGGACAGCGGGAAGTCGTAGATCACTGGTCTGTTTGCCCTGAGATATAAACGAGGTTTTACAGTCAGGTTGCCCACCTCCCCCCGAGACAGGATATTACCTTGTCTCCTTCACAGTGGCGGCTAACATGTACTCTTTCGTATACCTATTGGAACCACTTAGAGCTGACATAAATATTTAGCTGCTGCAAAAACTTTCAAAAAGCTGTTTAGGATGTTGTAGGAATGTTTACTTGTGAAGGGAAGACGTATGTCCATTTACACTGCAACCTTAAGCAAGAGAGTCACGCCGGTGTCCCACCTCGCGTAAATATTTATAACATACATAAATCCCAGATAAGCCCGTCCTACTTTAAAGATCCTCATTGCTTCCTAAAGGCGGTCTCCCATCGATTCAAACTGCCCAGCGTGTTATGCAAGTATGGCACTGAGGGCCTGATATGCACAGGTTTTCTAAATGGGACCTTTGTACATCAGACTAGGTGTGCTGATTTTAGCATGTCGTCTTATTGCTTACAATATTAATAATATCAAGGTTTTCCATAGCACTGCAAATCAGGTTTCTTCAGCTTCTAAGCCCTGTAATAGCAGCAGTTATTACAAACCAATGTAATGATTCCCAGTTTGCCAGAGGATTCAATGGCTGAAAGTGCAGGGTTCCACTGTGTTAGAGGGGTTAAGCCCTGAATCATCCAACTTGACAAATAATATGCATCCTTGCAGTTATCTAATTCCTTTATAATTTTCTTTAGCTGGTTTTAAGCTAACACAACATATGGAAGCAAGATTTGAGCATGTTGCATAGACGTGACTCTTGGACTGGCCTATAGAGCAAGAGCAACAAAAAAACCCACTCAAGGGATTATTATTACACAATTTGTCAAGAACTACACCTCATCTGGGGATGTTAACCTTCCTGTCATATGACCACATTTGGCTTTTTTATGATCTTGATTGCATTCTGTGAGTTCTCCCCAAAATATCATGAACAACTTAAATTGGTATACTGTTCTACAAAAGAAGTAAAGGAACATACATGAGAACTATGGAAGTTAATCGTTTTTAACAATATTGTGCGTGCTACACACATTGGGTATAATATAAATACGTTTCTATATTTTTTATGGGTGAGTGGAGCACACTCCACGGAGGGTGAATAAACCTTTCTAAATAACTCCCCCGTGAACTGTGCCATCTCGGTACACCCGTGTTTTTTTAAGCCCTTCCGGGACGTTTTCCCGGTGAGAGCAGTTTATGATAAATCACCATTCATCCCCAGTTTCTTGTGCTGTGGCTTCTTTTGCCGAAATGTTTTTGCCGAAAAAATGCATCACATTTCTATTTCTATTTGTGGGGGGTCTCTCCAAACCTATGTATTCCCTATACCCCACCCCTTACATGCCCTTACCTCTCTCCCCCTCCATATTTTTTGATGATTTTCTTTGGCAAAAAACGTTCTGCAAAAAGTGCTGCGGAAATAAAAATGGGCGATGGATGAACATCGTACCGAGGTCAGTCCCCAGGGAGCTGGCCTAACAGACCACTTTAGGTCAGTGTTGTGACTAGGTGCATTGTTCTTGTTAATGTGGGGAGGCAAAAGGGAATGACTCCCTGTTGCCTCCCCACCCCCGCCCTCCCTTTAAAATCTCCCTATCCCCTTTCCCGCCCCCATCCTCCATCACCTGTGGGACCTGAGCTCTGTGCTCCGTTCCTGGTGCTCCTCGTGTCTCCTGGCCCCCGACATAGACATGGAACAGGGACCATAGTGTAACGTTGACATCGCCATGGGTACGGGTGGTTGGGAAGAGGAAATTACGCTGGGAAGGGAAGTGACGAGGAGGGGGCGGGAGAAGGGGTAGAGTCATGTTAGCATTGAATAAAGACAGATGGGTTATTGCGTCCGTGTGATTTGTGCTGCGCCACACGCATTCTCTGGCCTATCCATGCCACAACACTGGCGACGAGTCAGGCGGCCGGGAGTAATGCGGCTGTACCGCAGGAGGAAGAGCAAGCGGTCGCCTGGAGGTGTTGCACACTGGCGAGGAGCTGGTGATACCGAGGCCGTAACAATGTTCTGAATGGGGCAGGGAGCCGGCCAACAACGCCGCGGGGAGCAGCATTCCAAACCCGGGCCACATCAGTGATCACGATGCGGCAAGGGCCGATGAGCATGAGTTAGAGGGAGGCTGTAACTTCACCCGGGCCGCGGCGGTGACTCAAGACAGTGGCACGTGTCATCCTACAGAGCAGGGAGCTCCGGATCACAGTAAGTGCTGACGAGGCCCTGCCCACTCAACCAGAGACACGGCTGATGGTGCTCGTGCCTTTTAAAGGCGGGCATAAGACATCAGCGAGTGCAGGCTCGACCAAGGCCCAAGAAAGGTGGCACATTGAGGCAGTGGGCCTCACCCCATGGACTAACGTATCTGATGGTGCTCGTGCCTATGAAGGTGGCCATCTAAACTGGGGGAACATTAGCAGGAAGCAGCTTTGATTCAAGAAGTACCCATTGGAAAGGTACATCCTCAGGATAGGAGAAATGTCAGGGCAAGAAGAAATAAAGGGGCACAAGCCCAAGATAATGGGCCCCCAGCTCCAGGTCCACAGGTGCCAGATCAAGCGCCGTACTGCTTACCAGACATGGCAAATTTGCCTGTTGAAGCTCGCAGTGGGGTCCGCCACACGCAACATCATCGATGAAATGCCCCCTGGCTCCATAGACCATCCCAGATCTCAAAGATGCGCTGGCAGCATATTTCGTTCCACATACCAACGTGGATTATGAGAGACACCTGTTTCACAGCACCAAACAAATCAAGGGTGAGACGATGGACATTGCTAACTACTCCAGCACCGAGGCCCTGAGGTCTCAGATCATCTCAGGGTGCGAATCGCAGGCATTCGGGAGGAAACTGCTATAAAAAATCCCTCATGCTGGAGGAGATACTAGCGCTGCTAGGGTCGAGAGGGCCATAGACTCTCAAGTGGAGAGCTTCGGAAGTATCACCCTGGGAGAGAACCTTCACAGGATCCAGTTAAAGAGGAAGGCGGAAGAACTTTTCTGCTACAAGTGCAGATTTGAATATCCGCATGACGGTATGTGCCCAGCAATTGCCCCTACGCTGCACTTCCTGTGGTGAGGAGGGTCACTTCAAGGCGGTTTTCAGACTGTTCAGGGATAAAGGGAGAGACCGGACCAGAGACAACCCATCCCGATCCAAGGTGCGAAGCACAGGATCATCGGGCCAACTCCCGAGTGCAAGCACCCAAAACCTGCCAAACCAATCCAACCCCGATCCACGAGAAAGAGACTCAGGGGAGGACAAGCAAAAGAGAAGAGAGAGAAGAAGGTATGTCATGCGTGCAAGGCCAGAGCGCAGATCAAGGCGCCACGTGCGCTACCTAGTAGAACAATCCCCCACAGACTCAGACCCCAGCTACTTGAGGAGCGACGAGAAGAAGAGAGCGTATGTGTATGCCCTAGGAAACCCCACCGCTACGGCGCATAGACCCACCCTAATCATCAAGCTAAATGAGCAACCGACTGAATTTCTCATTGACAATCATAGAACAATCCCCCACAGACTCAGACCCCAGCTCCTCGAGGAGCGACGAGAAGAAGAGAGCGTATGTGTATGCCCTAGGAAACCCCACCGCTACGACGCATAGCCCCACCCTAATCATCAAGCTAAATGAGCAACCGACTGAATTTCTCATTGACACCGGAGCCACAGGGAATGTGGTTAGCGAAAACATCTACAAAGAACTGCCTCAGAAGCCAAAGCTACACCCCGCAACAGTAGACATATACGCCTATGGTGCCAAAGCACCCCTTAAATGTCTAGAACAGTTTGACGGTCTCTGTCGCTACAAAGGTCACGAGATGAAAGTACCCATACATGTTCTGGCCACCGAGACAGACAGCGGCTTCGTTCTAAGCTTCAAAGCTGCCACTGACATGGGACTCATTCACATCTGGTATAACATCATGGTCCACAAGTATATCAACCCAGTGGAGCTGGTCAACAACCTATATCCCTGCATATTCAAAGGCATTGGCAAGCTAAAAAACAGGCAGATCAAACTCCATGTGGATGACTCAGTACGCCTGGTAGCCCAACCCTATAGAGGGATCCCCGTCAACAGAAGGTAGAGGATGAACTACACAAACTGCTCGAGCATGACATCATTGAGCACACCATAGGCCCCTTCACCTGGGTATCCCCTATTGTGCCCGTGCCCAAGAAAGGGTCTGAAGCCATACAACTGTGCGTGGACATGATGCGCCCAAATCAAGCCATCAAGCGAGAGAGGCGCCCGGCTCCCCGCATCATGGATATGATCCACCTCCTGAATGGAGCCAAGGTATTCTCCAAACTAGGCCTACAGAAAGGATACCATCAACTAGTACTGAACCATGAAAGTAGAAAAATCACTACATTTGTCACCCACGTGGGCCTGTTTCGGTACAAGAGGTTGAGCTTCGGTGTGTCCTCGGCCGTGGAAATATTTCAGGCTGAGGTGCATAATGTCATCAAAGACATTCCGAACTGTCTCAACTACAGTGACGATATTCTGATTTTCGGCACAGACATACATAAACACGATGAGACATTGATGAGGGTGTGCAAAGCCCTGAAACAATGCAAATCTCACCCTGAACCACGACAAATGTGAGTTTCATAAGAGCACATTGAAATTCTTCTGACACATCTTTTCGGAGACGGGCATGACACCGACCTGGAAAAAGTGCCAGCTCTAAACGAAAACCTCAGCCCCAGCAAACATATCAGAACTGCGCTCTTTCCTAGGCCTGGCCAGCTACTGCAACCGATACATCAAAGACTTTGCCTCCGTCAGTGAGCCGTTGAGACAACTAACCCGTCAGGATGTTGAATTTCACTGGACTGACGACTGACAGAGGGCCTTTGAGGTCATGAGGGAAAGAGTCACAAAAGCAGAAAACATGGCATACTACGACCCAAGCCACAAAACTGAACTGACAGTGGACGCAAGTCCAGGGGGATTGGGCGCCATATTAGCCTAGGTGGATTCAAGAGACCCCTGCCAAAAACACATCATTGCATATGCCAGCAGGAGCCTCTCCGCCACTGAACAAGCTTACTCTCAAGCCGAGAAGGAAGGTCTTGCGGTAGTATAGGGATGTGAGCACTTCCATCTCTTTCTATATGGGAAGCCATTTCGAGTCATCAGAGATCACCAAGTCCTGCTGTTCCTGTACGGAAATCCACAGGCAAAAATGCCACCCAGAATTGCCCGGTGGGGGTTGAGACTACAAGACTATGCTTTTGAGATAGTCCACCGGCCAGGTAAGATGAAAACCCAGAAGATTTTCTGTCCAGTAGGCCCTCGGGAGGGGTGTGGGCCAGAACCCTCTGTGGCGGACAGGTACCTCAGATACCTTATACACCAGACCACCCCGGAGGGAGTCGATAACAAGATAATAGCTCAGGAAACAGAAAATGGCCAAGCCTGCCAAATTGTTTGTGAGGGACTCGAATCGGGCATGTGGTGGATGGCAAAGGAGAGAGGGAGAGCTGCAGGAGACCTGAGACACGTGGAAATAGAGCGTCTTATACAAGTGAAGGACAAGCTAGTGCTATCTGATGACCATCTTCTGCTGAAAGACTGCAAACTGGTAATCCCCTCAGCACTGAGGACAAAGATCATCGAGCTGGCTCATGAAAATCACAGGGGCATGGTATCACCAATCGCATGCTCTGCCAGAAAGTTTAGTTCCCCAACATGGACTCTATGGTGGAGTTTGCATTGAAAGCTTGGCCCACGTGCAGCCTCATTACCCCCAACAGACACACGGAACCACTGATCATGTCTGACCATCCACAGGGAGTATGGGAGGCTGTGGCTGCTGAATTCTTTGGGCCCATCGAAGGGGGGAAGTACGTCCTTGTGGTGATGGATGAATATTCACAATATCCAGAAGCCCACTTGATATTGTCGACCGCAGCTCATCACGTCATTCATGCACTAGATCGCATCTTCTCTGCTTATGGGGTTCCCAAGGTGCTCAAGACAGACAAAGGCCCTCCTTTCAGCGGGCACCAGTTTGCCCAGTTCGCAAATTACCTGGGGTTTCACCATCGGAAGATAACTTCCCTCTGGCCCCAAGCCAATGGGATGATAGAACGTTCATGGCAAATCTGAACAGAGCATTACAGATAGCTTAACTAACTGGACAACCATATGAACAGGTGTTGAATCAGCTAATGAGAGATTACTGGAGGACACCCCATACCACCACGGGGAAGATCCCTGCAGAAATGATGTTTGGACATAACACTTAAACGCGTCTTCTTCAAGCAGACCAGGTCATCCACCTGCCTGAGTTAGACAAGGAAGTGCGGGAATGGGATGAGACTGCGAAGGCTCGAATGAAGGCATATGCAGACATTCGCTGAAGCGCAAGAGGTGGGAGATGTCGTAGCTGTGAAGCAGACACAAACACATAAGCACACATCCACGTTTCGGGAGAAACCCGTGCTGGTCATGCAAAAGAAAGGTTCCATGATCACGGCCCAAGGTCCAGAAGGGTCAGTCACGCGGAGCTCCTCTCACTTTAAGGGAATCCCGTCCCTGGGATCAAGGCAACTAAGTGGGCGGGTGCATGTCACCCCGGACTATGAATCTGATGACCCATATCAGGGAGACCATGGGGATACTGAAGACTCTGATCAAGAAGCTCAGGTGGAGAGTGAGGGTAGTGTGCAGTCCCCAGTGAACTTCAGTGCACGTCCGCAGAGGGTGTGTGATGAGTCTGATAACTGTTTAAAATGGGGGTGGCGGTGTCAGGTTGACGTCGTCATTGGTACGGGAGGTGGGTGGTTGGGAAGAGGAAATGACGCTGGGAAGGGAAGTGATGGGGAGTGGGCGGGGGAAGGGGCAGTGTTATGTTAGCATCGAATAAAGACAGACATGTTATTGCAGCTCCGCGTCCTTGTGATTTGTGCTGCGCCACAAGCATTCTCTGGCACTACCAACGCCACAACAAGATGGCGGCGGGCATCTTTTATTCATTTTTATTATCTTTTTTCCTCAGGACAAAGCAGCACGAATCTCCAGAGTGAAAATAATGATAGCCATTCGCACCCCGAATGAACCCCACGGTGCGAATGGCTTTCATGCCCGCTCAGGAGGGCGGACATGGGCGTAAATGGCCCACAGCCCGAGATGAGCCCTTCACTTCTCTCGGGCATGCCTTAGCTCAGGCTGGTGGGCCATTACCGGACATGTCCGCCCTCCTGAGCGGGCAGGAAAGCCACAATGCCCACTTATGACCAGTGACGCTGGCCATCTCCAACAAAATATGAAGTTTAGGCGTAAGCATCTGCTCACTGCTAACGTGTTTCTTATCAGCCCCAGCCTTCCAAGTTTCTACACCCACATTCCAGGTATTTTATGCACCGTCCTTTTCCCACAATCCGAACCTCGGTGTGCCGGGAGTGCTGGCAATGTTGGTGAACAGGCAACAAGTCATAATCAGCAACATATGCTAATATTTTTCATACACACTACATGCGCCCAAAAGAATGACACCTATGTGTTAGGAGCAATGCATGTGGGAAAGTGCCCAATTGCTCCCAAGGAAAGAGCCTCTGCACATGAAGTGGCCACCAAGTCTCTCACTCCCTGCCTCATGCATGTGCAGATGTTTAGTAGTAAGTGTATTTTTTGTGTGACTATAACCAACTGCACGCCATTTACGAGATGTAATTGGAATTGGTTTTTGTGTAAATATTATGTCCAGGCGTGATATACAAGTTACATGAAGATCTAACTTACACATGGTGAAATGTACACATATACATTACAGAAGAGTGATTTGAAGTTTTAAATTAATCATAACCACTGACATTGCTCATGGCAACACTCCAGACCATCGCTTTTCAGCCTGCTGTGCCATTATAGAACATGATATGTAAACCAGGCCTGGTCCTTCCCTAAAATGATCCATACTTGCCAACATGGCAGATTTTATTTTTATTTTAGCTCTTTCCTTAAAGCACGGGCTGAGCTCGAGAGCAGAGCAGTGCTGTGCAGGGTGTGTACAGCAAGCATCTATCTGGGCTGGCGTCTTTTAACAGTAGTGCAGTACTGTGAGTTGAGGTGGTCTGTGCGTCCATTGGGATTAGTCCTTGGTCAAGTGGAGTTTTGGGAGATTTGCCAAACTGGAGAATTGTGGAGGCATTCTGAGTCGACATCGGGATTGAGTTCTAGAGCAGCGGTATTCAAGTAAGATGCACTTCAAAGTGTGTTTCACAGCCATATAGAGCATGTAACATTACCCACTTGATATGATAAGTCATTTATAACGCGCCTGTACACACGTGCCTCTAATTTAAGTTCAGTTAACTGGAGAATTTGAACCAGCGACTGGAAATGAGCCGTCTCTTAGCGAGAGTCGTTAATAATCTCGACGGTGGCATATATTATGACCCCCCCTAAAGACACCCAGGGTTGCACCTCTCTTTCCCTTACAGACGTGGCAAAACCAGACCACCCGTTAGACAGGCAGTTGTGTGAGGGAAGCCTTGCATCCCTCATCGCTGCTCTCCACATGGGATGTTAAAGGATGGAGGAGAGTAGTGTGAACAGTGATTTTAATGCATGGAAACGAAATCTTAACTATGAACCTGGCACCTGTGCGATACTTGTGTGGTGTTTGTCTGCTCTTGAATTGATTTGCACCAGAAAAAAGAAAATGTATTTTTATCAGGGGAGCCTGGTATCACAGCTGGTAAGATAGCTCAGCGGGTTAAGAGCTCGCAACTGTGATCTGTGTTTGATTTGCAGGTCGCAGGTTTAAAAGCCGGCAAGTCGAGACAGCCTTTCATCCTTCTGAGGCTGATAAAGTGAGTACCAAATTCGATTGGGTAATAATATTGTATGTAAATATGTGCTAGTTAAAGTACTTTGGATAAAAGTGCTATATAAATAACTTATTATTATAATATGTTTATCTATATTTGTCTTTCTTGCTGTTTCCAGTTTATTGGGGCTGCTGGAGGCAATGAGTAAATACTGCATGAATAGATAATCCGTCAGGACAGCGGTGGGTACTGCCTCAATGACTGGCATAGGACTGGCGCAAACTGAGACTTTTAAAAGCTCACTATTGAACACATGTTGCAGGTGTGAGCAATCAAGGCAAGCGCCTGCCTGCCACAGGCCTTCTACTCCCCCACCCATCTTTGGCCACAAAGAGTGGCGATGCGGCAGCATGCAAGGGCCATGGATGCTGGCTGCCACCGGCCTGAGATGGAGGCAAGATGTAAAGACACAGCCGAAAGGCAATCCCAGAATTCCCTGCTCACTGCCGGTGCAGGCCACATACCTGGGAATTGTTCTCACTCGACTCACATATCGGATCCTATTGTATTTTTGATACGCATGTCGGAATGTTTCACAGTCTATTATTTTTTTAAAATTGTGTTTATTCATATAGTGCTTAAACCCACAGGTATCAAAGCGCAGAGAAATAAAACAAATAGACAGAAAGCAAAACAGAGGGCAGTTAATCAAGAAAGGCAGTAATCTGAGGCGTTTGAAGATATCTTACGTAGAGTGTTCAGGGAAAAGAAAGGTCTTCAATTGTTTTCTGAAAGAGGAGAGGGTAGAGTCAGTCCTTACACATATTGTTAGCTTGTTCCAAAGTTTCAGAGCAAGAACTTGGAAGGATCTGCCATGTGCTCGCATACGTTTGACACTTTTGAAGGTCAATAGCTTCTGAGAAGCAGACTGCGAGAGACAAGAGGGTTTGTGCTATTGCAAGCGTTCCTTAACTAGTCCGGTGCTTGGCCATGTGAACAGTTGGGAGCTATCGTCAGAGTTTTAAAATTGACCCTTTGTGAGAATAGTACCGAATGAGGTTTTTTCAGAACAGGCGTAATATGGGAACGCCTGTCAGCATTGGACACAATTCTGGTTAAAACATTTTGCGCCACTTGGAGTCGAGCAATTCCATAAGCGGGAGCCCCCAGCAGCAAGGCATTACCGTGGTCTTGTTTTTTGCCAACCGTTGCCCTCGCAATGATAGCTGCGTTTGTGTTTGTAATAAAGGGCTTAATCTGACAGAGCAAACTGATGTCATAGTGCATGCAATGACAGTAGCAGAAATATCAGCTTTCATGGCCACATCTGAGTTGAGGTAGACGCCCAAGGATTTCTCTTTTTTAAATATTGGGATAGGGTAGGAGCTGAACGATATGGAATTGTAATCATGTCCCAATTTTTCTACTACAATTGGGGAGGCCAGCAGTAGTAGGTCGTTCTTCTGATCGTTAAGACAGAGCCAATTTTCCTTCATCCAGTTGCTGACCATTTTGAAGATATCAATGATCATGTGGGTATCCTTGCCCATGTTGCCAAATAACATAAACAATAATTGCATGTCAATAGCATAGTTCTGAAACGTAATTTTCCTGTCCCAAAGTAGCTCATGCTTGATGTATAATTTGAATAGCAGAGGGTGATAGGCAAGCACCCTGTGGAACTCCTTGAAAGATGGAGTGAGCTTTAGATGAAGATTGGTCCAGCACCATCTTGGCTGATCTCGTAGGAAGGAGTTGATCCCGCTGAAGGCTAGCTGGCTCAGGTTAAGATGGTTAGTCAAGCGTAACATGAGAATGTCATGGTCAAGGACATTGAAGGTAGCAGAGAGATCTAAAAACATCAAGAATCCTGCTTTGCCTTCATCAAGGGTATCGAGTATGTTTGATTGAATATCAAGCATGGAGGATTCTGTGCTGTGCTTGGGACGAAAGCCTGATTGATATGTTCGAAGTAGATTGTGCACAGTAACAAAATGTTGAAGTTGGGAATATGCAGGTTTATCCATGACTTTCAAAAGGAAGCTCACGTTATTAATAGGGCAGCAGTTCATTGGATTATCCGGGTTAAGCAAAGCCTTTTTAATGATGGTTGAAATGCATGTATCCTTCAATGGGTCAGGGAAATTACCAGTCAGAAATGTCTCCCTGATGATTTCTGTGATTGCATTTACCAAGCAAGGCGAGCATTCCTTGATGGCTTTGCGGTGGCAGATGTCACTTGCACAGTTAGCGGCTTTTAACCCCTGAATAGTTGAAACGAGAATTTGGGACTTAGAGCATGCTTCATTTGCAATGGCTCTTCAGACTGTTTAGGATTTTTCGAGCTATTGCTAATGGACAACTTAGTTTCAATCGCATCCCTTATCTTTTAAATTTTAAAAACGAAGTTGTCCATCACTTTGTTGCACCATTCGGGGGAAGTCGGGTGCTAGAGATGACAGCATGCCCCTTCTCCAATTTGCACAGAAGATTGAATAGCTCTTTGGAGGAATTGGACGCCAACGAGATTTTGTTATTATAAAATTCCTTCTGGAGGCTAGTAAGGCAGCTTTATATTGAATGTGTGCAACAACCCATTCCTGTTTGTGCTCAGCAGTACCAGACTTTAACCATCTTCTCTCTGCTTGACCCTTGGTCCTCCAAAGATCTTTTACAAGTGGAGTGTCAACAATGAACTTGATCATCTTGGCCCTCTGTGGGGAGATATGTCCAAAGCGTCCTTTAAAGTAGAATGATAAAGGTTGATCTTATCTTCCAGTGAAATGTCTAGAAAAGTGTAATCTTGTAATAAAGTGAGCAACAGAGTCATATGGGGGTCATTACGACCTTGGCGGTAAGGGGTTAACGGCGCCGGTAATGGTGCCAGAGCCGTCAACCCCTTACCACCCCACTACGAGTCTGCTTGCGGGACCTGCAAAGGATGCCTGGTAAAACCAGGTGCCCTTAGCGGGTCCCGCTAGCAGACCAGGGAGCTAACAACGGGCCCGTTATTAATGGGCCCGTTGTTAGCTCAATCCCCATTCCCATTGAGCCCTATGGGGGCTCGAATGGGAATGGGGATGTACCAGGTCCGGGTTCCTTGAATGAGGAATTACCGGGTTCTCCAAGGTTGGAATGGCCCGGTAATTCCTCATTCAAGGAAGGGGGTAAGGGGCCTAGGGGGATAACCATGCCACAAATTGCGGCATGGTTACCTCCAAGGTCGTAATAACCCCCATAGACAGACAAGAGACTCTGCTAAGATTCAGACAGACAATTGTGGTTTCATTGGTCGACAGTGTCCTTGTTTTACCAGGCATGCTTAGGTCGAACCTAACTACAGAGTGGTCGGACCAAGGACATTTAGACAGCGTAATGTTTGAGACAACATCCTGATTGTAGTGAATCTAGTCAATGGTAGGTCCCTTGTTGTGCGATTTTCCAGATTCACCACACAGTCCTGTGCCTCTTTGTCATTGGCGTCCATGTGCCTGAGAATAAAATCTGCCAAAATGATATTGGTTGAATTGATGGTCATGAACGGTTCAACTGCTTCAATAAGAGAGCTTATCCAATCTGGCATGTAATCAGAAGGACGATGAAGCAATGAAATATTGTAGAGGTATCCGGATTCACTTGAAGTTTGACATGATGTATCTCACAACTGGTTATATCACAAGTTCTTGACAAATGTATGCTAAGGGGTTTGAAAAAAATGACAACAATACCCCCCCCCCCCCGCACAATCTGAATGGTCAATGCGAAGGATAAGGTGTGAATCAGGAATGGCAATGAAGAGGGAGGGACCAGCTGCCCGGGGGAGTCAAGTCTCCGTTAAGCACAGAATATCAATCCCGGATTCAGCAATGAAATCAGCAACCTCTAAAGTGTGTTTAACCTTTGATAATGTGTTCAAAAGAGCACAGTTAGCTACATGGATGATCATACTATCTTGAATACTTGCAGGGAGCCCACTCGGTGTACTTGAGTTAACGTTACTGGGCAGGTTCACAGTTGAGGCTATATGGCTAAAATTGCTGGGCAAGGATGTTTTAATTGTTATCACAGAATGAGTAACTGTGATATCCATATGTTCACTATTTATGTCTTGATCATATCTGCGTTCAACATTAATATCTGAAATAGATGTACATTTTGTGCTAGGGGCAGTTGAGGCTGGTTTAGTGGGCATGATGTTAAAATGAGAGGTGGCATTAAGAGTTCATTGTATCTGCCATGTTGTGCTGATTTCCTGACTGATTGGGTGAGAATGCACAACCGCTAGGTCTGGGACATAATTTTCAGAGATATCAGATTGAACATTGGCCAGGGAGAGATCACCTGGGCCGCTTGTTCCTTCATGGATATCATTTTCTATAATTGTCCCTATAGCTTTTTTCTGTGAGTTGAAAAGTCATTTACATTTATTTTTTTCATTATCGCAGAAGCTGATGCTTATCCTGACAAAGTTGTTGTCAGCGATTTTGTGGCTTCGGAGGTACTAGTTGGTTTGTCAAAATTGATAATAAACTCATGTGGCACTGCCATTGTGATCTTTTATGAGCAGGGAGAAAAGAGGTGAAGCAAAAGTGACTTACCAAAGGGCAGAGACTCGGGACGTTGCGTTGCACCCACCCGCACAAAACGGTCTGCCAAGTGCGCCACCGGGGTAAAGAAAAGTTTGCAAAGGAAGCTGGGTAATGTAGTTTCCAAAACTTTGACACGGTTTAAAACTTTGTGATTTCAAAAAGCAGTAAGTGCAATTCTCCTCACTGAAACTAACAGATGTTGCACTGCAATATAGAAGTTTTTCTTTCTGTGCCTATTAACCTAGCAGCAATTTAAATCTAAAAGCTGTATGCAATACCGTTCGATCTAATCCACATAAAAATGTCTCTCAGCATACAACGTGCATCAACATGCACACACAGTCAACAAATGCAAAATGTCTACCTGATTAATGTCCCTGAAGGGGCAATCGTATCAAGGTCAGTCAGGAGGCTCCTGCTGGTGAAACAGTGCGGGTCATTATGTTGCAGATTGGATTTCGCAGACCATCTTTCCATGGATGCCAGGGGTATTGTTGAACATAAACATCAGACTCTGGCTCCCATTTAGGTGAGGTTACTTTGGTAGATATTTATTAGCAACATGTGAAGGGAGGACAAATGAATGTACTGCAATGTAACACTTCAGCCAAGTCTCGATCTTGCGTTCATACACCCCCAGTACATCATTTTATATAAATGTTCAAAAACATTGCAAGCTATAATAGCATGAAAAAAAATGCATGACTTCCTCAATGAGTTTTTTTTCTCACACTTCTAAATTAGTTCAACAGCGCTCTTGTAGAAAGTGGCAAAACTCTGAGCTCTACCAGAACGCTCTCCATATCTTCTAAATGATATCAACGCAGATGGGCGCTTCCATACCAGTTAAACCTGCACTCCCTTATCAATGCTCCGTTTGACATTAGGTCAACTTGCACCAGGCTACAAATTAGCTGTGAACGCAGAATTATAAAAAGTCTTTTGTTGCCGCGACAAAGGGTGTGGATATATTTTCACTTCAGTGTGCCAGAACAAAACTCTATCTTCTTAGCGGGTATACATATTTAAAGAAGGTCTCCATTAGCTAAACTGAAGGATTATAAGGCCTACCTCTCTAAATCATTGCAAAGTCTTCAGCATTTCCTCTTTTCACAAACACACACTTTACAACTTAACATTTCCCTGACTCCTTAATTCATTACACTTTAATTTTCTTCTACAATATGTATACTGTGAATGGGGGGGCTCTAGGAAGCAGGAAGTGGTGGAGCAGAGAGAAAAGGAGCACAAAAAAGGAACAGGGTGGGAATCATATAGATGTCTCTGTTAGGAAATCTATAAAAAAAGAGTCCATAGGTCATGGGGTGAAAACACAAACACACACCAGGGAAAGAACGAAAGACATCCCCATGCCACAGAAACAATGGAAGGCCCCCTGGATGATGAAGGAGGCAAGGCTGGGATGGCGATGAGATCCCAAAATATATAAGTTAAGAGGGACGAGCATGAGCACAGGATGAGTTGTATAGGTTCAAGGAGCACGCATAGTTGTAGGCGAGGCAGACAAGAGATAAGGCCAGCAGGCAGGAACATAGTGTGTAGGGTCATGAACCACAGAATCATCAGTGGAAACATGACCCTGATCCAGTGAGACATCTTTGGACCCAGCTATATACCAGTGTACTGTTTCACCGGGTGCTGCAATACAGCCAGCATAGGTTATAGAAGTGGCTTGCTAAATATTTAATTCATTCTTGCCTGATGATCTACAGCAGGCCGTAATATTTTAGTTTTTTCACCTGGAAGTGATCATTTCAAGGCTGAGTGAGAGCTGGCTAATTTCCTGTGTGCTTTATCTATGATTCCACCTTGGCTTTGGAGGCAAGATATCTATGTTCTGTTTGTAAGTTAACATATCGAATGCCATGGCCTCGTATGGCAATGTACTGTTCTGTATATTATGATATGGTTCAGAATGTTATGGTATGGTAGGCTATGCTATGGTATCGGTAGAATGTCTTGGCATGACATTGCATGCTAAGTTATTTCATGTTGCCTAAGATTTATCATTGACAACATGGGCTGCATTGCAAGCGAGGCTGCAACAGGGGTAACGGTTGTACCTGACCCAGATCAGAATAAGAATTAGATCAATTTGAAGAACAGCGCTGTCTATGCAGGACCACACTGCAAATGGAAAACTAGAGGAGGCCTTTGGAAAATGGGGTTCAATATAACCTACGATATCCAAGTAGGAGAAGTGGGGAGAAATTACAGTGAGGACGAGTGTGTCACTTGGTTAGTAGTTTACAAAGAAGGCAGACCTCTATGTGGCCTCCCTGGATTGCTGTCTGTCAGACAGAGAAGGAAGAATCGCTACAGATTGTTTTATGTGTGATAGCAAGGTTCTCATCAAATTCTGGTTAGGGCGGCATTTTAGATCACATTAAAGGCATCCTTGGGCTATCCATTGGGGGCATGAGCTGAACTTCAACAGCCCCCCCCAGGGAGACAATGGGATGTAGAAGGAATGAACACGCACACAAAAAGCACTACAGTTAAAAGAACATTGATGCAATTTCCAAAACAAGTGCATAACATGAATGAAAATATATATGATAAGATATACAGCTTCATAAGTGTACAAGAAATTGACGGATGACCCCTCACACTTGTGCGCTCAATGTCTGTGATGAGTCATTCAAAAAATGATTCAGTTCCTTGTTAGTGTTACTAGAAGTGCCTATTTAATCAAGTAACTTGCTATGAGAAGGTTACAACATAATTATCAAATGTGTACCTGTGCAATCATATTCATCCATTGCATACAATGCAGCAAGAAAAGCCAACAATAACCTCTTGGTGCACGTGCCTCTTGCTTCGCCAAACAATGGCTTCATCTATGCTAGTTACACAATATCTGGCTCTAGCCAGGTTAATTCCTGACATTCAGTTGTGGTATCTTTTGTTTTCTTATAGTTTCATTGAAACATACAGTAAAACATTTTACATTCAATGATTTGAAATTTAGATTATAGAACAATCCGTGAGTTTTTGTTCTTAGATTTAGGGGGTAATTCATAGAATTCAGCCACAAGTGGTGCACGCGACTGGCGCACAGTGTGCGCGTGCAAATCCCTGCGCCAGCCGCGTGCGCCAAAACCCATTTCCGCGCACAGCGTATTCATGGATTCCAGCTACCAAAACCAGCCCTGGCGCACAGTGGTGCAGCACCCTGCAGCAGCGCCAGTTACGCCCCCAAGAACGCCTCTCGCGCAGGGAAAAGCCATCAAAATCCCCAATCCAGCGCAAAGGACTGTGCTAACCCTCTACCAGCACGGCAAGCGGGCTACTTGTATCACTGGGGTGCGCGGGAAGTACCTCACGTCATTTCAGCTGGGTACGTGCATTTCAGGGGTGTGCGGGAAGTTTCACACGCGATTCCATCAGGGTACGTGTATTTCAGGGGTGCGCGGGAAGTTCCACACGCGATTTCAGCAGTGTACGTGTATTTCAGGGGTGCGCGGGAAGTTCCACACGTGATTTCAGCAGGGTACGTGTATTACAGGGGTGCGCTTGAAGTTCCACACGCGATTCCATCAGGGTACGTGTACATCAGGGGTGCGCGGGAATTTTCACACGCGAATGTCCAGGCTACGTGTATTTCGGGGTGCGCGGGAAGTTTCACACGCGATATCAGCAGGGTACGTGTATTCCAGGGGTGCGCGGGAATTTCCACACGCGAATGTCCAGGCTACGTGTATTTCGGGGTGCGCGGGAAGTTCCACACGCGATTCCATCAGGGTACGTGTACATCAGGGGTACGCAGGAATTTTCACATGTGAATTCAGCAGGGTACGTGTATATCAGGGGTGCGCGGGAAGTTCCACACGCGAATGTCCTGGCTACGTGTATTTCGGGGTGCGCGGGAAATTTCACACGCGATATCAGCAGGGTACGTGTATTCCAGGGGTGCTCGGGAAGATCCACACGCGAATGTCCAGGCTATGTGTATTTCGGGGTGCGTGGGAAGTTTCACACGCGATATCAGCAGGGTACGTGTATTCCAGGGGTGCGCGGGAATTTCCACACGCGAATGTCCAGGCCACGTGTATTTCGGGGTGCGCGGGAAGTTTCACATGCGATATCATCAGGGTACGTGTATTCCAGGGGTGCGCGGGAAGTCCCACATGCGATTTCAGCAGGGTACGTGTATTACAGGGGTGCGCGGGGAGCACCACACGTGAATTGCACGTGTGGGTCCTCCCAGGTGTTCCCTCTACACCCTCCACGACCCCTGCAGGTGGCTCACACCACAGGGGCCTACCCTGCACATGTCCTGCAGGCACCCCATCCACCATGGCCATGCCCCCAGCCAACCCACATGTCAACTTGCACTACTGCCCACCAACGTATGTCCCCCTGCACCCCCAGCCACCAGGGGCATCCTCCACCAGGCCCCCACCCATGTCTCCCACCACCCCCACCCCCCAGCACTGTGGGGCACCTGCCAGCAGGCCCCCACCCATGTCCAACTCATGTTCCCCACCACCCCCACCCCCCAGCACTGTGGGGCACCTGCCAGCAGGCCCCCACCCATGTCCAACTCATGTTCCCCACCACCCCCACCCCCCAGCACTGTGGGGCACCTGCCAGCAGGCTCCCACCCATGTCCAACTCATGTCCCCACCACGCCCACCCCCCAGCACTGTGGGGCACCTGCCAGCAGGCCCCCACCCATGTCCAACTCATGTCCCCACCACCCCCACCCCCCAGCAGTGCAGGGGCACCCTCCACCAGGCCCCCACCCATGTCTCCCACCACCTCCACCCCCCAGCACTGTGGGGCACCTGCCAGCAGGCCCCCACCCATGTCCAACTCATGTCCCCACCTCCCCCACACCCAGCAGTGCAGGGGCACCCTCCACCAGGCCCCCACCCATGTCTCCCACCACCCCCACCCCCCAGCAGTGCAGGGGCACCCTCCACCAGGCCCCCACCCATGTCCAACTCATGTCCCCACCCCCCTACCCCCCAGCACTGTGGGGCACCTGCCAGCAGGCCCCCACCCATGTCCAACTCATGTCCCCACCACCCCCACCCCCCAGCACTGTGGGGCACCTGCCAGCAGGCCCCCACCCATGTCCAACTCATGTTCCCCACCACCCCCACCCCCAGCACTGTGGGGCACCTGCCAGCAGGCCCCCACCCATGTCCAACTCATGTCCCAACCCCCCCCCACCCCCAGCACTGTGGGGCACCTGCCAGCAGGCCCCCAACCATGTCCAACTCATGTCCCCACCACCCCCACCCCCCAGCAGTGCAGGGGCACCCTCCACCAGGCCCCCACCCATGTCTCCCACTACCCCCACCCCCCAGCAGTGCAGGGACACCCTCCACCAGGCCCCCACCCATGTCTCCCACCACCCCCACGCCCCAACAGTGCAGGGGCACCCTCCACCAGGCCCCCACCCATGTCCAACTCATGTCCCCACCACCCCCACCCCCCAGCAGTGCCGGGGCACCCTCCACCAGGCCCCCACCCATGTCTCCCACCACCCCCACCCCCCAGCAGTGCAGGGGCACCCTCCACCAGGCCCCCACCCATGTCCAACTCATGTCCCCACCCCTCCCACCCCCCAGCACTGTGGGGCACCTGCCAGCAGGCCCCCACCCATGTCGAACTCATGTCCCCACCACCCCCACCCCCCAGCAGTGCAGGGGCACCCTCCACCAGGCCCCCACCCATGTCCAACTCATGTTCCCCACCACCCCCACCCCCCAGCACTGTGGGGCACCCTCCACCAGGCCCCCACCCATGTCCAACTCATGTTCCCCACCACCCCCACCCCCCAGCACTGTGGGGCACCTGCCAGCAGGCCCCCACCCATGTCCAACTCATGTTCCCCACCGCCCCCACCCCCCAGCACTGTGGGGCACCTGCCAGCAGGCCCCCACCCATGTCCAACTCATGTTCCCCACCACCCCCACCCCCCGGCACTGTGGGGCACCTGCCAGCAGGCCCCCACCCATGTCCAACTCATGTCCCCACCACCCCCACCCCCCAGCAGTGCAGGGGCACCCTCCACCAGGCCCCCACCCATGTCTCCCACCACCCCCACCCCCCAGCACTGTGTGGCACCTGCCAGCAGGCCCCCACCCATGTCCAACTCATGTCCCCACCACCCCCACCCCCAGCACTGTGGGGCACCTGCCAGCAGGCCCCCACCCATGTCCAACTCATGTCCCCACCACCCCCACCCCCCAGCAGTGCAGGGGCACCCTCCACCAGGCCCCCACACATGTCTCCCACCACCCCCACCCCCCAGCAGTGCAGGGGCACCCTCCACCAGGCCCCCACCCATGTCCAACTCATGTCCCCACCACCCCCACCCCCCAGCAGTGCAGGGGCACCCTCCACCAGGCCCCCACCCATGTCTCCCACCACCCCCACCACCCAGCAGTGCAGGGGCACCCTCCACCAGGCCCCCACCCATGTCCAACTCATGTCCCCCCCTCTCACCCCCCAGCACTGTGGGGCACCTGCCAGCAGGCCCCCACCCATGTCCAACTCATGTCCCCACCACCCCCACCCCCCAGCAGTGCAGGGGCACCCTCCACCAGGCCCCCACCCATGTCTCCCACTACCCCCACCCCCCAGCAGTGCAGGGGCACCCTCCACCAGGCCCCCACCCATGTCTCCCAACACCCCCACGCCCCAACAGTGCAGGGGCACCCTCCACCAGGCCCCCACCCATGTCCAACTCATGTCCCCACCACCCCCACCCCCCAGCAGTGCCGGGGCACCCTCCACCAGGCCCCCACCCATGTCTCCCACCACCCCCACCCCCCAGCAGTGCAGGGGTACCCTCCACCAGGCCCCCACCCATGTCCAACTCATGTCCCCACCCCTCCCACCCCCCAGCACTGTGGGGCACCTGCCAGCAGGCCCCCACCCATGTCGAACTCATGTCCCCACCACCCCCACCCCCCAGCAGTGTGGGGCACCCTCCACCAGGCCCCCACCCATGTCCAACTCATGTTCCCCACCGCCCCCACCCCCCAGCACTGTGGGGCACCTGCCAGCAGGCCCCCACCCATGTCCAACTCATGTTCCCCACCACCCCCACCCCCGGCACTGTGGGGCACCTGCCAGCAGGCCCCCACCCATGTCCAACTCATGTCCCCACCACCCCCACCCCCCAGCAGTGCAGGGGCACCCTCCACCAGGCCCCCACCCATGTCTCCCACCACCCCCACCCCCCAGCACTGTGTGGCACCTGCCAGCAGGCCCCCACCCATGTCCAACTCATGTCCCCACCACCCCCACCCCCAGCACTGTGGGGCACCTGCCAGCAGGCCCCCACCCATGTCCAACTCATGTCCCCACCACCCCCACCCCCCAGCAGTGCAGGGGCACCCTCCACCAGGCCCCCACCCATGTCTCCCACCACCCCCACCCCCCAGCAGTGCAGGGGCACCCTCCACCAGGCCCCCACCCATGTCCAACTCATGTCCCCACCACCCCCACCCCCCAGCAGTGCAGGGGCACCCTCCACCAGTCCCCCACCCATGTCTCCCACCACCCCCACCACCCAGCAGTGCAGGGGCACCCTCCACCAGGCCCCCACCCATGTCCAACTCATGTCCCCACCCCCCCGACCCCCCAGCACTGTGGGGCACCTGCCAGCAGCCCCCCACCCATGTCCAACTCATGTCCCCACCACCCCCACCCCCCAGCAGTGCAGGGGCACCCTCCACCAGGCCCCCACCCATGTCTCCCACCACCCCCACCCCCCAGCAGTGCAGGGGCACCCTCCACCAGGCCCCCACCCATGTCTCCCACCACCCCCACCCCCCAGCAATGTGGGGCACCTGCCAGCAGGCCCCCACCCATGTCCAACTCATGTTCCCCACCACCCCCACCCCCCAGCACTGTGGGGCACCCTCCACCAGGCCCCCACCCATGTCCAACTCATGTCCCCACCCCCCCGCCCCCCAGCACTGTGGGGCACCTGCCAGCAGGCCCCCACCCATGTCCAACTCATGTTCCCACCACCCCCACCCCCCAGCAGTGCAGGGGCACCCTCACCAGGCCCCCACCCATGTCTCCCACCACCCCCACCCCCCAGCAGTGCAGGGGCACCCTCCACCAGGCCCCCACCCATGTCTCCCACCACCCCCACCCCCCAGCAGTGCAGGGGCACCCTCCACGAGGCCCCCACCCATGTCCAACTCATGTCCCCACCACCCCCACCCCCAGCAGTGCAGGGGCACCCTCCGCCAGGCCCCCACCCATGTCTCCCACCACCCCCACCCCCCAGCACTGTGGGGCACCTGCCAGCAGGCCCCCACCCATGTCCAACTCATGTTCCCCACCACCCCCACCCCCCAGCACTGTGGGGCACCTGCCAGCAGGCCCCCACCCATGTCCAACTCATGTTCCCCACCACCCCCACCCCCCAGCACTGTGGGGCACCTGCCAGCAGGCTCCCACCCATGTCCAACTCATGTCCCCACCACGCCCACCCCCCAGCACTGTGGGGCACCTGCCAGCAGGCCCCCACCCATGTCCAACTCATGTCCCCACCACCCCCACCCCCCAGCAGTGCAGGGGCACCCTCCACCAGGCCCCCACCCATGTCTCCCACCACCCCCACCCCCCAGAACTGTGGGGCACCTGCCAGCAGGCCCCCACCCATGTCAAACTCATGTTCCCCACCACCTCCACCCCCCAGCACTGTGGGGCACCTGCCAGCAGGCCCCCACCCATGTCCAACTCATGTCCCCACCTCCCCCACACCCAGCAGTGCAGGGGCACCCTCCACCAGGCCCCCACCCATGTCTCCCACCACCCCCACCCCCCAGCAGTGCAGGGGCACCCTCCACCAGGCCCCCACCCATGTCCAACTCATGTCCCCACCCCCATACCCCCCAGCACTGTGGGGCACCTGCCAGCAGGCCCCCACCCATGTCCAACTCATGTCCCCACCACCCCCACCCCCCAGCACTGTGGGGCACCTGCCAGCAGGCCCCCACCCATGTCCAACTCATGTTCCCCACCACCCCCACCCCCAGCACTGTGGGGCACCTGCCAGCAGGCCCCCACCCATGTCCAACTCATGTCCCAACCCCCCCCACCCCCAGCACTGTGGGGCACCTGCCAGCAGGCCCCCAACCATGTCCAACTCATGTCCCCACCACCCCCACCCCCCAGCAGTGCAGGGGCACCCTCCACCAGGCCCCCACCCATGTCTCCCACTACCCCCACCCCCCAGCAGTGCAGGGACACCCTCCACCAGGCCCCCACCCATGTCTCCCACCACCCCCACGCCCCAACAGTGCAGGGGCACCCTCCACCAGGCCCCCACCCATGTCCAACTCATGTCCCCACCACCCCCACCCCCCAGCAGTGCCGGGGCACCCTCCACCAGGCCCCCACCCATGTCTCCCACCACCCCCACCCCCCAGCAGTGCAGGGGCACCCTCCACCAGGCCCCCACCCATGTCCAACTCATGTCCCCACCCCTCCCACCCCCCAGCACTGTGGGGCACCTGCCAGCAGGCCCCCACCCATGTCGAACTCATGTCCCCACCACCCCCACCCCCCAGCAGTGCAGGGGCACCCTCCACCAGGCCCCCACCCATGTCCAACTCATGTTCCCCACCACCCCCACCCCCCAGCACTGTGGGGCACCCTCCACCAGGCCCCCACCCATGTCCAACTCATGTTCCCCACCACCCCCACCCCCCAGCACTGTGGGGCACCTGCCAGCAGGCCCCCACCCATGTCCAACTCATGTTCCCCACCGCCCCCACCCCCCAGCACTGTGGGGCACCTGCCAGCAGGCCCCCACCCATGTCCAACTCATGTTCCCCACCACCCCCACCCCCCGGCACTGTGGGGCACCTGCCAGCAGGCCCCCACCCATGTCCAACTCATGTCCCCACCACCCCCACCCCCCAGCAGTGCAGGGGCACCCTCCACCAGGCCCCCACCCATGTCTCCCACCACCCCCACCCCCCAGCACTGTGTGGCACCTGCCAGCAGGCCCCCACCCATGTCCAACTCATGTCCCCACCACCCCCACCCCCAGCACTGTAGGGCACCTGCCAGCAGGCCCCCACCCATGTCCAACTCATGTCCCCACCACCCCCACCCCCCAGCAGTGCAGGGGCACCCTCCACCAGGCCCCCACACATGTCTCCCACCACCCCCACCCCCCAGCAGTGCAGGGGCACCCTCCACCAGGCCCCCACCCATGTCCAACTCATGTCCCCACCACCCCCACCCCCCAGCAGTGCAGGGGCACCCTCCACCAGGCCCCCACCCATGTCTCCCACCACCCCCACCACCCAGCAGTGCAGGGGCACCCTCCACCAGGCCCCCACCCATGTCCAACTCATGTCCCCCCCCTCCACCCCCCAGCACTGTGGGGCACCTGCCAGCAGGCCCCCACCCATGTCCAACTCATGTCCCCACCACCCCCACCCCCCAGCAGTGCAGGGGCACCCTCCACCAGGCCCCCACCCATGTCTCCCACTACCCCCACCCCCCAGCAGTGCAGGGGCACCCTCCACCAGGCCCCCACCCATGTCTCCCACCACCCCCACACCCCAACAGTGCAGGGGCACCCTCCACCAGGCCCCCACCCATGTCCAACTCATGTCCCCACCACCCCCACCCCCCAGCAGTGCCGGGGCACCCTCCACCAGGCCCCCACCCATGTCTCCCACCACCCCCACCCCCCAGCAGTGCAGGGGTACCCTCCACCAGGCCCCCACCCATGTCCAACTCATGTCCCCACCCCTCCCACCCCCCAGCACTGTGGGGCACCTGCCAGCAGGCCCCCACCCATGTCGAACTCATGTCCCCACCACCCCCACCCCCCAGCAGTGCAGGGGCACCCTCCACCAGGCCCCCACCCATGTCCAACTCATGTTCCCCACCACCCCCACCCCCCAGCACTGTGGGGCACCCTCCACCAGGCCCCCACCCATGTCCAACTCATGTTCCCCACCGCCCCCACCCCCCAGCACTGTGGGGCACCTGCCAGCAGGCCCCCACCCATGTCCAACTCATGTTCCCCACCACCCCCACCCCCGGCACTGTGGGGCACCTGCCAGCAGGCCCCCACCCATGTCCAACTCATGTCCCCACCACCCCCACCCCCCAGCAGTGCAGGGGCACCCTCCACCAGGCCCCCACCCATGTCTCCCACCACCCCCACCCCCCAGCACTGTGTGGCACCTGCCAGCAGGCCCCCACCCATGTCCAACTCATGTCCCCACCACCCCCACCCCCAGCACTGTGGGGCACCTGCCAGCAGGCCCCCACCCATGTCCAACTCATGTCCCCACCACCCCCACCCCCCAGCAGTGCAGGGGCACCCTCCACCAGGCCCCCACCCATGTCTCCCACCACCCCCACCCCCCAGCAGTGCAGGGGCACCCTCCACCAGGCCCCCACCCATGTCCAACTCATGTCCCCACCACCCCCACCCCCCAGCAGTGCAGGGGCACCCTCCACCAGTCCCCCACCCATGTCTCCCACCACCCCCACCACCCAGCAGTGCAGGGGCACCCTCCACCAGGCCCCCACCCATGTCCAACTCATGTCCCCACCCCCCCGACCCCCCAGCACTGTGGGGCACCTGCCAGCAGGCCCCCACCCATGTCCAACTCATGTCCCCACCACCCCCACCCCCCAGCAGTGCAGGGGCACCCTCCACCAGGCCCCCACCCATGTCTCCCACCACCCCCACCCCCCAGCAGTGCAGGGGCACCCTCCACCAGGCCCCCACCCATGTCTCCCACCACCCCCACCCCCCAGCACTGTGGGGCACCTGCCAGCAGGCCCCCACCCATGTCCAACTCATGTTCCCCACCACCCCCACCCCCCAGCACTGTGGGGCACCCTCCACCAGGCCCCCACCCATGTCCAACTCATGTCCCCACCCCCCCGCCCCCCAGCACTGTGGGGCACCTGCCAGCAGGCCCCCACCCATGTCCAACTCATGTTCCCACCACCCCCACCCCCCAGCAGTGCAGGGGCACCCTCACCAGGCCCCCACCCATGTCTCCCACCACCCCCACCCCCCAGCAGTGCAGGGGCACCCTCCACCAGGCCCCCACCCATGTCTCCCACCACCCCCACCCCCCAGCAGTGCAGGGGCACCCTCCACGAGGCCCCCACCCATGTCCAACTCATGTCCCCACCACCCCCACCCCCAGCAGTGCAGGGGCACCCTCCGCCAGGCCCCCACCCATGTCTCCCACCACCCCCACCCCCCAGCAGTGCAGGGGCACCCTCCACGAGGCCCCCACCCATGTCCAACTCATGTCCCCACCACCCCCACCCCCAGCAGTGCAGGGGCACCCTCCGCCAGGCCCCCACCCATGTCTCCCACCACCCCCACCCCCCAGCAGTGCAGGGGCACCCTCCACCAGG